>NC_056732.1:818957707-819278957 GCF_019279795.1 Protopterus annectens
ATTAATGAATGGCTAATGAACAGACTTTTAGGAAGTGTTATTTTAATTAAAGTTAATCTGCCCTCAAATAAAAAAACAGTTTATTCCAGTTGTCTCTTAAGTTTATAATTACATTAATTAGATGTTGATAGTTAACTAAAATTGTCTTTTTAAACTCAGATTCAATTAAAATACCTATGTATTCAACATGTGAACGATCCCAATGGAAGTATTTATAAGTTCTTAAATTGGTAGTTACTTTCTTATTTATTCAAAGCGTTTGAGCATTGTTATGGTTAAATTTTAAACCCAATATGTTTTCAAATAAATCTAGAGCACTAACTAATGTACTGAAGTTTCAATATCATGGCTGGTTAATAACAAATCATCGGTAAAAAGTTGAATCTTGGGAGAGAGAGCATTAGTAAATTTATAGCCTTTAATATTAATATTATTTCTAATGTAATTTTCAAATGGCTTTATGGCAAGAGCAAAAATTAGAGGGGACAAAGGGCAACCTTGTTATGTGCCTTTCAATATTTTAAAAGGACTAGATAGGAAAGAACCAATCTTTACAAAGGAGGTAGAATTTTCACAAAGCTTTTTGATTAACGCTATAAATTCTGAGGAAAAGTTATATTCTTGTAATACTGTGAATAAATAGGACCAGGTAAGAGAATCAAATGTTTTGTCAATGTCAAAACTTATTATGGACAATTCATTTTTCTTTTTGTTTGCTATATCTATTAGAGAAAGAAGGCTTATTATATTATCATACCTCTCAAGACATCTGCAACAACTGGAAAGGCCGCAGAAATACCTCACTAAAAGAATCACAGGCCTAAAGCAGATGCCCTACGCTGACCGCCTTAAAAAATTCCAGCTATACTCTGTCGCATATCGTCTACTCAGAGGCAGTCTCTGCTTAACATACAAGGCCATGTCAAACCCAGAGCTTATGGACATGCTACACTTAAAGAAATCCCAATCCCTCAGAGCCACATGCTCCAGGGATCTAAACCTTGTCATCACAATAAACAAAACATGCTGGAGGGATAGGTTCCTGACCCAGAGACTCCCCAGACTCTGGAATAGATTGCCCATACATGTCAAGCAGAGTGGCTCTTTGGCCCTCTTCAAAAGGAACCTTGACGAGTGGATGGGAGAAAGGAAATTCACCCCAGGGATCACGTCAGTCGCCCTGCTAGACAGGGGTCCAGGGAAGTAAATAGTGTGGGAAGAAATAGCCAGGGAATTGTTATGGCTAGGCTTGTATAGACCCGAGGGCTGATAGCCTAGTACCAACTTATGAACCTATGAATCATGAACTTTTCTGTTTTTTATGAACCCTGTTTGGTCATTATCTATTAACTCAGAAAGGATAGTATTCAATCTGTTAGCAAGAATAGCCATAAAAATCTTATAGTCCATATTTAGCAAGCTGATAGGTCACAATAGGATGAACAAGTGATGGATTCCTTGCCAGATTTTAAAATAGGAGAAACAAGAGAATATTTCTACAAAGGCAGAACATTGGATATGTTCTTAACCTCTTTATGTATTTAACAGAATCATTAGTATATTATCTGGTGAAATGGTATATAACTCAGGTATCAATCCATCTAGTCCTGGTGCTTTATTACTTTCTGAATTATTTATTTATTTGCTCCTTTAGTTCCTTGAAAGTGAAGGCTTTGTCAATTCTGGTAATACTGTCATAGGATAGTTTCTTATGAAAATATTCTCCTTTAAAAGGCTATCTATGATTCTGTCATCACTTGTAATTGAATTATTTATACTTTCATAATGTTTCTTGAAACACTGCAATATATTTTTCATGCCAAATACCCTCATTATTCTCTTGTTCACTTTATACAGGATTTCTTTTATATGACTTTTCTTATTTAAGTATTTTGATCTTATTGCAATTTTGCGCAAGCTTTTAAGGTTAACCTAGTAAGAATATAGCCTAATGTTCTCTAAATTAATGGAAATGTTATGTTGTAATATGTCTTGCTATTCCTTGTTTAGTTTATTTATATTATCTAATGCTATTTTGTCACTGGGTGTAAAGTTTCATTTTAGATTATCTATTTCATTCTGTTTATCAACTAGCCTCTTGTCCCACTCCTTTCTTTTAGACAAGTACCAACTGTTAACTTTTCCATATATAACCACCTTTAAGGTATCCCATAAAATCCTCACCATTATTATTTACTTCAATGAATTGCTTTATTTCAGGCAGGCTCCATTCTTGAAAGTCTTTTAATTTTGTAATGTAAGCAGGGATTCTCTAACAAAAGATTGGGATATCAGTATGAAAAGTTATTTTGAATGTAATAGCATTGTGGTCTGATGATAATGGGCAAGATACAACCAGTACAGCTTATATTTCTGAAAGCAAAGAACTAGTTGCTAATACTTTATCAATATTAGTCTGTGTACCAAACCTGTATGAATAGTCAGATACTGTTATATCATATATATCCTTTAAATTCATTAAATTGACAAAATTGTTTAAAAGTCTTGCTACAGCAGAAGTTTCAAAATGTTTGGTATTTGTGGTGTCAGCTCCTCCAGAATACAAGGTCTTGGTGCTCAGATGTCTCTTTACTGCTTTTGTGCCAATATGAGTTAATCAGAGTATAAAACTTTTTCCCAAACTTAATTACCACTAAACCTAACATACCATCATTATCTGTGTAAGAATCTATGATCTCAGGTAATCATAAGCTTTTTCTCCATAAAATTACAACACCTCTTTTTTTAGGCTTGAACTGTGAATCAACCACACTTCATTGTCTTTTAACAATAATCTGTTCAAATTTTGAGAAAGTAGGTAGGTGTACTGAAGAAAAACAATATCTGCTTTATGCAAGGAAAGATACTTGTTAACACTGCCTCTCTTCATGGGGTTATTTAACTCATTTACATTCAAAGAAAGAGTTTTATAAGTTGACATAATATGACAGATTTTGCATTAAACAATTGTAATGATTTTCTATGATGTTTCTGACAGAGTTTAAAATATAATTTTTATGGACAAATTTTCAACAACCAGCTTAAAAATCTTAACTATATATACATTAAAAGCTGTCTGCATGGAATATAGTATTCCTGGCTTAACAGGTTCTCTATATAAGCCACAAACTTGCCAACCTATGACATCTTGTGGCGACCTTCTACTACTGCATGCAGAAGTAAGAATTGAGGAAAAAAAACAGTAATTATTTAGTAAAATACAAATGAGTAGGAAAATCTCTGTTAATAAACCTGCCTGTGTACATTGTAAATAACATAACATTAAATTAAAATGTAAAACACTAACTAGTATTGTTTATTTTATATTAATCCACACCTAACACTGCATAAACTCATTTGGTTTAATTATGCAACTTGCAGTTCTGCATTTATATTCTAACGTGTGACAACTATAACTGTCTCTATTCAAGTATGATGTACTTTTAAACAATTAGCTATTCTTACAACAAGCCAATAACAAACTATTACTACAAGTATTTTAAACATTTTTACTTAAGTTAAAGATTAATTACTTAAATTGTGATTTCAAATAGAAACATTAACTATATTTCAAAAAGAAGCAAGGCAGTGTCCATTCTGCATTCCAACTGGTCCGATGAGTTCAGCTCAAACTAAATGGTTCAAAGGTCGCAAATAACTTCCTGGAAGCTGTTGCAGATGTCTCTGCATGAAGATGAAGCCTTTATACACATCCAGGAGCTTGAGCGTGCTTCAAAAATTGTATAAAATGCTTCTCATGTAAGTCGGCGGGAATTTTAACGTTTAAAAAACAGCTTTTAAATATAAAAATGATCGTGGAGGTGCTGCATGAGCCGCAACTGAATTAAAAGTTCATTTTCAGTTTATAAACGTTAGTTTTGACAAATAATTATACTAGTAAATGTGAAAATATCTATTTATACTAATGTTGAGAGATATATTAAAAAATACAACAACATAAAACCTCAGGAAATAAGCTAAATAACATATTGATATAAGTGGGGGGCTTAACATTTTATATATGTATTAACTGTCACTCTAGCACACACACACACACACACACACACACACACACACACACCTTATTACTATATCATATAATTATATATATTTTAAAGCCCCTTAAAGTTGTAAAATAATAGGAAATAGTTGTAAGTATCATTATGATTAAATACCACTATACAATGGTGACATTAATATGACCATAGATCACAGGATCACAGATTAGTATTAGGCTAACTGCTCTTGTGGGCCATTTTAAGCCTAGCCAATTACCCCTTGTAAGAATCAAACCCTGCACCTTGTGTCTGTAAGGTAAACACCTTAACCATTATACCAGCCTCCCACCCTTAAAAGTGCTTTAATGATCATATGTGTTTCTCAGAGTATCAGGTACATGTATAAAACAATCTTCGCTGCCATGTTTCGAACCTGGGTCCCTGTCAATTACAGCCGACTGCACTAACCCACTAGGCCACACAGATATTAAAAATAGTCAGCCCTGCCAAGTCTTGAACCTGGGATGCTGTGCTCTATAATCACACCATTATCTTTAAGAGCAAAACTTCACTATGATATTTTATAAAATATCACATATCTGATTAAAACATATTAGTAAAGGTTGTACTGGTTTATGAAACTTGGCTATTTAATGCTCTTTAACTCTGAAAGGAATAAAATGTATTACCTTATTTGTGTGATTCCAAAGAGATTTATAGACATTTATACTGCAATATGTTCACAGGAAGTTACTAGGCTATTGGTCCTGAGGCCCTTACAAGCCTAGCCAAGAATTTAGCCCATGGTCCAACAAGTCAGCACCCTATGCACTCCACCCAGCAGGGACATAGGTGGAATCCCAGGAGTGTATTTTCTGTTCCCCATCCAATTATCCAGGTTGCGCTTAAAAAGGTTTAATGAGGTACTTTGCTTTACGTGGACAGGGAGTCTATTCCACAAAAGGGGGAGTCTCTGGGACACAAATCTGTCCAGCCAACAAGTCCTACTGATGTCACAGACCAGGTTGAGGTCTCGTGTGTGGGTTACTTGATTGGAGCTTGACTTGCGAATATGCAGCAGTTCCATCAGGGCAGGGTCTGAGATTACTTTGTATGCCAGACATACAGACAAAGTTTTGAATTATTTGTCTCTGGATTTCTTCTTCTCTTTCACAGTCAACTCATTTTTTTGGTGCTTGCCTCTTTAATGCAGTACTAGTATCCATAAATTGTGTTGTGTTTATTAAGTTTTTTTGTTGAACAAAATGATTAGCTTCTTCCAGTGGCTCAAATGTCTTTTTTCCTTCTGGTAAGCAAAGTCTTATTTTAGCAGGGAAGATCAGTTGTGCTTTAATGACAGCCTTTTCAATGCTTTTATAATGGGAATACATGCCTTCCTTTTTGAAATTACAACAAAGAATAATCATTCTCAAGTCTGATAATTTGATCTCCTATTTTCAAAGGAGAAAGAGCCCAAGCAGACTAAGATAATATCCTTATCTTTACTGTCTATGAATTTCATGATGATGGAGCTAGGGTGAAAATTTTTGTTGTCTGAAGTGGCTGTAAATAATGATCTGTGGGTTCTCTCGATGTTGAAACACAAAGCTTCTGGCAGATTTAAAGTTTTGAAAAGTCAGGCAGTTAAAAAATTCACCATATTCTCTCCTTCCATTCTCTATGGTATGCCGTAGATTCTAATATTGTTCCTTTTAAATCTGTTTTCCAGGTCATCAGTTCTGTCAATAAGTTTGTTAATTTTGCTGTAGAAGGAGTTCAATACTTTTTCCCCTTCTATTAGTACGCAGTAAATGTCAGACACTGACTCCTCCAGTGCTGCAGTTTGAATCTTCTGTTGCCTTCAGGACATCACTTAGTAGATATGAGTGAGACACAATTATTTCTAAAGTCTCTTTGGTCCCAGCACCAACACCCTTTGTCTTTTCAAATCCACGTGCTGGATTTGTCAGAAAAAAAAAATCACTAGGCGGAGACAGCAAATGCCCTTAAATTCAAGTCTCCACTTCTCCCTCCCTGTTGCAAAGCAGTCAGTCACCAAAGATGCCATGGACTTTGCCTGGGAAGCAGTTTCAGGAGGGATAAAAGTTCAAGGTATGTGGGACACCAAGGACAGGTGCAAGTACATAAATATAACAGAGATGTTTGCCCTGATCAAGGCACTCAACTCTATGAATCATTTTTAGGTTCATAGGTTCATACTAGGCTATCTGCCCTAGGGCATTTATAAGCATAGCCAGAATGATTTTAGCTTTCGCCACCCATTTTAAATTTATTTTGTTATGCCCTTTTTCGAGGTTAGTATACTGTGCCTCTGTCTAACAGTGACACAGAAGTGATACCCGGGGTAAACCTACGATCTCCCATCCACTCATCAAGATTCCTCTTGAAGAGAGTCAATGAGTGACTCTGCCTAACCTGGACTGGGATTTTATTCCAGAGTGAAGGGAGCCTCTGGGTTATGAATCTGTCCCTCCAGCATGTCCTATTTATTTCAGTGCTGAGGTTCAAGTCTCTCGAGCGCATAGCTCAATGGGATTTGGATTTTCTGAGGTGCAGCATGTCCATTAATTCCGGGTTGGACATGGCTTTATACGTCAGGCACATATCGCCTCTGAGCAGACGGTATGCCACAGAGTACAGCTGGAATTTCTGTAACCGGGCAGCATATGGCATCTGTTTGAGCCCTTTGATCCTCTTGGTGAGGTACTTTTGGGGTCTTTCCAGTTGCTGCAGGTGTCTGGTAAGGTACATCCCAAAAGGGGCATTGTACTCAATTATGGGCCTGATGAGGGATGAGTAAAGAGGCATGATGACCTCCCCTGATCTAGATGTGAATCCCGTCATGATTAGGTGGGCTATATAAAATGTTTTTCTAATCACTTTGGCCACGTGGTTGTCAAATGAGAGATCGCTATCAACTTGGGTCCCCAGGTCCCTAATTACTTATTCTGTACTTAATGGATTACCACCTATGTGGTAATTTGTGGGCACTTTGTTTTTGCCAAAGGGGATGACTATACACTTTTTGGCGTTTAGCTTGAGGCCATGGCTCTGGCACCAGTTGTTTCTATGAGGCCCTTTTGGAGGATGCTTGTGTCGGCTGGAGAGTCGATTATGGCACCCAGTTTGCAGTCATCTGTGAACTTGGTCAACCACAGTCCTTCCATATTGGCCTGTACCTCCAAGAAATATATGCCGAACAAGAGAGGTCCCAGGACTGAGCCTTGTGGGACGCCACGTGTAACTGGTTTGGAGTCTGACATGGCTCCAGCAATTCTAACCATGTGGGTTCTGTCCTTGAGCCAGTTTGCAACCCATCTAGTGACATAGGGGTTTATATTTAAGCTGGTGAGCTTATCTATAATGCCAGAGTGGGGTATTCTATCGAAGGCTTTTGTGAGGTCCAGGTAGGCTGTGTGGACCACCCTCCCCTCATCAATGGCCTTGGTGACCGTTTCAAAGAAATCGACTGGGTTTAAGAGGCATGATCTGCCCTTAACAAAGCCGAACTGGGTAGGATCCAGTGTCTGTAGGTTCCCAATATCTTTATTTATGAGGTCCATGATGATCCTTTCCATAGCTTTGCAGACCAAGCTAGTCAGGCTTATGGGGCGATAGTTTCCAGGATCCGTTGAGGCACCACCTTTGTGGAGAGGGACCACTGTTGCTGTATGCCACTATTTGAGTACATTTCCTGTAGTAAGGCTGAGATTGAACAGTAGTTTTAGGTTTGGGTTTAGCTCTTCTTGGAGTTCATGTAGGACGCAGCCCGGGACACCGTCTGGTCCCATTGATGCTGTGTTTTTTGCTTTGAAGAGGGCGGCTCTTACCTGAGCATCTGAGATGTCAGGGGGGCAGCACTCTGCTGGGATAGATATTTGCCCTTTTGGTGGGGAGGGGAGGAAGAAGTTTGCGCTGAACCTGTCAGCTAGGATGTTGGCAATGTTTGTGGGTTCGGTGTATTTTTTATCATTTTGGACTAATTCTGTGCATATCTGGGTATTCCCATCCAGGTTCCTAACATAACTAAAGAAAGTCGTGTGATTATCCTTAGTGTCCTGTGCAATTTTTCTCTCGAAGCTGGCCTTATACGATTTTATGAGTGCCCATAGTTTTTTGCTAATACTGATCAGAGATGCCTTCCCTTTTTGGGATTTTGCTCTATCATGTAGTAGCTTCCTCCTTCTATTGTATAGTTTGTTTATGGCTGGGGTCCACCTGACAGGACGTCTGCCTTTGGAGGATTGGGTCTTGGTTTTATTTGGGATTGCATGATCCATGCATTCCTGAAGGTGTTCATAGAATGCGTTTATAAAGGATTCTGCAGTCTGGGCCGTATTTTCCACAGGCCCGGGGGCTTTGAAGGATTCCACCTCGGTTTTGAGGAGTGTGAAATTTGCTTTAGAGAAGTTTTGCACTGTGGTTTTCTGGGCAGGGGGTGGGGTCAGGATGTGAATATCCAGTGAGATTAGTTTATGGTCTGATCTTACCAGTGAGGGATACACTTCTGGTCTGGAGCATAGAGTCCCCATGTTGGTGATGATCAGGTCCAGTATGTTTTCCCCTCTTGTGGGAGTGGTAACAAGTTGTTCCATAGCATTTGAGTTTATAAATTCTAGGAACCTTTGGGCTAGGGTGTTGGAGTTAGAGTAATGCTCCCAGTCTATGTTTGGGTAGTTGAAGTTGCCCAATATAATGGTGTTTGGAGAGACCTTCATATTTTCCAGTGTTCTCAGGAAGGCTAAGTGGGGTTCCTGGGTTTGGGAGGGTGGACTGTAGCAGGCTATAAACTGGAAGGCAGTTTTACCCACTGTTAGTTGCAGATGGATAGTCTCTGATACTTCACGCTGTGCCACCAACCTGGAGGTGTGGGTATCTTTGACGAATATTGATACTCCCCCTCCTTTTGTAGTTCGGTCCAAGTTTTGGGGCCGAAAAGCATGGTATGAGGTATAATCTGGTAGTGCTGGGGTGCTCTCGGGAGCCTTGAACCAGGTTTCTGTTACTGCACAGATATCGATGTTCTCCATGCTAAGGAGAGTTTAGAGTGCAAGCATCTTGAGGGTTAGACTTCTGGCGTTGAGTAGCATTACTCTTAGTTTCTTATCCCTTGTGATACCTATGGAGGTGGGTTTGTCTTTTGAGCCTTGCCTAAAAAAGGCACTATGGGGGTAGCAAGAGCCTTTGCCAATATCCAAAAGCCCAGGGGTGACAGGTACAAGCCGTCCCTAGCGAAGCATCGTGGCTTGTCGAGCATGTCATCCCAGGCTGACAGGCATTGGATCCCCTTTGAATGACACCAATACTTAAGCCAATTGTTGAAATTGATCATCTTGTCTTCATATTGTGGCATCATTCTTGGCGAGGGTAAGATGCTACTCAAGGTCAGGGTCATACCGGCCTGGGCTACATGCTCAGAGAGCTCCTCTATGTCTCTTTTCATGTAGTCCAGGGAGGTACGTCTCAGGTCATTCACACCAGCATGGACAATGACTGAGTCATATTTTTACTTGCCTTGGCGTGACCTGAGTGCTTGTGTTATGTGGCGGATCCTAGTGCCCGACAGGCAGCTCACCGTGACCTTCTCCTTGTTCAGCCTGGTGAGCGGGACGTCAGTGTGCCTGACGATAGAGTCACCTATTACAAGTGTATCAGGTGTGTTGTTTAGCCTTAAGGGCTGTGACTGTTCGGCACACTGGCTTTGTGAGCTATGTGTTGCACGTGTTTTGTTTTGGGGTAGCGGTTGCTTGGGTGTCTGTTTTGGAGGTCTCTGCTGCTTAGGCAGATTTTTATTTAGAGCCTCCGAGTATGTTTTTGTGTGTTTATGCGTTTGGTTTGCTGTCGTGGTAGGTCTATGTGAGACTGGAATTGTAGTGAGTGTGGTTTCCTTCTCCTCCTGACTGGTTACGGCAGTACTGAATTGAGAGAGCTTAGCCTCCAGTTTGGCTATATGGTTGCATCTCTTACATGTGTTGGAATTTGTTGGGAGGAGGAGAGGGTTGTCTGTGTACATGAGGCAGTTGTAACATTGCCTCAAGATTCCCAGATTCACCAGCTGGACCGGAGAGGAGATTGACAACTGAACTTTGGACATGCCAGAATAGTATTGGGAATTCCTTTATAATTGAAAAAAAGGGCCAATGGGGAACAAGGTACTCAAGGGGAGTTTGTGAGGGTGTAGTGCTTTTAATTTTTAGTGCTGACTTATATAATTGCTTTAGTGAGCAAGTGCCAGGTAACTTAAATGCAATGTGTTACAGGTAACTTAAATGCAAAAACGACAAACAGTAACTTTCTTTCAAGTGAAACAAGGAAATAAGTACAGTAAGCAATGCAGATATCACTAGGGATCCACAGAAGTGCTGAAAAGCCGCGTTTTAGGTGGAATTAGCATTTCAGGGAAATAACAAGCAAATAAACAACATGCATACAAACAAAGCTAGATTCAGCAGGCCTGGATCTAGTCTATGCTACAGCAAAGAAGGTGTACCAATTTCAGTAAGAAACAGTTCAAATATGCAGGCACTATAAGCCTTTAACCAGAAATTCCCAGCTGAGAAGGGCAGAGTCCAGCCTCTCCTCCCACAAGAGTGCAGACCACGAACCTTCTTAATGTAAAATAACTGGCCTAAAGCCCAAGTGCTTAAACCAAAACTAATACACTTTTAGAATAACAGACACTGAGCCCTCAACTCAGCAGTTCCCAACTTAGAAGGATATAAGCTACCTGTCCTGCCACGACAGTGCAGGCCACAAACCTTCCTAATGTAAAACAACTGGTCTGAAGCCCAAGTGCTTAATCCAAAAGACTTAGAATGATAGCTACACTTTAATCAAGTTACTACCAAGCAGTAATAAATACAATTGAATACTTTAAAGAATGCCTGGATTAGTGCTCAAGTTATACAAACAAAGCTAGATTCAGCAGGCCTGGATCTAGTCTGTGCTACAGCAAACAAGGTGTACCAATTTCAGTAAGAAGCAGTTCAAATATGCAGGCACTATAAACCTTTAACCAGAAATTCCCAGCTCAGAAGGGCAGAGTCCAGCCTCTCCTCCCACAAGAGTGCAGACCACGAACCCTCTTAATGTAAAATAACTGGCCTGAATCCCAAGTGCTTAAACCAGAATTAATACACTTTTAGAATAACAGACACTGAGCCCTCAATCAGCAGTTCCCAACTTAGAAGGATGTAAGCTACCTGTTCTGCCACTACAGTGCAGACCACAAACCTTAGTTTCATAGTTTCATAGTATAGTACTAGGCTATCTGCCCTGGGGCATTTGTAATCCTAGCCATAGTGATGTGGCTTTTGCCACCCCATGAAATGGTGCAAAAATGTACAGAATAAATCTAGAATACTGTGCCTCTGTCTAGTAGTGACACAATGAAGGTCCCCTTATATAATAGAATTAGTTTACTGTGCCCCTGTCTAGCAGTGACACAGATGTGACCCTGGGTAAACTTACGATCTCCCATCCACTCATCAAGATTTCTCTTGAAGAGAGTCAGTGAGGGGCTCTGCCTAATATGAACTGGGATCCTGTTCCAAAGCATGGTAAGCCTCTGGGTTATGAATCTATCCCTCCAGCATGTCCTATTCATACTTGTGCCGAGGTTTAAGTCTTTAGCTCTCGTGGTCCTGATGGATTTGGATTTTTTGAGGTGGAGCATGTCCATCAGATCCTGATTGGACATGGCCTTGTACGTCAGGCAGAGATCACCTCTGAGCAGGCGGTATGCTACTGAATATGTAAATGTTCTTAATGCAAAACAACTGGTCTGAAGCCCAAGTGCTTAAACTAAAAGGCTTAGAATGAGTTACACCAAGCAGTAATAAATACAACTGAGTACTTTTAAGACAATGCAAAAGCAAAATAAAGTAGGAAGAAACACAAATACAGTAAAAGCAGATAAAAAAAATTTAAGTGGAAAGAGAGAAAGGAAAGAGAGAAAGGAGTAGCAGAAACTAAGCTGATTGGCCTTCTCAAATGTTCTCCCTGTACTGGGTAGAATGAGGTAATGACACTAGACTGGGAGGAGGGTCCCAGATCAAATTTACACTAGGGGCAGGCAACTGCAAAGCCACCAACTATAAAAACACTATACCAACAGGGAGGGCGAGTGGGAAACAAACTGCAGAAATGTTTCTCACAGCTGAAAAGCAGCAGTGAGCCTTTAAATGAAAGTTTTAAACAGCTAAAGGAGCCTCTAGAAAAAAGAGTTTAACTGCAACAAGTTATCAGAAACAAACAACCCAACAGATACTTAAACATGGACAAGTTCCAGTTAATACCTCACACACAGTGAAACTAGCTAGAAAAATACACAGTACACAAAGTGCTATAAATAACAAAGAAATAAAGAACAAAATAAACAAAAAACAGGATAATTAATGTTATATATTATAGCTCCGAGTTTCCTCAGTGTCCTTCCTTCGATCAGTTCAGTGTGAAATGGCAGAACACTCACAACTGAACTTCTTAGGTAACAGAAAGTTGAAACTTGAGACAGCTTTTAAGAAAGAAATCTCAAAATAACCAATGAGGTGCTTAGTCTAAGCTGTAGTCCAGGTAACCTCAGTCAGCCAATGACCTCAAACAATTTTCTCTCACTGAAATGCCTGATGGCTTTGGCTAAACCAAGATGTCCCTGAATATGTGCTCAGACACACAGCCTCCACAAACACTAGGCCCAAATACAAGCCTGAATATGGAAATACTACAAATATCCCCACTACTTAGAACTAACTGCAGAAATGTTTCTCACAGCTGAAAAGCAGCAGTGAGCCTTTAAATGAAAGTTTTAAACAGCTAAAGGAGCCTCTAGAAAAAAGAGGTTAAATGCAACAAGTTATCAGAAACAAACAACCCAACAGATGCTTAATAAAAGTGGACAATTTCCAGTTAATACCTCACACACAGTGAAACTAGCTAGAAAAATACACAGTACACAAAGTGCTATAAATAACAAAGAAATAAAGAACAAAATAAACAAAAAACAGGATACTTAATGTTATATATTATAGCTCCGAGTTTCCTCAGTGTCCTTCCTTCGATCAGTTCAGTGTGAAAAAAATTGGCCCCTGGGATCAAGTTGTTTCAGGCCATACCACAGTCACATGGTACATCAACAACTGGGGGGAACCAGGTCATACCCCCTTTGCAGACTAGCCATGTTAGCTAAGGATACAACTTCACAGCACAATCTCACTTTACAGACATCTTACAATCTGTCACAGCAAAACTGTGTGGCACGCAAAGTAAGTAGAACAAGGACAGATCCTCATGAATGGAAAATGGGGGTCTTCCAAGGTTTGATCCATCAATAGGAATTTCCTCAAGTAGATCTATTTACCTCATCTCAGAACAATCAGCTGGTAAGATTCTGCTCCAGGACACCATGCAAGAAGGTCTGGAAGATGTATGCCTTTTATTTTCCTTGGACAGGAATATTCCTGCATGTATTTTGAAGATTCAGAAGGAATACCCCAAGATCACTGTGGTGACTCCCTTCTGGCTCAGGCAATCACAATTCTCCCTTCTTTTGGAAATTGCCAGGTGCAATTACCACAAGCATCCTTATGGAATGGATCTACTCTCACAAGAACAGGGGTGTTTGAGACATCCCCATCCCGATCAACTTCAACTGACTGCATATATGATAGGATCTTAATTCCCTTTGGGCATCTGTCTACCGAGGATGTGCAGCAGGTACTAATGAAGGCAAGAAAGCCTGCTACTAGAACATCATATATTAGTAAATGGAAAAGGTTTTCTAGTTGTTGTCAACAGCATAATAAACACCAATTCAGGGCTAGTTGTTTTCTGGTTTTACAATATCTGTGTGATTTACTATCCTATGGCCTTTCTTACTCCTTTAATCAAAATACATTTATAAGCCATTTCAGCAAGTCTGCCCATGGATCCTTATCTTTTAATGCATTCTCATGCCAAAATGTTTTTGAAAGGGGAACTTCCAAGATGGCTGTACTATGATCAGCAGTTTAACTTCAGACAAACTGAAAGACAACAGATAGTGATACTGTCAGAATGACACTGTTTGCAGTAACATGCTTTTTAATTATTTATTTATTGTCATTTGGTTACTGAGAAATTCCAACAGGATAGGAGCCCACTTTCAGAGGGATGCACAGGCAGAAAAGCTCCAAAGTTAACATTTTAAGAAGCATAATTTTACAGTCTTTAAAAATAAAACAAACAAACAAAAAATACAGTTTAAATAATCATACCAAACTAATAACATGAAAATATTGGTTAAGAAAAGATACAAGTTATATGACAACGGTTTAATAGTTGGAGAAAGTTTATCCAATTTATACAGAAATTAAAGGTAAATTAGCATAATACAAACAGGAATTGTAATACAAAGTGAGAGAAAGCAGGCTTATGGTATATTTAGAAAGAAAGCTAAGAGAGAGAAATTGACAGATGTAAGGGAGTGAGTGAAGAAGAGTAAGGAAATGTAAGGTATGAACAGACTTTTGTTCATATTTTGAGATATATTTCACCCTAGTGTTGAGCAAGAACACAGGCAACTTTTGGCTAGGAAATCTTTCAGAATGATTTTGATGGATGGGAGGGAGGTTACTGACTTGACGGACACATGTAAGAAGTTCCAGGCTTTAACAACATGGTGCGAATACAGACAATACCCAGCAGATTTTATAGGTTTGTGGAAAGAAAGGAGTTTTTGGTCACCGGATCATAACGACAGACTGGGAACATAGTTGTGTAGAATAGTATTTAGTGCTGGACAAGCAGATGTATTCTGCATAATTTTACAGCTGGTAAGAACCTGAGAAGAGGTTATCTAACGGGGTAGTTCTAACCACTTTAGGCTTTTTAGTGCTTACAGTGGTGGGTTCTCAAAGAGATATTTGCTATAAATTTATCAACTTTGTTATAGCATTGTTGATTTGTGTGATGCCTGAAGGATAGCCAGGATGTGAGTGCCATACAGAAGTGTGGGGAGGAGGTAAGTAGTGGCAAGTGTTGCTTCAGTTGTGTTGCTGAGAATGTTTTTGGCTCTATAAAGCATCCCTAGTTTTTGATGAGTTCTTATGCAGTTTTGTATATGCAGGTCAAATTTAAGATCATCATCCATTATCATCCCTAATAATATCTCTAATAATTTGCTATGAGAAGTGACTACAATGGTTATATTTTCAAGAGAGAGGACTTTAATCTTTTTTTCATGGAAGAGGGATTTGGGGAAAAAAGTAGTAGTTTATTTTATTCATTTTTTACACTTGAGCTTAAGTTGTGAGTTACAAAGCCATGTTTCAGTTACTGTTAAGGTTTCCTGAGTAATTTTTTGGAGTTTGGAGGTGTGTCATGTTGTCAGATGTGCAAATGAGTTTGGAGTCATCTGTACAGTGTATTAGAATGCCCTGTTGTGTGGACGGTGTTGGTGAGAATTTTAAAGAGGAGGTGACCTGGGTTAGAAGCTTTGTGGTACACTGATGATTACTGGGAGGTACGGAGAGAGGGTGTAATGACATTTTACTAACTGATAGATATTGGAATGGTAGCTTTTGAACCACAGAATAGATATTGGAATGGTAGCTTTTGAACCACAGAAGGGTGGGCTGACAAAGACCTAATGGGGACATCTGATGCAGAAGTCTGATGTGACAAATTGTGGCAAAGGCTTTAGACAAGTCTAGAAATAAGAAGACTAATTTGCAGTTATACCTTTATTGACAGTAGTTACATAGGTCAGACGTGCAATGTTAGCACAATGGAAAAGGACAGAAGCCATGCTTTGTGGTGGACAGGAGTTCTTTCTGCAGAAGATATTGTTTAGAAAATCAAAGAACTTCTAATGTCTAGCACTGTTAATAGACTGCTACCCTCAGTGATTTACCAGAAAATCAAAACTTTTATAAAGGACAGGGCAAAAATAACAGGCTAAGTCAGGGACATCTGTATAATCAGGCACAGTTGACAGGTATGGGTGTGTGTGTGTGTGTGTGTGTGTGTGTGTGTGTGTGTGTGTGTGTGTGTGTGTGTGTGTGTAGCAGTATGTCTCTCTCTCTCCAAGGTTAAGAATGCTGTCCAATAAGTAAGAAAGAAAAAGAGTGAGTGAGTGTGGTGTGTGTGTGTGTGTGTGTGTGTGTGTGTGTGTGTGTGTGTGTGTGTGTGTGTGCGTGTGCGTGTGCGTGTGTGTGAATGTCTGCATGTGTGGAATAGTGAATGATGGGGGCATCTGTGCTAATGTGATGGATGGACTCCCAGTGGTAATTACCTCTGAGAAGTGCTGCTTAATACTGGTGGTAATTATACCTGATTCAGAGACATGCAAATTAGCCAAAAAATAAAATTGTCATAATTTTCATATTTTTCTAAATAACAACCATGTAACACGGGCAATTCCAACTGCATAGACCCATGTGAAAGTTCACATATGGACACAAATGCTGCTGACAGACATGTGTGCAACTTCAGTGGTTACTGAACTATTGTAAGTGGTTTAGAAAATTAATATTTACTGTGTTTATTTCTTATAAAACTCAGTTTAAGAATTAGAACCTAATGAACAAACCCATTGTCAATATTTGCTTGTAATAAATAATTTGTCATTTAAATGTTTTCAGTAAACCTCAAGGCTCAAGAGATATGAATGTTTGTTTGAAATGTGAGGCTATAAACTTGATTTTGTCCAAAAGCTTAGGATACAGTTATTGGCAGTACAAACTTCCAGAGTTCCATTTCAGAGAATAAGTTAAGTAAAGGAAATGTACAGCCATAGAAAAAAACAGGGTACAATTCTGGTTACTATCTGTCTGGCATCCTGTATGTTTTCCCCCCTATGTTTGCAAGGATTTTCTGAGTTGTTTTGTTCCTTTCCATCAAATGAAAACATACTAGCTAAATGGCTAACTCATCCATACTTGTGTTGTATTTATCTTGGACTTGTAGAGCTGGCCATAACTGTAAAGGGGAATAACAGGCAGTTTACTTACCAGATTAACAAATAAATAAAAATAAAACTGCTGTCCAACTATTATATGCGGGTTTTATTCAATTATGGAGATTATCAATGCAAAATAAAGAAGACTACAGGTGATGTAGCTGAATAATAACAAGTGCCCTACAGCAGCTGCTGTTCGGCTTGTAACATGTACATGTTGTGAAAGTACTTTTGTACAAAGGAGTATTATAACTGTTGATGACATCATAACCAAGGCTATGCATTTGAGAATTCACTCTGAAAGCTTTAGTCTTGAAACAAATGGAATCCATTTCTGAACCCATAGCAACTTGGTTATGAACAAAGACTCAATAATAATTCTTTGCAATGGGAGGTGATTTCTAACTGCCTCAATGTACTATAAATTAAAAAACGAAAAAGTGTGGCAGCAAGAAATATCATGAAAGATTTTAAAGCTTTTGCTTCTGGCTACCATTTTCTGTGGTTGTGCAAGGTACTACAACTTTTAAAGCTGTTATCTGGTTTCTGAGGCAGGCCTGTGGCAAAGGCTAAATTATACACTGATAAAGATATAGATACAAGCATACATGTGTGTATAATAATGTGTGTATGCATCAGCACTCTCAAATGTTCATATTTTTGCCTCATGTTTTTGATCTTTTCCTCATACAACTGTTGGTTTTCTGGCAAATCAATGAGGCATGAAGTCAGAAAATGGCAAACATTTGAGTTTGAATTCATACCCTCTGTAAAATTCATGCTAATGCAAAATCTATTATTCTATCAACTTTCTATAGAGCTAAATGTAAAAACTGTCCCTATATTTGGGCCTTTGTCCCACCATTATTTATGGCTTTGTCCAGATTTCTTGCGCTAAGAGGTTGCGCGGTAAGGATGCATGAATATATATAAATGTGTACTTATTACATTTGAATGACCCAAATGTTGTTCACAATGATGACTAGAAAACATTGACTTTGCAAATATTGGCATGGCACTACATATGCACTGAGCAACAGCCTTGGTGCATGCAAAAATAAAACTATAAAATTAAACAAAAATATTTTTTTTGCAGGGGTTAAGCTCCTCTTCTCCCCCATACCCCCTGATAATTATCTATACTAACTCAGAGGTTAAACAATATTGGGGAAAGGGCATATTCCCCAACCTCAAATATCACATACCTGCTGGCCATATGATTAGTGACCAAATTTTTTTGGCTAAACAGATGTCAACCAACTAGAGTGCTGATGATATTCAGTTCTCCCCATTTTATATATATATATATATATATATATATATATATATATATATATATATATATATATATATATATATATATATATATATTTATATTTACACACACACACACACACATATATATATATATATATATATATATATATATATATATATATATATATTGCCTCACCTAAGTGTCATGTTTAATCATAGCTTCACCTCAGGCTTCATGCCCACTGAGTGGTGCACAGCTACAGTTATCCCGCTCCACAAGGGAGGATCCACCTTGGATCCCGGGAACTACCGTCTCATCAGTCTGACAAGCCTGATCTACAAGGGCATGGAATGCATTATCATGGAACTTATAAACAAAGACACTGGCAACCTTCAAACACTGGACCCCACCCAGTTTGGGTTTGTGAAGGGTCAATCTTGTCTCTTGAATCTGATTGACTGCTTTGGATCAGTCTCCAGAGCTGTGGACGAGGGTAAGGCAGTCCACACAGCCTATCTGGACCTCGCCAAGGCCTTCGACACCATCCCCCACTCTGGAATCATAGATAAACTTACTAAGCTGGGCATAAATCCCTACGTCACATGATGTGTTGCCAACTGGCTTACTGACAGAACCCAGACTGCAAAAGTAGCCAACTCCAAATCCATCTCCAGACAAGTGACAAGTGGAGTACCTCAGGGTTCAGTCTTGGGACCACTCTTGTTTGGCATCTACTTCTCTGAAGTATAGGCCAACAGTAAGGGACTCCGGCTAACAAAGTTCGCAGATGACTGCAAACTGGGAGCCATTATTGAATCCCCAAATTATGTCGATATTCTACAACAGGGCCTTACAGAAACAGATGCCTGGTGCCAGAGCCATGGGCTCAAGCTTAATGCCAAGAAATGTATAGTTATCCCCTTTGGAAAAAAACATGTACCCATGAATTACCACATAGGTGGCAGGACACTAAACATCGAAAGTGTGATGACAGACTTACGGACACAGGTGGACAGTGGTCTCACTTTTGATAACCACATCGCTACAACAGTCAGGAAATCCTTCTATGTGGCACACCTCATCACTAAGGGCTTTTCATCCAGAAAAAAGAAGGTCATTGTCCCACTGTACTCATCCCTCATTAGACCCATTATAGAGTATAATGCCCCGTTTGGTATATACCTCACAAGAATCTGCAACAGCTGGAAAGGCCACAGAAATACCTCACTAAAAGAATCATAGGCCTAAAGCAGATGCCATATGCTGACCATCTAAAAAAACTCCAGCTATACTCTGTGGCATATCGTCTAGTCAGAGGCAATCTCTGCTTAACATACAAGGCCATGTCAAACCTGAGCTGTTGGACATGCTCCACGTAAAGAAATCCCAATCACTCAGAGCCACACACTCCAGGGATCAAAACCTTGTCATCGCAATGAACAAAACATGCTGGAGGGATAGATTCCTGACCCAGAGACTCCCTATACTCTGTAATAGACTGCACATACATGTCAAGCAGAGAGCCTCATTGGCCCTCTTCAAAAGGAACCTTGATGATTGGATGGGAGATGGGAAATTCAACCCAGGGATCATGTCAGTCGCCTGCTAGACAGGGGTCCAGAGAAGTGAATATTGTGGGAAGAAATATCCAGGGAATTGTTATGGCTAGGCTTGCATAGGCCCTAGGGCTGATAGCCTAGTACCAATCTATGAACCTATGTTCCAAAGAGAATACTAGGTTATGTGCCCTGAAGGGTTATTTTAAGCCTAGTCAATAACCCAAGGTCAGAATCAAACCTTGTACCCTCTGTTTATAAGGAATAGGCTAACTGGGATTTGAACACACAGGTAAGTGAACATTTATACTGCCCTACTGCTTAACCATTTGAGCTAATGAACATCACGAAAGCCATCCTACAGTGGAGCACCTAAGATTTTAACCAGAGACCTCTTGATCTGCAGTCAAATGCTTTACCACTGAACTGTTTCACTACAAACAACACATACACTACATATACATCATTACCTTCCACAGTCACATTTTTTGTTACAATAATTTCATTTGGCCTTAATTACCTATTCAAAAGATCTTGTTTTTTATTCTTAAAGAATTCCAATTTAATCAATTAGCTTTCTTGGTAGGTCATGATGATAATGATGATAACGGTAAACCAAAGATTTTCTGTCAGCTAACAAACAGGCTACCTCCCCTACCTGCACAGATTTCAGCTACAGAAAATATACATTCCCAAGCAAAACTTCAAAATATTGTGTGTATAACACTCACTTGAACCATACATTTGCTCTGGTAAATTGTGCACAAGCAATATCTTTAAATAAACCAACACATTAGAATGTAGCTGTATTCTTGCAAAACCACCAGTAAACACACTCTGATTGATGAAAATAATACCAAAGCAAACACTGTTCAGGAAAAATATTCTCCTACTGTGGGATTTTTAATGTGTTTTTTCCCATGAAGTGATGTCACCATTTGTGGGCCTCTAATGATCTTTACGTACTGCAGACAGCGAAACAAGAAAAGCTTATTTACAGCAGTGCTTTAGAGGAATGCATTTTATTAGTTTATTGAAGGCCATGTAGCAACTTGTTGGTTTTTACAGTCTAATCATGTTTTCAGATACTTTTATTTTTTAGCTAGCTCAGAGAGATAATAAGATCCATCTCGTCTATGGAAGCATTTTCCAGTTCTTGTTACTGTCTGTTATTTTTTTATTATTTTCATTATGACAAGAACAAACCTTGTTTTCTACAAGGCAGAATTACAAAGGTAGGTGCTTATGTATTTTATGTGTAGAAGGTGCGGAGTTACTTTTTTACCTCAGTGAATGAAAAATGCTGTCCATGTTTCATTTTCTTTTTTTTTTTTTTCTTTACTTTTTTTGTTAAAAAGTACAGATTTTCATTTACGAGTTTATTTTAGGTGGGCTAAACATTTTGAACAGGTGTCAGTGCCTACATTTTTGTGTGTATTGTGTAAACATTTACTTAACTTTTAATGAATAACATATACAGCAGATCTAAGAAATATTTATTAGCATTAATGATGTACCAAAAGTGTACAGATAAACCGCTGATGATATATTAAGATTGTAAAAATGTTCTGATGATGCACCAAGCATGCACAAAAATGAAAATATCTGAACAGTGTATAATATGTGAATTTTTTACCATACCTTTTTTCTGAGTTATTTAGTGTTTGTGTATATAAACAAACATATCGCGAGAAAAAGACATACCCACACACGTGACATTCATTGGGAGACAATGCATTGAAATATATAAATTTCTGCTCCATCAAAGGATCTAAAACAAGACTTTTCATGGAGGGCTTATCAACCTACACACATACACACATACTCTGCAATTAATACATACTAAGCCCAACATCACACATAGCCTGCAAGCACCCATGAAATGCAAACATATCACAGTGTACACATCCTCATAATGGTGCAGCTATATTACAGTTGCATTTTTATATTAAAAAAAAACACTTGAAACAGTTACTTGATAGTATATGGCAGCTCTATTATATTCGAGAAAAAAAAAAAGGCCAATCAACACACTAGAGGTAAATTTTATATATATATATATATATATATATATATATATATATATATATATATATATCTATTATCTGTCAATCTACATATATATATATATATATATATATATAAAACATATAAACATATGCACACAACACACACAGTGGTGTAATTAAATCAAAATGTGCTTCAACAAAGTATTAGTTTAAGGGTATGCACACTTATGCAACCAGCGTATTGTACGTTTTTTTATTTTTTATATTTTTTCCCGTAACAGATTTGTTTGTTTTTCAAATGAATTGTACAGGTTATAGGTCACATTAAAGGTGGGAAAAGTTTTGAAATTATTTATCGTGGTCTCATTTTTTTATATCACAAAAACCTGGCATTTTATCAGGGGTGTGTACACTTTTTATATCCACCGTATATATAAGAAAGGGAGATCGATATCTCTCTATACATCTGTCTGTCTATATATAGACAGATATAGCCAGACTGACAGCAAAGAAAGAGACAGATAGAGGGACAGACTAAGTGATGTATGTTTGGATGACATTGCTAGACATGCGGTGGCCTTCTATGTAGATGTTTTTCAGAAGCTGGAGATTTTCTATACAACAGAATTCAGTGAAAAGAATAGAAGGAACCCCAAAAAGCAAGTCCAATAGTAAAATACCACAACAAAACCGCTACAATAATCCAAAAAATGTTATCACTCTCCCTAGTGCCTCGTCCAAACTGCCATCACTGGGTGTCTCTAACCTTTATCAACCAGCTCAGTCTGACACTGACACTCACCATATGGACTTTCTGACTGAGAACTGCATATACATTTAATTACTGTCAATACACTTGTGGTGGGCGATGAAGTAACTTCAGAGCAGTTGTCATAACTAATATAATCCAGTAAAAATTAAGTTAAATTGGTGTCCAGCAGAAATTAACAACATCTGCAGGCACTGCTTTATTATATCATGTGAGCTTCTTCATTGATTACTACATTGCTTTATTTTTTCCTTTTCTGGCATAGTTTCTCACCTCCCTAAACACGTACCTTAAACTGTTTTCAGAACAAGATTGTTATTCCATTTGAATGAAATTCTTCTGCTTTGGGACGTATATCCTTATTCAGTTATGCCAAACTATATTTTTCATTAATTAATTTCGTTGTAAGTGGAGATTGATGCCTCCCCTCCACCTAGCTAGCTCTAAAGGAATGGAGGGTTTCCACTTCAACTGCACATGGAATTAATGGAAAGTATAGTTTACTAACATGACTGCAGTGGTACATGCTGAGAACTTACTAACTCAAACTGTTTCAAATGATAGTATAGTAAAATAATGTCCTTTTTCTGTTTTTATTTTAAAAACTAAACAAACACAGGTACTGTAGCAGTTTGCTTTCATAGTCCACTGGAACACCCTGGCTTGAAAAATTGTTTAGTGGGTGGCATTGCAAAGTTTCTGTCATCCTGCATAGTATTTTAGAAAGGCTGGAAGATTGCAGTGACTTGTTTGGGATAGGGTATTTTTGTCCAGAATATAACAGTGTTGAATGAGATGGGTTTGCAGAATGCTGGCATGGGCACTTACTTTACTAACTTAAACGATGAAATGACTTTTGGACTCTACTGCCGGGAGAGGTCCGATGTCCAGCCAGACTTCCAGAGTTCTGCACTCTTCCCATAGCTAGGCTGATTTCATCATCTGTGGGACAGCCCTACACTTTCAGTAGAAAGGCAGTGTCAGCCAGCAGCATTTTTACATACATACATACAAATATTTCAAGCACTGGCATTAATGCCCTTCTAGCCTACCAGTATACCAAAACACTTGTTCCCATAATAAGTGTCCAGGCTGTTCTTAAAAATATCTAAACTAGTATTGCTTTAATGTAATTTGATAGATGTTCCATGCATCAGCTGCTGTCTCAGAGAACCAAATAATACACTCATGCACACAGTACATTCATATAGAATCTTCTACATAGGTTGTCTTATAATTCTGTACTACTTATTGATAACCCCAAACATTGCCAGAGGTGTTGTCTTTGTCTCTAAACGCCCTAAATACTTGAATACGATCTCCTCTTAGATATCTGTAAGAGACACTGTACAAGTTCAGATATTTCAGTCTTTCATGATAACTTAAATTTTCACATCCATGCATGCCCTTTGTATATTTCCACTGTACTCTTTCCAGTTTACTCCTGCTCATTTTCTTATAAGGTTTCCATATTGCTATTCTGTATTCAGGTTTGGGTCTAATGTAACTGACAAACAATGACTATCATTTCTGATTTCCTAGACTTTATAAATATTTTTATACAACCCATAGGTCTATAACTATCATTAACCAATTGGTTGACATGATTAGAAAAACCTCAAATCTGGATCTACCCATACACCCAGATCCTTATATGAACCTACAGTTTCAATCACTGTGTGCTCGATTAAATATCCACCTTTCAATTTATGTCCCCCAAATCTCATATGATTAATTTTGAAGCATTTATCAACACAATATTCTCCTGTGCCAAAATGGTCAATTTAGTCAACTTCATTTGCCAACATGCCTTATCTGTAACACATGCAACCGGTTTACCCAATTTCAGGTAATCTCAGATGAAAATGTTAGGTCTGAAAGATACAATCTAAACAAGTAGGGATTAGGACAGTGCCCTTTCCGATAGCCTGACTGTAACCATTAATTTCACTTATCCAATTGCTGTACGATACTTGCTATGTCCTATTTGTAAGATGTGCAGCTATCCATCTTATCAAGAGATTTTTGGCTCTTTCTTGCCTACCACTTAGGTTTGTGGTAGAACCCTTCAGCAACAAAACTGTGATCAGACACTGTCCTCCAGTCAGTGAACAAGGATTGCCAGAAGGATATCATAACCACCTGTCCTTTAAAGCACCCAGGAAAAACAAGAAATCCAGGCATCCAAGAAGGCCCATGTTTGATAGTTTCTGAGGTAGTCAGCAAGAGTTTCCCATGTATAGCCCATGTTGTGCTATTGCTGTCTTCAGTTCTCTCTGTTTCGGAGTAATCTGTCATTTGCATAGTGATTTGCGTAAGTTATATAATCAGACTTCTCAACTGTCCCTACTTTTGGGGAAAATTTCCATTTTCAAGCCTGATTTAGGATGTCCCAATTTTTGATGGTATATCCCTATTTTCATGCTTGATATACCCCTTTACACAGTTTTCTGAATCCTCCTCATCATATGTGATTTTTGAAGCCGTTTAGTAAACAGAAAATCACACTACATGTTCAGCATACTAGTGGCAAAAATTTAAAAAATAGGACACATTTTACAACTCTATTTTTCTGAAGCAAAAATAAATGACCTTGTGATAGAATTGTACGATACACTATATTAAGGTCTACAGATTTTTCACTTGTCTCTTTGAGAATGTGCTTATATTTTCCATCATTTTTGTCACACTCTGATTTTTACACATGTTTCTGACTAGTATCCACATTACTAATGGATAATTATGTGCTATTTGGTATTTATATATTATGCTAGTTAGATGTCCAGACTTTTAGCTGGATGTTCCTATTTTCAAGTGCATTTGTTCTCTTTTCAGTGTCTGCAGGTTGAAAGGTATGCATTTACTTTACTGTTACAGTCATTTATATTTTTTCACCAGTCCTCTCATCGTCTTCCTCAGTGCAGATGAAGGACCAAGTTGTGTCAGCAAAATCTATCACCAAATATGTTTCTGGTGGACAAATATTTCCCAAAGGCTTCCAAACAATGTTTGTGTTTTTTAGACCCTGACCATAATGTGGAGGGATAATTATCACTGCTGTACATTTAAATAGGAATAATAATTAAAAACTTAAACCACTGAAGTAATTCACTAAAGAAACATACTTTAATATTACAAAGAAATCACCAAACAAATGGAAACTGCCAAGGTAAGAAAAAAAGAGAAAAGTATCCTTTAAAGAGCAGAGTCACTAAGAAAGAAAAAGGAATCCTTTCCTTCAAACTCTAACCATACCGCCTTCAATAAATTGTCCGGAAGCTAACATAAATTTTCTGTATACTCCTATAAGACAGAGATATGTAGTCTGTCATGACAAATGCCTGTGTTGCCTCCGCCGACATTGATGCTTTTAAGATGTGTTATAAGACTGGTACAAATGTCATAAGTAATGTCATACCTACCTAAAATGACTTCAGAGGTCATAGGTATGTGATTCAGGTAATAAAATCATAGAATAACCTACTATTATCCCAGTTTTGAAGGTTCATTCTTTGGGAAAATAAAGGACAAGGTTCCCTCCCTCTCTACAAAATACTGTATACAAAAATTATAGCTGCTGCTGTAGTACAACATGCAGGACCAGAGCTTGTTCCTTTAGGAGACCAGTGGATATTCATAAATTAGTATGAACCTTCATCATCATAACAACTGTCCCAGATAAAAGTAAAAGAAAGAAGAGATCTTTTCCTCTTTCATTTGAGGAAGAGGAATATTTTTATGATTTACAATACTACATGCCTCATTATCACTGAATGTTAGATGTTGCTGTATAAGATAACATTTTGTTTACCCATCCAGGATGGGCCTGACAAAAAGTATTGCACAAACAGGCTATGAATATTAAAATAGTTTCAGTTTACCTTAGACTGGGATGAAAGACAACTCTGTTGAAGAACAAAAATAGTTAGGTTCACATACTCACTTGTAAGTTGTAATTTCCTAAACAATTCCAATAGTGTCCCATAAAGCCAGTTAAATCCTTGGCAGGCATACATTCTAAATACAACTTTACATAAAAAGCTACGGAAGAGTTTCTTCACCTAAACTTATGCCACTCTTTCTGTATGGTTCACTCTGCTCATACCAATCAGCATCCTATTTTTCCATTATAGTCCCAAGTATCCTACCCATTGCATGGGAAATTACCTTCCTCCTACAAGCATATCCTATAGGACTCATTATTGCTCTAATCTACTGGCTTTGGGTTGGCTATATGTGTAAAGTAAGACAGCCACTGCAGCTACCCTTTAGAGATACATGTGACTAAACAGTATATGCTTTCTACAACTCTGCAATGTTCCAGCTACAGTCTTTCACTTGTGTGAACCAAACATTTATATAATACTGTAGCCAATCAAAGTCCACACTTCATTTGTGATATGATGGCTGAAGTCTCAAAATAATTAGCTACCTACTCAAATATTTATATAATGACAAAGAAAAATACACAAACATTTCACAGGAAGACTAAGCCTTACACTTCAGATGTATCGCAAATATGTCCAAGTCAAACATTTCATTTAGGCTTGGTTATTTGAATACCTTCAGTTTTCATTTCCAAATGTTTTCTTTTCACGCCAATATTGAGTCTATCTCCACTGCTCAAAGGAAGAAAAAAACACGCCCTCTACTCCCTGAAATGAGAATTCAGGTATAGTGTTTCCACATTGTAAATGTTTAAATATCGCACTCTTATTTTAGCCTTATTTGACAGGACTGATCTACATCATTCTATTTGTCAAACTATGACTAATATTTTCCATATAACACAAAATCCTTGGCAGGTACATTTGGCTTTATAAACAGTATAAATATGCTGGAATACTGAAGAATGTTTTTTTTTCTGTGAGTTTATGTATACCTGTCTGTTGAACTGAATTTGTATACATTGTAAGCTGATATAAGCTAAATAAGTGTAACGTGATATAAACTAAAGAACTGAACTCAGATTAGGAGACAGGCAGACATTGAACATAACTGAATAGTCACATGAAAGGAATCCCATCCTGTCCACAAATGACCCTGCAATTCTTCTTCTTCTTTCGGCTTTTCCTGGTTAGGGGTCACCACAGCGGATCACCTGTCTGCTCATGATTGGCAGTGGAGTTTTATGGTGTTGAGTTGCCAGCCCAGCACCCAACTTTCCACAGAAGACACACACATGCATACACTCACGCCTAGGGCCAATTTAAGAGTGTCCAACCCACCTACAGCATATCTTTGGGATGTGGGAGGAAACCGGAGCACCCGGAGGAAACCCACACGACCACAGGGAGGACATGCAGACTCCACACAGAAGGCATCCCGCCCGAGGATTGAACCGGAGAACCTCTTGCTGTGAGGTGGCAACGCCAACCTCTGCACCACCGCGATGACCATGCAATAATCTATAATTCTAACAATCAAACCCCTTCATATACAACATAAATACTTCCTTATGATCAGTAGGCTGTGCAAAAACACCAATAATCAATGGCTTGCCCCTGAATTAAAATCTCTGTACTAATGAACAAACTCAGCATTAAAGCAATGGAAGAAAACTCCAGGTGCAGAAAATAAGAACAAATGCCATTAACCTCTAAAACCTAGCCCCCCCCCAAAAAAAAAAAAACTCTTTCTAAAACCAGCAGCATACCTTACAAAACAACCAAAAACAATTTTGGAATATTGTGAATATTGGTACAAGAAGAACAAAGCACAAAAAACAAACACAACAGGGAAGTAAATAGTGTGAGAAGAAATAGCCAGGGAATTGTTATGGCTAGGCTTGTACAGGCCCTAGAGCCGATAGCCTAGTATCAACCTATGAACCTATGAACAAGACTCTATATAAACTACTTCAGGTTCTCTCTTCCCCCAAGGGCTTTCTCACAGAATTCAACACCCCTCACTCCCCCTCATTCATCAGACATTTACAGGTAAGTAAATGGTTGGATAAAACATGCACATGCCTCATATGCTCTCTGTGTATTAATATTTCAATGTAAATTTATACATAAACTATAAAATAATGCTGAATGTTCTTTAGAGATGTGCAACTTTAGAATGCTATAAATAAAGTGTACTTAACATGCTGATCAACAGATAAACTATAATATCTGTATACAGATCAGTGTTATGTACAATATTTTTATTGTTAGCTCACGCTAATTGCCTGTGAAAAAATATGTAATGTGGAGCTTTTCCTCCTGGGCCTCCACAGAAAAGGGATTTGCCCACTTGGACTTTCATGGCAAATAAATAAACAAATAAATAAATAAATACAGCAAACAAACTACCCCATACTCCCATTCTACCTCAAAAGACAACGGGCCAGATTCAATAAATCCTACACTACCTGTACATGATATGCATTCAAGAACATTCTTATGAAATTTTTTGCTCTTTCTAGTCATTCAGAAAAATTGCACTAATTGTACATGTAGTCTACACTTTGTGGTAACCTTTATGAATCCCTGTCAATATTTGAAGCTCCAAGAATATCAGTAGGAAAACTAAAATCATGAGGAAGGTGTGAGTTATGCCTGTGTTGTCTGTTCACTCAGAATAGTGTACACTTAGTGTAGGCATTACTGAATCCCAGAGAACATTAAAAGAAATAATTATAATCATTGACCAAATCCTAACAGATGCCCTCCCCCACTGCTGATGGCCTTCTAACTTGGTTTATCTTGCTATGCAAAGATTACATCACTGCCCCTCTCAAAAACCTATATAGCCTAGGTCTTCCACAAAACATTGTGCCCTCTGAATGGAAGCAAGCTACAGCTAGACCTACACCCAAACTATCAATGTGAAAAGATGGTAAAGATTTCTGTCCCATATCAATATTTAAAAACAAAGAAGCGTGGTTGAAAAAGAGCAATCACAAATGTGAAGTACGAACTTAAACACAGATTTATTAGCGCTTTCGGAGACAATATCTCTCCTTCCTCAGACAAAGTTCAAAAACATTTACCCAAGTACTTATATACAATCGTAATAAAGGCCAATTAAGTAATTAGCCAGGAAACTCAAAAACAATTTAAAACCACAAACTACATAAAACCGTAATATATAAAAACTTACTCAGAAAAGCCCTCACAAAAAACTCATCTTCTACCAAATTATAATAGGACAATGTAATTTTTATTAAACATAACCTGACCCAAATCTAAAAGCTTAGGTGATCATTACACTTTATATGAATAATTGCCTATATGTTTTTTACCTAAATATAGGATAAATAAGAATGAAACAATACGTTGTGTCCAAATGAACACTAAAAAACTATCTAAACCAATGCAAATAGGAGATATATGCATAACAAATCTCAAGCTCAAAAGGCAAAAATCACCTTTTCATGGCAAGATGTTCAAGAATACTACTAATACTACTAATGGAAGCAAACTCATTAAGCCCAGGATACATGTAAGCAGCAGTTCTTATCTGCCAAAACCATCTCTAACTGGATTTGCCAAGGTCCCCCCCTCTTAGATCGCTTTCAATATGTTTAAGAAAGGCAAATTTAAAACTATGCTCTGTATGTTCTATAATGTGCCTGGCCAGAGCATTAGTAGAATCCTTCCTACTAACAGCGTAATAGTTTTCACAAATGCGCTGCTTTAATTTCCTTTCAGTTTTACCTATGTAGAAAGCAGTGCATTCCACACAACAAGCTGAATATATCACGCTTCTAGTCTCACAATTATATTTGCCTCTAATACTATATGTTGTATCTCTGATTTTTACTTTGGGTCCTGTACCAACATATTTACATTGTCGACATGACCCACACTTAGCCATTCCAATATTTTTGACGAGTCTTGTATGCTGCTTACCTTCAAGTATAGATTTTAAGTTAAATCCTCTCCTGTATGTAAATTTAGGTTCAGCTCCAAGTGCATTGAACAGGGCGCTGTCCCCTATAATAAGGGCCCAATTCTTACTAAATACCTCCCTTATTTTAAAATGATCCAAATTGTAGGTACGCAGAAAACTTGTATTATAACTACGATCGCTAGCCTTATTACCAGAAGCTCTTACATTACTTATTTCTACTTCACTCTGAGTAGTACAATTTGACAAAATTGTACTAAAATGGCCTATTTGCCGTTTATGAACAACTTCAGATGTGATATTAACCACCATAAGAGGTGGGTAACCTCTATTGGTGAACATAGCCCCCAAATGCTCACATGCCTCGATGAAGTCTGTTTCATCAGAAATCATCCTAGCTGCCCTTACCATTTGTCCTTTGACCACAGCCTTTTTCTGGTGGTAGGGATGGCAGCTAGTGAAATGTAAGAACGCATTGGAATAGGTGGGCTTCCTGTAAATCACACTTTTATACCTAGAATTAACCCTGTCTTTAGATAAGAGAATATCCAAAAAATTGATACTGTTTTCCTGTAAATTGTAAGCAAATTCAAGGAAATTACTCATAAGGGAGATGTTGGAAATGAAGGATGGCACCAATGCTAAAGGCCCCTTCCAGATGATAAACATGTCATCCTGGTACCCAGTGTACCAGGCGACGTTATTTTGAAACAACAAGTTTTTACATAACAATGTTCTTTCCCAATGCACCATGATGCAATTGGCGAGACTCCCATCACAGGGTGAACCCATTGCCACCCCAGATTTCTGCAAGTATATTTTGCCATCAAAGACCATATAATTATGGGTTAATACAACCTCTAAAAGCGTTTCTACCAAATAAATGGTATTACTGTTAATTTTCCTAGAATTTAAAAACTCTCATCCATTCGAGACCTAAATTTTGAGGCATGCCTGTGTATAAATCCCTTACATCAATCGTAAGGAAACAATAATCTTGGTTGAAAGGGATTTTATTAATGTCACACAGGAAGCTCCACGAATCCTTACATATTTGTGGTTCTTGTTCAACTAAAGGCCTTAAAATGCTATCAACATATTTGGCAGACGCATAAGTAATAGACCCCCCACCTGTCAACTATGGGTTTAAAGGGGGGGGGGGGTCACTAATTGATTTATGAATCTTAGGTGTGCCAAATAAAACTGGTAGTTTAGGGGCAATCATGCTCAAATAACGATGTAAATCAATATCTGTAACCCCTTCTAAGAAGAGGTCTTCAAGAATGGACCTGGTTTTGTTATGAGCTGAATTTACTTCACTGATACTAGCTAATGCGTAAGAACTAGTGTTAAGTTGACTTTGCATTTTTTCAACATAAATATCATAATCCATAAAGACAAGCCCACCACCCTTATCGGGTTTCATGACCCTTATATTACATTGCCGTAGCATGTTGATAAAATCACATTGATTTCTAGTGATATTGATGTTACTTTTATTGTTAGTAACCCTATTATTAGCTATGGCCCTTAAATCTAATTCACACATCTTTTCAAAAGAATGTAGAATTTCATGTAGTGGTGGGTTGAAAACACTAGAGACTCTTAAAGAACTAATGAGGGTGGACTTCCCTCCCATAAGAACTTTTAAATTCAATTTACGCACAAACAATTTCAGATCAATAATGGTTTTGACCAAGTCAATATGAGAATCGGGGACAAAAGACAAACCTTTTGAAAAGAAATCAACAATGTCCTGGTTAACATCAAAAATGGTACACTTATAAATTTTAAAATCCCCTTACGAACTAAGTATAACACGGGGATTAGTGAGATGATACATCATCTCCGGCGCTGATTTCGCCTGTTCCTCGTGTTCACTTGATTTCTGCTCATTCTCAAATTCGTTTGGCCATTCAGACTCCTTGGAAAACTCTGTTGATTGTTAAAATTCACTCCATTAATATTAGGACCATTTTGTTGTTGAGACTGAGAATTATTGTAGCCATCATTGTTGTTATTATGACTACTGGTGTTGCTATTGAGCAGTCTCTCACTACAACGGAGGGGCTGTGCCTCATCAACCTGTGTGTTAAATACACTGCCATGAGCCCTATTGGGTTCTTCATGCATATTGTCATTAACTACAGAGGGGGTATCTAAAACATTGGCAGCCTGCGATGTAGGGGGTGGACGAGTATATGCTCTATTAGTTAAATATTCATGCATATCCCTAGCAATTTTCTTCTTTTTGTTATTAGACATTTTAACCATAGTTGCCTCAATACTAGTGAATATACGAGCATATTCATATTTATACCGCAAAAAATCACAGTCTGTTGTAATAGTATGTTCCAGTAGTTCAAGTTCACTTTTCAGAATGTTGACTTCTGATTTATACTATGCAATAAGCAAACTGATAAACTCAAACCCTTGTTTATCAAATAATGTAAGAAGCTCCCAATGGAATTGGGAGCCTTCTATCAGACCTACTGGAAAACGACATTGCCGCAGGCCTTTAGGGATACGTTTTTTATCTAAACACTCTTGCAAGTAAGTAAGAAATTTCGAGTTGTAATTTTTTACATCTAAACAGTTTGTGATAGAAATTGCTTATAAGATTAGTAATAATACTCACAGCCACGTCCTGATCATGTTGGTTCCCCGTAGTACTCACATTACCAAAAAAGTTATTGTTGTTTAGAAAGTTACTAATAGATGGAAGCGAAACAGTATCCAAATTCAAGGAACTACTGCCTTGCATAGAATTACGATGTCACTGTAGGTTGGCGCCTTGGCCGGCTTGAATGTCCGAAGACCCAGGAGAAGGGCTGTTAAATTACCTTCAGCATTCGCTTCAACGGTTACTACCTTGTTATTATTTTTGCTGTTCTGCTTCACTTGAGTAAAAAGCGAACCTTGAGGTGATGCTCCAAACTCACTCGCCATACTGACAAACAAATACAAACTCAAAAAAACAGCCAAACTATTTAAAAACAAAGAAGCGAGGTTGAAAAAAAGCAATCACAAACTTGGATTCTTATTTACCCTATATTTAGGTAAAACACATATAGGTAATTATTCATATAAAGTGTAATGATCACCTAAGCTTTTAGATTTGGGTTAGGTTATGTTTAGTAAATATTATGTTGTCCTATTATAATTTGGTAGAAGATGACTTTTTTGTAAGGGCTTTTCTGAGTAAGTTTTTATGTATTAAGGTTTTATGTAGTTTGTGGTTTTAAATTGTTTTTGAGTTTCCTGGCTAATCACTTAATTGGCCATTATTACGATTGTATACAAGTACTTGGGTAAATGTTTTTGAACTTTGTCTGTGGAAGGAGAGAGATTGTTCTCTCCGAAAGCGCTAATAAATCTGTGTTTAAGTTCGTATTTCAAGTTTGTGATTGCTCTTTTTCAACCACGCTTCTTTGTTTTTAAATAGTTTGGCGTTTTTTTTTAGTTTTCCATATCAATATTTACAACCCCTAAGGAAAATACTCAAAAAACTGTCTTTACCTAACTAACCAAAAATATTAAATATTCCATCCTAACCATCCCACCACCGACAACATGGCTTTTGGTCAGGCCGCAGTCTACAAAACAAACAAAAAGGTTAGCACAGGTGCAGTATTTACTGACCTTACGAAGGCCTGCAATGCTGTAGACCATGAACTTCTACTTAACTCCTGTCTTACAGAAAGCATCAGATCCATCTCCCTCCCTTGGTTCAAAAACTTTTTCTAAAAGGAATTTAAAAGACAAATTAGTAAAACTGCATATGTACTTGCCCTACTTACTAAAGGGGGTACCACAAGGTTCCATCCTCTCACCACTCCCATTCTCCCACTTCATAAAGAAGCTTCCAGTAAACCATTCTCAACCCCACCCTGCCATAATTCTTTATGCAGGTGACATGGCAATGTACAGATCTGAGACATCCAACAGTACCATTAAAAGTCGGCTCAAAAGACCTTACTTCCTTATTCCTCTTGCTTACAAACAATAATCTCTTTCTCAACACAAAAATGCATCAAGCCATAATATTTTGTACAAGAACAAAGCTCTCCACAATTCCTTAGAACTGATCCATAATTTATAACTAACAGGACCATAGAGAAACCACTCCATACTTTAAATACCTAGGTATTTGATTAGATCAGTCTCTAAAATTTCAATATCACAACAATGTTACCATGTCCAAAATGAACGCCATCTTATTTTGGGCAAAAATAATATCTCATTTCCACTCCCAGACAACATAAATACAATTAGTAAAGGAATCCTATTTGCTCAACTCAGATATGGTAATCCTGTCATTACAAATGGGTCTCAGTAAAAAACAAACACAATTTATTGTTACCATCCCTTCAAATAACATCACTGTACTGTCGTAAGCAAGTTAAATCACTCTCAGTAAAAGAAACATGAGCTCTCCTCCTCATTTCCCTCAAATGAATCAACAATTAAACATTCTTCTTCTCAAGCAGACAAAGCAAAAAACTACCACTTATAGCCTTAGATTTCAAAATCTATTCATTCTTTAAAACAAGCTTTACTCAACTCAACAGAATTTTTCATTAAGGGTACCACAAACATGGGAGTCCTCCAAAAGACCTTTAAGACACCATTCTCTTCCCTAAATTCAGACAAAACCTCAAAAACACCTGTTCAAAGAAACTTCATGCAAGTTCTACAGCATCACTGACATCAGCTATTAACAATCCCCTTTTCTCTTACCTTGTCACAACCATATAACCACATCTAGTACACTCAGCTAACAAGCATAAAAACTCCTCTTCATCTTTGCTCCCTTCCCATAATTCTCCTCCCTTCTCCTCATTCCTCCCATTTTATTTTTTAAATATTTCTTCATATACAGTCAACACTACTTTTTTAACCAGTAATGCTCACTAATGCTATTTTGTCATATCACTTTTTTTTGGCACAATTTCCTATTTCTTATTATTTTATCAGTGCTTTGTTTATTTTTTGTTTGTTTATTGTACTTATATTCTACCAGGCTGAACCTGAAAAATGTCCATCTGGATCACTGCTCTAACCCAGTTAACAAGAGTAGGTAATCCTGGTGACAGTTTTAAATTCCAAGACTCATAAATGCAAGTCACAGAATAGGGAATAGGCTAGGACAGCTATATTTATTTAATTATTTATCATTTGTTGACCGGGAAAGTCCGACTAGGTTCCACAGAGCCTGCTTTCATCGAAGGCCCGGGGAGAAATGCTCCAGATGCATGTCTTTGGAATGTGGGAGGAAACCGGAGTACCCGGAGGAAACCCACGCGAACAAAGGAAGAACATGCAAACTCCACACAGAAGGCACCCCAGCCGAGAATTGAACTGGAGAACCTCTTGCTGTGAGGTGACAACGTTAACCACTGCACCTCCCATACCCCTATACCCCTAAATATTACATTTTCTCAGAGGTATGTCGATCTTGGAAGTTAGTGTATATATAATTAGTGAGGGTGTGGGGTTACAGCCCTGCACAATGCAAAAATAACTTTAATGCAGAACAGTGATTGCCACCATTTGCTGTTCTGCTTAAGTTTCCTTTTTTGTCATTCCTGGAGGTCTAGTACTAGAATAGGGAGCCAGTAGTGACTTATATTAGGTTATAAAATCATTTTGCTTTCTGCTGTAATGCGAGTGCTTGTACCATCATGCTCCAAAATGCCTTTACAATAGCAGCCTGTATTCATATAAAACTTCAATTACAATAAAATTATTGACTATTTTCTTTACCATGGTTAATGAGCTATCATTTATTACAAGTGGGGATTCATACAGGATGAGAAGTATACAAACATGTGGCAGAAAAGAAAAACAAAAGTAAACAAAGTAAAAAAAACAGCATCCCACAAACTCCTTTGAACCTCAGACATGATAAATTTGGTGAGAAAGTTCTAGAAAAAATAAACTGTGGGCACAGGAATATCAAAATGAGCTCTTGGAATCAATAGACATTAGGAGGTTATTTTGGAGTGAAAACATAGTTTTGCATGAGTAAAGCCTTACAAAACAACTGTTATGTCACACAAAGTATCACTCCCCTGTATTGTAAGCAAAAGACAATTAAGAATTTAAGCACTGACATGAGGAAAAAAGATGCATAAATGTAGCAACAGCTGAACTGAACTGATAAGTTTAAGAAAATTCGGGGTAACTGCTTTATCAGCAATTAAAAGAGTTATATCATAAAGTATGTGCACTAGATAAAATTCCATACAGAATAAATGAGTTAAGAAATGTCCAAACCTTATTTACTAAAACATAAGAGCATCTGTGGGGTTTTGCAGAAGAAATATTTCATAAAAAGTATTAATAAAACATAATTAAAGACCTTTAAAACTACAAACTTTAGGACTTTCTAAATGGAAAAGTTCACATTAAAATTTAAAAAATTTTATGTAAAACCTTATTAAATATAAAAAAAGATTCACAAATAATAAAAAGCACATCAAATATAAATCAATATTAAATACCGAATGAGGGTCGTGGCCTCCCAGCGGCCAACCCCTCCTACAGTTCCTCAATAGTTTCTTTTCTACAATTTCTTTTCTTTACATTCCAGTACATGGTCTCCAATTATCAGTAGATACTGTGAAAATAAACATCTTTTTAAAACTTATTTCTGAAGGAAAGGAAGCCCACCTACATTTTAAAGAAAGCTTTACTACATTACTACTAACATACTTTTGTTCCCACCTGCATCCCACACATCTCATGACATTATATCATAGACAGGTTTATCCTGTTAAATACCTGTCAGGTACTGCTGTCAATCTTAAATAGGCAATTAATCCTGCAAATGTCACAAATGCTGAGATATATAAAAGACAAAAAATTGATATTGTTTTTTTTGCAGACACAGACAGACACACAAACTTCCCAAAAACAAAGCAATTAAAAACATCAGAGTTTAACAGGATTTAAAGGCACTCTTCTGACAAATTTATATGAGCAGCAACATAGTATGAAATGCTATGCTTTAAAATTTATTATTTATAATATTATATATTATATGTTATTATAAATAACAGAGAGAGACTTCTGACACATTTAGAGAGAGAAAAGTTTTCAGATTTTTTTTTTCTTGTAAATTATCAACACATTTAGCAATTTCCACCCCCACACACACACAGGACCAGGAAATAGAGAGACAAGTGGCAACCCTATCAACTAGGTACACTGATAATGTTCATAAAAAACTGTCTTTTATGCTTTTTGTGACATTCTCACAGAGAGGGATTCATATCTGGTATATGCAGATCCATGGTAAGTGATTCCAACTACAAAAAGCCCTTTACTAAAGCCTGCTATTTACATACTTTCTTTTGCTGGAAGTAGTTAAAGTACAGTTGTATACACTTACCATAAATGTAGATGTTCAAGTGTATTCACTGTTGCAGTCATCACACTTGGGTTATCTGCCTGTAGGTAGCCCTCAGTCGGCCCGAATACCAGAGTCTTAGTATTTCTGCGTCGGATGCTGTCATTTGTTCCATGACGTCAGGTCATCAGGGGTATAAAAACAGGCAGCCAACGCCATTACATCAGGTTTTTCTTACCCCAAATGTCAGGAGCTCCCAAACAGGGGGCTAGTATATGGTATGGAAACCACCATCAGTAAAAAGTAAATACCAATACCATTAGGAATAGCCATAGAGAGGAGAGATAGAAAGATAGAGAAAACCAGGGGCCTGGAGGGAGGGAAACCAGGGCTGCAACAGTGAATACACTCAAACATCTACATTTATGGAAAGTGTACACAACTGTACTATGTTCTTCATGTTTCACTGTTGCAGTCATCACACTTGGGTTGATTCTCACAGCTGAGAAAGGGTGGAGGCAGTCAAGAAGAGTTAGGGCTGGCTAGTAGGGCCTGCAAGACTGCTGTAGCAAATCCTGCCCTGGATTTGGAAAAGATAGGTAAGTGGTAATGCTTGGTGAAGGTGTGTACAGAACTCCAGGTTGCAGCTTCCAAAATGTCCCTGGTAGGGACTCCCCTGAGAAATGCTGTAGAGGTAAGAGTAGCCCTGGTGGAATGTGTTCGAACCCCCTGAGGGGTTGGTTTTCCATGGTGCTTGTAGCAGAAATGGATGCAGTGTGCTATCCATTTGGAAATGGTTTGTTTAGAAATGGCCTTGCCCTCTGCCCCTGTTGTAAAGCTGACTAGCAGCTGGTCAGATTTCTTGAAAGGCTTAGTCCTATCAAGGTAGAACCTGAGCTGTCTGTGTATGTCCAAAGAGTGCAGGATCCTTTCCCTTTTATTCTGAGGGTTAGGGAAGAAGATTGGCAAATTGATGGATTGGTTTAGAGCCACACTGGACTCCACCTTAGGCATAAAGGATGGGTTAGTCCTGAGGGAAACCCTGTCGGCATGGAAGATAATAAAGGGTTCCACAGCCATCACTGCCTGTAGCTTAGACACTCTTCTAGCTGAAGTGATGGCTAGAATCAAGGCTGTTTTCCAAGAGAGGAATTTTAACTCTGCTGAAGCAGCAGGTTCAAAAGGGGGGAGCATGAGCTTTTCCAGTAGAAAGTTAAGGTCCCAAGCAGGGGTGGATGCTCTCTTTGGGGGCCTTAAGTTGTTAGCCCCTCACAGGAACTGTTTGATGACGGGGTGAGAAAATAGAGGTGGCTCAGTATTATAATGAGATGAAATGTCAGAGGCATGAATCTTAATGGAGAAGGACAGGCCTCTGTGGAGTAGCTCTGCTAGGTAATTCAGGATTAGAGGTAAGGAGGGCACTGCTGTGTCCTTTCCTTTAGACTGAATCCAAGAACAATATCTTTTCCACTTTTCCGCATAGTATTTCCTAATACTAGGCCTTCTGGCTTCAATAATGATGTCCAGCACCTGTTTACTTAGGGTTGCTGGTGGAGTATTCAAGGAATAAGCCAGGCTGCAAGATTTAGGGTTTTCAATTGTGGATGCAAAATCTGTTCCTCCTGCTGTGACAGCAGGGTAGGGGTCTGATGTAGGTGCCAGGGTGGCACCGTTGTCAGGCTACACAGGAGTGGGTACCAGTACTGGCGTGGCCAGTCAGAGGCAATCAGAACTGTCCTTGGCCTGTCTTCTTTTATCTTGAGTAGTACTGTTGAGAGAAGGGGAAGAGGGGGAAAGACATAGAGTGAGAGGTTTTCCGATTGAAAGGATAAGGCATCCACCTTCCAGGTCCTGCTGTGAGGATTGCTGGTGCAGAATGTGATTAACTGGTGGCTGTGGGGGAGGCAAAGAGATCCACCTCTGAGGTCCCCCACCTCTGGATCAGAAGGTTGAAGGTGCTGGGCTCCAATTTCCACTCATGTGGGTCTAGGAGATTTCTGCTTAAGTCGTCTGCCAGTGAATTTTGTTTGCCTGGCAGGAATTGGGCTTGTAGATGGACTTGGTTGTCCAAAGCTGTGCTTCACAGAGTCATGGCTAACCTGCAGAGTGGGTAAGAATGGGTTCCCCCTGCTTGTTTATGTACCACATAACTGTGGTATTGTCAGTTTTTATCAGGTGTTGTCCTGGAAGGGTTAGGTATCTGAAAGCTGTCAGAGCATTTTGTACAGCTAGCATCCCCTTTTGGTTGATGTGCAGGAGAATTTGGCTTGGCCTCCAGTGGCCCTGAATGCATTTGCCAGCCATGTGCCCCCCCCCCATGCATAGTCTGATGCATCTGTGGTCAGGGTTTGGGTGGCGTGGGGTAGAGTAAAATGCAGACCCTTGTTGTGGTGCATGCTTCTGCCCACCAAAGGAACTCTGCCTCAGATAAGGTATGAAAGGAATGACTGTTTCCAGGTCCTGAGAATGTTGGCACCAAAGACTTTTTAATTACCATTGAAGTTTCCTCATATGCAGTCTTGCACATGGAATTAGCAGAATACATGAGGCCATGAACCCTACGGCTTGCAGTATTTTTCTTGCAGTTAGCTGGGTTCTGGTGGCCATTTACTTGAAGTAGTCTGTCAGATAGACCTGTTTTTCTGAAGTGAGAAATGCCATCTGGGAAGTTGTGTCCAAGCTTGCTCCCAGGAATACAATCTTTTGACTGGGCACCAGTTGTGATTTCTTTTCATTGGCGGTGTACCCCAATGAACTGAGAAGGCTTTTTACAAATGCCAGGTGGTGAAGCAGCAATTCCTGGCTGTCCACCTGAATCAGGCAGTCATCCAAGTATGGGTAAATTTGGATATTTCTCTGCCTGCAGTATGCAATGGCTGGAGCCAGGCATTTTGTGAATACCCTGGGCACAGTAGATAAGCCAAAGGGAAGTGCAGAGAACTGATAATGCATAGATCCTGCCCTGAAATGTAGATATTTCCTGCATGATTCCCTGATGGGGATGTGCAGATAAGCTTCTTTTAAGTCTAGGGTGACTAACCAGGCATCCTTGGCTAGCATAGGGAGAAGCTGTTACAGGCTAAGCATCTTGAATTTTGGGGCCACCAGGAAAGTTTGAGAATTGAAAGATCCAAGATTGGGAGCCAAGAGCCCTCTTTCCTGGGTACCAAGAAAAGTCTGGAGTAAAAACCCTGACCCCTTTGTTCTACTGGAACTGGCTGAATAGCTCTGATGTTGAGCAGGGAAAGAACTTGGTTTTGAGCCTCTGCCCACTGGTTTGGAGGAAGGTCTGGAAACCCACTTGGGGTTGGCAGTGAATGGAAATAAAATTTGTACCCCTGGGATACAATGTTGAGGACCCATCGGTCCTGAGTGATGGACATCCAGTTTTTTGCATGAAGGGCAAGTTTTCCTCCTAGGGGCACAAGCAATTGTGCAGGGCTGGGAAGCAGAGTTGAGGAGTCATTGTAAACTTTTTCCATAGGGAGGTGGATTACCACTCCCTATTTTAGGGGTGGGAGCACTCCATTGCTTAGATCTCTGCATACCCTGAGACTGTAGTCTGGGTGGTCTGTTTCCCCTGTGTCTTGTTTGGGAAAGCCTGGAAGGGGCTGGAAAGGACCAGTGTTCTGAAGGGCAATGCCTACTGAATTGAGGTGGTTGCACTTGTAAGAATTCTTTAACAGTTTGCATAGATGTAGCTTTTTCTTCCATCTTTTTAAGAACTACTTCTGCTTTGGTGCCAAACAAAATGTCCTTATTTAAAGGAGTGTCTAGTAATTTGGATTTGACATGATCTGGCAAGGTCTGCTCCTTCAGCCAAGCATGTCTTCTCAGTACAGAGCCAGTGACTGCGGCCCTGCAAGATGTTTCTAGGGCATCAAAACCACACTGCAAAGTATGCTTACTAACTTGGTTTGCAGAATGCATAAGCTCTTGCAAATCTTTATTTTCTGCACAATCAGGAAATATTACCATTACCATTTTTTGTTTAATGAGTTCCATAATATGTTGCTAGTACTTCATCATGTGAAACTTGCAATTCAAAGCCCTGATAGCAAGAGTTGCAGAGGTATACAACTTCTTACCCCATCTGTCTAAAGCTCTGTAATCTCTGTCAGAAGGGGTAGGATTTTTGGCTGTATAGCCTTAATACCATTACGTCCCTGGGAAATTATCTCTGGATCAGCAGTAGGATTCTTGAAAAGAAACTTGTGGGAATCAGGTACTTGGTAGTACCTGTCAGGTTTCCTAGGAGCTGGAGGAAAGTGTCTGGAGTAAGAATGGATTCCATGAAAACATCATCCACAACATCCAGGACAGCGGGCATAGCTAAAGGTCTGTGCTGAGGTAGCTCTAAAAATTCTCAGAGTCTCTTTTTGGACTGAGGATAGTCTTGGCATTCCCAATGGAAATGCGCTCTTAAAGTATGCAAGGTTTCACCAAAACAGAAATCCTCTGGAGGGGAGGCAGAGGGAATAGATTCCTCTGCATCTGAATCCTCATAGGCTGATAAGGGCATGTCCTGATAATCAGAAAGGTCAGAGTCATCGGACTCCTGGTCTGTAGAATCTGAAGGCAACTGAATTCTTTGTTTCTTAGCAGGGGAAGTCTGGCTTCCCCTAATCAGCGTTATAAGGTCTTCAGCCATTCTAAGCATTTGTTTTTGTGGCATGGGGGCCTGAGCATGCACATTGGTCGTCAGTTTTCTAGGCATAGTGCGTACTCTGGGCTTAAGAAACTCGGTAGCTTTGGCTAAAAAAGAAGTCATCAGTTTGATTCGATCGGTAGGTCAGAATACACCCTCAGAAGCTGGTGCATGCACAGCGGCTCCGGACCCATCCAAGGTAGAGATATTCGCTGGTTCCATAGTTGAAGAAGCTTCTCGCAGCACACAGAACTCCGAATGGGTCTCAGCAGAGGCCTACGAATCCATAGAAGTGGGCATCAGGGGCTGCAAAGGCACCTCACTGAGTACCGGTGGACTGGCAACTAGCTTAATGAAAGTGTTGATGGCAGTTTTGGACCTATGTGGTCTGTCTCTGTCATTATTCTTACTTTTTTTGGAAGATCTGTAGTCGGATGGCTTACTGAAGCCATTTTGGAATACGGAGATCGAGAGAGAAAGAATTTAGCAACAAAAATAGCCTGACTATGAAAGGTTTGGCCATTAAACAAGGTACAAAACTGACAGCAAGGGACGTTGTGGTCTGGGCCTAAACAGGTGATGCAGTAAGAATGAAACTCTCTGTGAGGTATTTGCTTTCCACAGGCAAGACAATCATTAACTTTTTCTGACATCGGTTAGAGCAAGAAAAAAGGATCACCAACGGGATACTTAACTTTAGAAGATTCAGGATTATCAACTCGAAAAACGAAAATTTCAGGTAGCGTCCGACTGGCACTTGCGAACTGCTTTTGCTTCGGGCTCCTCCTCGGCAAAAAAGACTGATGTAATGGTGTGGGCTGCCTGTTTTTATACCGCTGACAAGCTGACATCATGGAAGAAGCGATAGCATCCGATGCAGAAATCCTTAGACTCTGGTATTTGGGCCGACTGAGGGCTACCTGCAGGCAGATAACCCAAGTGTGATGACTGCAACAGTGAAACACGAAGAACATGAGCTGCTTATTGCACAGAACACGCTCTAACAGACACATAAATGAGGCTCAGTCAGGGAAATATAGAAATAGCTCTGTTACAGAAGGTCCGTTTAGATGACAGTACTTCACAGCCATGCCATTCTTTTTTTTTATTTGGCTTTAACACTATAAATAAACAAATCAGATATAAAACAAAAATAACTATTTACATAGATCCACAGCTGACCAATACATCAAAGTTATACATCAACAACAATTAATAATTACTCAACTCACTATAGCCCTTCAAACAAAAATTAAACTGTACTTCCAAAATCATTGGCTTTGTTCCATGACATTAACTGCATTTTGTAAACTTGTTTCTCTTTTGAAATTATCTTTATTAATTCCAATTTTTCCTATATCTTAGAGTAATACTTTTTATGTGATGTACTTAGTATTTAGTGCCTCTGCTGAAAATGGACATGTATCCAGCCAGACTAGCCCGGTCAACAAATGTAAAATAAATAAATAAAAATATTTTTCAAACAAGTTAAGTTTAAGCCAAGATTTTCTGTAATATTAGAAGTTCTCATTTTTACAGTATGTAATTCACTACTGCAAGCAACTTTGCCATACTAATAAATTCAACACTAGAGGGGGTAACTTTACTTTTCCAATTTTTAGTAATTACTTTTCTGGCTATAGCACAAATAGACCAAAGAAGAGGCACTTTGGTTTTTGGAAATTATCCCAGCTATCGCAGCATTAAATAAAACTACAGATTTAGGAATATAACATTCATCTGACCATAGAGCTTGAATCATCATCATCTTTCAGCTGTTCCCGTTAGGGGTCGCCACAGCGGATCATCTGTTTCCATTTCTTCCTGTCCTCTGCATCTTGCTCTGTCACACCAACCACCTGCATGTCCTCTCTCACCACATCCATAAACCTTATCTTAGGCCTTCCTCTTTTCCTGTTACCTGGTAGCTTCATCCTTAGCATGCTTTTCCCAATATACTCAGCATCCCTCCTCAGCACATGTCCAAACCAACGTAATCTTGCCTCTCTGGCTTTGTCGCCAAACCTCCCAACCTGGGGTGACCCTCTAATATACTTATTCCTAATCCTGCCCACCCTCTCGTCACACCCAGTGCAAATCTTAACATCTTTAACTCTGCCACATCCAGCTCTAACTCCTGCCTTTTTGTCAATGCCACTGTCTCCAACCCATATAACATAGCTGGTCTCACTACCCTCTTGAAGACCTTCCCTGTCACTCTTACTGGTACTCGTCTGTCACAAATCACTCCCGACATTCTTCTCCACCCACTCCATCCTGCCTGTACTCTCTTCTTCACCTCTCTTCCACACTCACCATTACTCTGAACTATTGATCCCAAGTATTTAAACTCATCCACCTTCACCACCTGTACTCCTTGCACCCTCACCATTCCTCTATCCTCCTTCTCACTCACACACATATATTCTGTCTTAGACCTGCTGACCTTCATTCCTCTTCTCTCCAGAGCATATCTCCATCTCTCCGGGGTCTCCTCCACCTGTTCCCTACTCTCACTACAGATCACAATGTCATCTGCAAACATCATAGTCCACAGGGACTCCTCTGTCAACCTGTCCATCACCATTGCAAATAAGAAAGGGCTCAGAGCTGATCCTTGATGTAATCCCACTCCACCTTAAATGCATCCGTAACTCCCACCGCAGACCTCACCACTGTCACACTACCCTCGTACATATCCTGTACCACTCTTACATACTTCTCTGACACTCCCGACTTCCTCATACAATACCACAACTCCTGTCTAGGCACCCTGTCATATGCTTTCTCTAAGTCTACAAAAACACAATGCAACTCCTTCTGACCTTTTCTGTACTTCTCCATCAACACTCTCAGAGCAAACATCGCATCTGTAGTGCTCCTTCTCGGCATGAAACCATACTGCTGATCACTAATCATCATGTCCCTTCTTAACCTAGCTTCCACTACTCTTTCCCATAACTTCATGCTGTGACTGATCAATTTAATCCCTCTATAGTTACTACAGCTCTGCACATCACCCTAATTCTTAAAAATCGGTACCAAAACACTTTTTCTCCATTCCTCAGGTATCCTCTCACTTTCCAAAATTTCATTAAACAATCTGGTTAAAAAGTCCACTGCCATTTCACCTAAACACCTCCATGCTTCCACAAATTTCTTTCCAAAAAAAGGAAATGAGTTCACATTCATATATCATATGTGTCCAATCAGCTACTATTTCAGAATCACATCACCAGCATTTAATTCTATTTGATTTATATATAATTGTAATTCTGTTAGGAATGAGAAAAGCTTTGTGTAAAAATTTCCAAGTGAAAATTTTCCAGTATAATTACAATATATAGTTTCATCTGCAGATGTTAATATTAATTATTGTATTCACAGAAGTCATTATTAATTTTAAGGAGTAGTTCCAATAGGAACGGTCTAAAAATGTGAAACCTAATTGGACCTTAAATTTTCAACAGTATATATCAGTACCATTTAAGAACTGATGCCAATAAATCAAATTATTTTGTTGTTTCAATGCTAGCATTTTTTTTCAATACTACCATTCTGTTGAAATTATGAGGATCCAAACTCATTAGCTGAGAATGAATGAACATAGAATATTATTTATCTTCTTCATCAATTCTTTTGGTGGAGATGGTACTAAAGATCGTAAGGCAAACAATATTTTGGGGAGATTTACCATCTTAATAAGCATTAATCGTTCTTCCATGGTAAATAATGTGTTCCAGTTTGTGACTGAACTTAAAATTTTATCAAAAACCTGTTGAAAGTTTGTTTACGTCATTTCTTTACTATTAGACATAATGGTTATTCCAAGGTATTTAATTTGATTGCTATTCCAATTGAAGTTAGAGTAGCTTTCGTATGAATTTTTAAAATTTTTATCAATTAGTAATGTACTTGTTTTATTATGATTAAATCTTAAGTTTGAGATTTCTTCAAACTGACTCATACAACTAAGTAAATGTTCTAATATTTTTTCTTTATTTCCTATTGTTAGTAAAATATCATTAGCAAATAGCTGAATCTTTAGTTCAACATGTTTTATTTTGATACGATTAATGTTCTTATTGCATCTAATACTATTAAAGGGTTCTATAGCTAATGCAAAAAGTAAAGGTGATAATGGACAGACTTTTGTGCTTTTTAGTAATTTAAAGGAATTAGAATGAAAAGAACCTACTGGTAATATAAGCACAAGAGTTATAACTTAGAAATGAATGCAATTACCTCAGATGAGAAATTATACACTGTTTTAAACAGGTATGACCAATTAACTGAATCAAAAGCCTTACCTAAATCGAGACTGACAGAAAGTTCTTTTTTGTTTTTATTTGCATAGCCTATTAATGTATGTATTCTTATTATATTACCTTGTACTTGTCTATTAAAATAAACTCAGTTGGCTCACTGTTAATTAGTTTAGGTATAAGTAGATTACTTCTGCTAGCTAAAATGGACATGAACATCTTATAGTCCACATTTAAAAGTGAAATGGGTCTGTATGATGAACACTTTTGCAAGATCCTTATCTTGTCTTAAAATAGGTGATATAAGGAAATATTTCCATGATGGGGGGGACTTCAGCAGTTGTTTTTATTTCTCTATAGATCTTATATAATATTTTAACTGCATCATCCGGTAGTATTTTATATAGTTTTGGTATAAGACATCGAAGTCCACCACCATCATTTTTTGTTACTTTATTATTTATATTTTCCCTTAGAAAAGTTTCAACTATATCATTATCTAGGTTATTTCTATTATTTATATTTTCATAAAATATTTAGAGCCATCAAGAAAACCTTTAATATCTGTTCTTTTTTATTTATATATGTTATAATTTCTTTGATATAACTTAGTTTATTCATTTTCTTTGATCTAAGAGCAAGTTTATGCAAGCTTAAAGGGTTTACTAAAGATGCCTGAACTTTAAGTTTTTCCAGGTTTATTGAAACTTTATGATTTAGAATTTCAACATATTTTGTGTTTAAGTTTTTAAGGTCAGACTGACTAATAATGTCATTTGGTTGTGTCTATTTTGGCCTGCAGTGTATTCAATTCTTTGCCCATTCTCTTGTATTACTAATATACCAGTTTGCCACTTTTCCATTTAAAAGCCTTTAGTGAATTCCACAGGATGTCCATTACTTCACCATTCATGTTTATTTCTAGGAAATTGTTGATCTCTTTAACATACCAATCCTTGAATCCTTTTATTTTGATAATGTATGCTAGTAATCTCCTGTGAAGTATTAGATTGTCAGTTTTTAAAATAATATTAAAGATTATAGCATCATGGTCCGATAATCGGCATGAAACTACTGAAACCTCTCTGATATGTGATAACAGATTGTCGGAGACAAAAAATTTATCAATGTTTGTTTACGTTCCATATCTGTATGAATAATAGGTACATTGAAGTGAGATTGTTTTCCTTAGCTCATATATATTCTTTAAATTCATTAGATTTACAAAATGTGTTAAGTGTTTGCTGAAGATGTGGTTCTCACCTTTGATAAAATACAATTAAAATTGCTAGCCATTACGACTTCACCTTTCATGTAACAGTCTAGTGTCTAAGTAATTTTTTGCATCTTTAGCTCTAACCCCTGGAATTCAATAAGAGTTTACCAATGTTTATAGTTTTCTGTTCCACTCAGTTATAACAATTTTTTTTATCAACATAGATATCTTTTAATTTAGGCATTACTGGTGAGTTCTTCCATAAAATGAGGGTGCCTCTTCTTTTAGCTTGAAAGCCAGAACCTGCTAAAACCATATAATTCTTTAATGAAAGTTTATTTACATCTTTATTAAGTAAATATGTTTCCTGTAGAAATACTATTTGCGCTTTATGTAATTGCAGTATTTGAACAGACCCCCCCCCATTTACTGGATTATTCAATCCATTAATATTAACAAATATGCATTTAAAATCAGACATTTATATAAGAGAGAGAGAAAAAAAACAAGTATAATTAAATCACCTTTATGTACAGAACATAATATATTTTTTATATATGAAATCTTTGGCTAGGGACAAAACTTTTGAAACTAAAAAATTACCTAATGATATAACCATAAAGCAGTCTACAATGGAATAATATATTCCTAGTTTGTTGAAAAAAAAAACAAACAAACTGCCTTTCAAACTCTCATAAAGCTTAGTTCATACTTCTGATTTATATTGTGTCTCATATTTTAAGTCAGCATCATCTTAAAAAAAGCCCATCAGTGAGTTATTATGAATATGAAAAGTTAAACAGGTGTTCAGAATCTTTATTATAAGTTGATCAAATTGAATATCTCTACAATCATCTTTCCCTGTACCTCACATTGACTCCCCATTCTACTACAGGGAGGAAGTCAGTTGTTATTTTCATATTTATTAATTTATAGGTCAGATGATTTTATATTTTTTCTGTTTTGTTTACTATGTGTAAAGTTGGTCATAGGATCATAAGTTCATAAATTAGTACCTGGTTAACTGACCTTGTGGGCCATTCCAAACCCAGCCAACTACCCCATGTGACAATCAAACCCTACACCTTGTGCATATAAGTTGAACACATTTAACCACTATGCCAACCTCCCAACCCTTGTAGACGTTTTTATATTCTTTAACTATATACATATTTACATAGTCTGATCTCCTTCTACTTCTGTTTGTATACTATGTCGTGTACTGTTACTATATTCCTAGGTTTTATATTTTAGCTGTAATCCTAGTGTAGTGTGTCATATAATAAGCATTTGTATTTACCTTACATATCTGATGCTCTAATTTAGTACTAATCAGTCCTATTTGTTCCTTAAATGTTACGTCTAATAGTATTTACAGGTTTGCAAGTTCATAGGATGATACTAGGCTATAGGCCCGGAGGCCTTTATAAGCCTAGCCAAGAATTTCACCCATGTTCCCAAAAAGTCAGCTAAGTCAGTTGAACAAACATCTGAAAAATCTTCCCAGTTAAGATTCACACTTTCCATAATAAATTGTTCTGGGATATTAAGTTTTGTTATCATTAAAAAGAGACAATAACAGAGAAACACAATCCAAATTTATTTTTTTATCACAAGTGTCACTCTATATGTTAGTATATAAACTATCCTTTTGGTATACTGCAGAACTATTTAATAGCCGACAGTGGTTTAGAATGCCATTCACTGTCTTTTCCATACAATCTAACTGTATTCATTGACATCTTAGCATATGATTCAAAATATTATGATTATTTACTTTTAGACAGTAGTAGTAGGACAGTTCTTAAAATTTTACAACTCCCGCAGCATCTTACTCTAATTATTTGATAGTATGCCAATAATAAATTTATAAATGTAAAAGGTATATCTTTTATACTTTGTTTATAGCATAGTATAACTTTCCTGGGTGCTAGTGCATGTCTAATATACTATCAGAAGCAAGCATTTAGAAATATTTAATTACTGACAGTGGTTTAGAATGCCATTCACTGTCTTTTGTTTATTATCTAACTTGTATTCATTGACATCTTAGCATATGATTCAAAATATTATGATTATTTACTTTTAGACAAGTAGTAGTAGTAGCCAGGATTGTTCTTAGAATTTTAGAACTTCCACAGCATCACAAAAGCGCTCATGACTCTAACTAAGCTGCTTCAAGCTAAAAGTGTGAATGTTACTCTAATTATTTGATAGCATTCAAATAATAACTTTTATATAAGCAAGAAACTATATTTTTATACTTTGTTTATAGCACAGTATTAACCTTCCTGGGTGCTATTGCTTGTGAAGTATATTATCAGTAGCACACTACTTGACCATTTTAAGAACCCAGAATGTCACTTAACATGCCTCTTTAGTGTCATTTGTTGCATCTTGTATTATATTTAATAGTATATTACTCAACTATGCCAAGAAATCTGAAAGTGTGCCACCTAACATAAGTTTCATCATAATAATAATGATTAATTTTTAATAAGATGAATAGTTTAACCTTATATACTCAAAGTGAACATAAGTGGCTATAATTTCCTATATAGCTAAAAGAATCTAACATTTTAAAAAGGGAACTAGTAACCATTTGTAAGTAGGAAAAAAAGAAATAAATGATTTACCTTGTAAAAAGTAATGTGTTGTACGTGTTCATAAGTAATCAAGCACTTAAATTAAGAATTCATAACATGAAATACATTGATTTTCATTTGTCCTTCAGTTTTTTTTACTGTTTTTGTATTTTAACCAGCTATCTCTTGTTGCATTTCTGTTCAAAAAAGTTAACAGATTCCAGTCCATTTCTTCTGTTTTTTTTTTTTCTAGGATTTTATTTTTCTGTATAGAGTTCACTGCATCTTCCAAGGTGTTAAAAACCTTCTTTCCTTCTGGAAGGTGAGTCCTTATTTTTGCTGGAAACAAGATTTGTGCTTTAATATTGTTTTTCTTTAAGTTTTTAACAAATGGCACACATGTTTTTCTCTTGGACATCACTAATGTAGAATAGTCATTGTGAAATGTTATAGTACTTCACTTAATTTTAACCGGATAATTAGTCCATGCTGCTTTTAAGACTAAATCCTTATCTTGACTTGAAAAAAATCTTATGATCACTGACCCTGGTGAAGTTTTTAAGTTGAGTTTTTTAAGATGGGTTAGAAAGTGATCTATGTGCCCTTTCAAATGCCAAAGGAAAAAGCTTCAGGCAGGTTCTAAGTTTTAGGCAGCTATGTATTAAGGAAATAAATCATACTGTCTCCCTCTTCTTTTTCAGGAATCCCATAAATCCTGATGTAACTCCTTCTAGATTTGTTCTCTAAGTCTATTTTTTTATCCCAAAATAACTTGTTTTGTTTCAGAAGAAATTCAGTGTTATTCTCATTTTCAAGCAATCTTCCATCAGAATCAGACATTGCCTCTTCTATGCGATTTGTGATGATGATTGTTCAAGAGATCCACTCACTACTTTAACTTGTCCATTTTGCTTTCTAATTTATCCTTTTAGATAACTCACTGATGTTACTTAGTATAGCCTGTATGTCTTTTTCATACTACTGTCCTGTACACTGGGCTTAGAGTGACTCATTCTGAGACAATTAGTTCTTTAAGTTGCATACTTGAGCTGTTTTGTTAGCTTTTACATACCTACATCAACTTTATTAAAAGTTGAGATAAGTCCAAACTTGCAGTGTTATAAGATAGCACTGCATTTTATTTTTTCTGTTTTATTGTTTAATTGAATATTGTGTTAAAAATGGTACTGCACTTATCTGCTTATTTGTTCACTGAAAATTGTGAGCTCTCTCTCTGTCTGCAGTTAGTTTTCCCACCCGCACTCCCTGTTCTTGTTGTGGTATTAATCTTGGTGGCTTTGGAATTGACCCTCCCCCTCCTGTAAATTTGTGTTTGAACACTCCTCCTGCGCCCATCTCATTTGCTCACTCAACCGAGTACAGTGAGGTCATAGTTTGATTTCAGACACTCCTACCATTCCCATCTGTTCAGCTCTATCCTAGACTAGTCACATTAGCTCATCCTGCCTAATACAGAGAGAACATCTGAGTAGGCATACCCACTTAGGCCCTGAACTTGTCTGACTGAAGACTGCTGGAACAGGGCTCAGTTCTGAGGTTTTTAGTGTATTTGTGTTTCTTCCTACTTTATTACCTTATTTTGCTTTTGCCTCTTCCTAAAAGTACTCAATTGTGTTTATTCTCCTGCATTTATTACTGCTTGGTAGTAGCCTAATTAATTGCAACTGTTACTCTAAGTCTTTTGGTTAAAGCACTTGGGCTTCAGACCAGTTGTTTTACATTAAGAAGGTTTGTGGTCCACACTGGTGGCAGGATAGGTAGCTTACAGCCTTCTAAGTTGGGAATTGCTGATTGAGGGCTCAGTGTCTGTTATTCTAAAAGTGCATTTGTTCTGGTTTAAGCACTTGGGCTTCAGGCCAGTTATTTTACATTAAGAAGGTTTGTGGTCTGCACTCTTGTGGGAGGACAGGCTAGATTCTGCCCTTCTGAGCTGGGAATTTCTGGTTAAAGGCTTATTGTGCCTGCTTATTTGAACAGTTTATTTCTGAAATGTGTGCGCCTTGTTTGCTGTAGCCCAGAAGTTAGTAGTGTATTGGCCATTTTGGGCTATTTTCTATCTCTTTCATTACTCTGCTATAAAAACTGCATTTGCGCATTTTTTTGTTGTTGTATTCAGCTCAGCAAGTGCCTGCCAGGTGTCCTGCAGAGTTCTAACAGCAGCAGAGAGACAAAAGAGAGATTTTGGAGTTTTTAAGTATCAATTTTCTGCATTTTCTTGCTGTCTTTAACTAATTCCTCCTAAAACGCCGATTTTTTAGCATTTCTGTGATTTAAAAAGCTTGTTTCTGCTACATATTGATTTGTTGCCTGCACTTGAACTGTCATTTTTGTGTTTAAATAACCTGTTTAACTGTTGTTGACTACACACTAAAGTGCGATAGCCATTTCTGTGCATTTGAAGTGTTTTCTTTTTATTGTATCTGCTTTACTTTCTGAAAAAAAAAACAAAAAAACAAATATATATATATATATATATATATATATATATACTTGTTTCCCGCCTTTCTGAACTAGTATAGTTCAATTTTCAGGTTATTGCTGAATTCAGGAGTGTGTTACAAGTTACTGTGTTGCCCATTCCTTACTTGGATAGAAGACAGGGGAGCTTTGAGCAGCCTATCTGTCCCTGGAGGAGTGGTTTCAGCCCACAAGTTAGTAGTTTATTGGCCATTTTGGGCTAATTTCTCTCTCTTTCATTTCCCTGCTATAAAAACTGCATTTGTGCGGTTTTGCGCTCCAGTTAGCTAGGGATAAACTATTCCCGGCTCCACGAAGTCTACTCTTAATTTTTCCCTCGGAACTAGAGAAACTTTCAACTTAAGCACTCAAACAGTACAGTTGTGTACACTTGCCATAAATGTAGATGTTCGAGTGTATTCACTGTTGCAGTCATTACATTTGGGTAACTTGCTGGCAGGTTGCCCTCAGTCAGCCTGATTAACAAAGTCTTGAGTCCTGCGTCGGTTTGCTGTCCCTTCTTCCATGACGTCAGGTTGTCAGGGGTATAAAACATGCAGCCGATGCCATTACATAAGTTTTTCTTGCCCCAGATGTCAGGGGCCCCCCAAATGGGGAGCAAAATATATAAAAAATTAAAACACAAAAATATATACCTCCAAACAAAAGCAAATGCACCAAAAAGGCTTTTAAGTGTAGCAAAAGAAAGGATAGGCATAGTAAGAGAAAAAGCAGGGGGCTAGAGGGAGGGTAACCAGGACTGCAACAGCAAATACACTCAAACATCTACATTTATGGTAAGTGTACACAACTGTACTATGTTCTTTGTGTTTCACTGTTGCAGTCATTACATTTTGGTAGATTCCCAAAGCTATGGTTGGGAGGATGGATTTATACAGCATTAGGACCGGCTATAAGGCCCTGCAAAACAGCAGTGGCAAAGCCAGTTCTGGATTTAGAGAAAACTGGTAAATGATAGTGCTTGCTGAAACTATGAACTGAACTCCAGGTACCAGCTTCTAGAATATCCCTGGTAGGAACACCTCTGAGAAAGGCTGTAGAAGTAGATGCAGCCCTGGTGGAATGGGATCTGATCCCCTGAGGGATAGATTTTCCATGGTGCTTATAGGAGAAATGAATACAATGGCTTACCCATTTGGAAATGGTTTGCTTTGAAATAGCCTTTCCCTCTGCCCCTGCAGCAAATGCTACCAGCAGTTTTTCAGATTTTCTTCGAGATTTAGTCCTCTCCAAGTAAAATCTAAGTTGTCTGTGTACATCCAATGAATGCAGAATCCGCTCCCCCTTGTTCTGTGGATTGGGAAAGAAAGTTGGCAAATGAATGGACTGATTAAGAGCGACACTGGATACCACCTTGGGTATGAAGGATGGTTTGGTCCTGAGTGACACCCTGTCCGCATGAAAGATGATGAAAGGCTCCACTGTCATAAGATCCTGTAATTCAGAAATCCTTCTAGCCGAAGTGATTGCTATAAGGAAGGCTGTTTTCCAGGAAAGAAATTTTAAGTCTGCAGTAGCAGGTGGCTCGAAAGGAGGTAGAGTGAGTTAAGGTCCCAGGCAGGGGTTGGAGCTCTCCTGGGTGGCCTCAAGTTTTTGGCCCCTCTGAGATACTGCATTAGCAGAGGATGAGAGAAGAGGGGGGTTCTGTGTTGTAATGAGGTGAAATGGCTGAGGCATGGATTTTTATGGAAGAAAAAGACAGGAGCTTGTGAAGCATCTCAGTTAAGTATTGCAAAATCTGAGGTACATTGGGCACTGTTGTGCTCATCCCTTGAAATTGATTCCAGGCACAGAATCTTTTCCATTTGTCAGCATAAGATTTTCTAGTACTAGGTCTTCTCGCCTCCAAAATATCCATCACAGGTTTACTGAGGAATGCTAAGGGGGAATTTAAGTGATTAGCCAAGCTGTAAGATTCAATGTTTGGAGCCGAGGGTGCAGAATTTGGTTGTTCTGCTGAGACAGTAAGGAAGGTGTCTGAGGCAGGTGGCATGGAGAAATTTGTGAGAGACTGCGTAGGAGTGGGTACCGGTGTTGTTGAGGCCAGTCTGGAGCAATCAAAATCATTTTTGGTTTGTCCTGTTTGACTTTTAGTAGAACTTTGGAGAGCAAAGGCAGAGGGGGATAGGCATAGACTGATAGGTTTTCCGAGCTGAAGGACAGAGCATCCACTTTCCAGGCTTTTTTGTGAGGAGTTCTTGTGCAACATTTGTCCAACTGGTAGTTCTGGGGTGAGGCAAAAAGATCTATGTCTGGGCTCCCCCATTTGCGTGTCAACATGTTGAAAATCCATGGTTCCAGTTTCCATTCGTGTGGGTCCATGAGATTTCTGCTTAGTTTGTCTGCCAAAATATTCAGCTTTCCTGGCAGGAATTGAGCTTGTACTTGTACTTGATAGCTCAAGGTCATGTTCCACAATACCATGGCTTGTCTGCAGAGGGGGTAGGAATGTGTACCACATAACTGTGGTGTTGCCCATCTTTACCATTAGTTGTCCTGGATTAAGGTAGTCCCTGAAGGCTGTCAGTGCATTCTGTACAGCTAGCACTTCTTTTTGATTGATATGAAGATGTATTTGATTTGGGCTCCATTTGCCCTGAATGCACTTCCCTGCCAGATGAGCACCCCATGCATAGTCTGATGCGTCTGTAGTTAGGGTTTGGGTGGCAGGGAGTGGTGTGAATGGCAGTCCCTTGTTTTGGTGGTTGGCCTCTGCCCACCATAGGAACTCTAGTTGCAGGCAAGGTATGACAGGAATCATTGTTTCCAGGCTGTGACAATGTTGACTCCATAAACTTTTTAAGTACCACTGAAGTTTCCTCATATGCAGTCTTGCATATGGAATTAGAAGAATGCAGGAGGCCATGAACCCCAAGGCTTGCAGTATTTGTCTTGCAGATAGCAGGGTTTTTGTGGCCACCTGTTTGAAGTAAGTCACCAAATGAATTTGCTTTTCTGGAGTAAGAAAAGCCACCTGGGCAGTTGTATTCAAGCTTGCACCCAGGAATGTAATTTTTTGAGAGGGTACCAGTTGTGACTTCTTTTCGTTTATGGTGTACCCTAGACAAGTTAGAACGCTTTTTACAAATGCCAGATGTTTTAGAAGAATGGCCTTGTTTTCTGCCTGAATTAGACAATCGTCCAGGTATGGATATATTTGAATATTTCTTTGCCTGCAAAATGCAATTACTGGAGCCAGGAACTTTGTAAAGACCCTGGACACAGTAGATAAGCCAAAGGGCAGTGCAGAGAACTGATAATGCAAGTAGCCTGCCTTGATGCGGAGGTATCTTCTGCAAGATTCCTTGATTGGGATATGCAGGTAAGCCTCTTTTAAATCTAGAGCTGCCAACCAGGCATCTTTGCCTAGCATAGGAAGTAACTGGTGAAGAGTCAGCATCTTGAATTTTGGAATGTCCAGAAAGGTGTTTAGAGTAGACAGGTCCAGAATTGGACGCCATGATTTGTCTTTTCTGGGTACCAAGAAAAGGCTGGAATAGAACCCTTGTCCCTTTTCCGCTTCTGGTACTAGTTGAATTGCCCCCATATTTAAGAGGGAAAGTACTTGTTTCTGAGCCTCTGCCCACTGATTTGGGGGCAGGTCTGGCCATCCATTTGCAGTTGGCAACGTGTGGAAATGAAATCTGTATCAATGGGGCACTATATTTAAAACCCATTTGTCCTAGGTTATAAGTTGCCAGTTTTTTGCATGAAGAGCCAGTCTTCCCCCCAAAGGGGCGGCTAAAAGGTAAGTGCCTAGTAATTTTAAAGGAAAATCATTGAGACTGTCTACCATAGGGAGGTGTCCTGTTGTTTCCAGATTTGGAAGTGGAGGCACCCCATTGCTTAGTTCTGAAAGTCCTGGTGCTTTTGGAATGTCTGGGTTTGGCTTGAGTGGCTCTGGAAGGAACTGGAAAGGACCAGTTCTTAGTAGGCCAGTGCCTACTAAATCTTGGAGGTTGTACTTGTAAGAAATCTTTCACAGTTTGCATAGATTTAGCTTTATCTTCCATCTTTTTTAGAACTTCTTCAGCCTTATTGCCAACAGACAGTCCTGCTGCAAAGGAGCATCCAACAATTTTGCTTTAACATGATCAGGCAGAGATTGCTCCTTAAGCCAAGCATGCCTTCTAAGCAGAGACCCAGTAACAGCAGCCCTGCAAGAGGCCTCCAAAGAATCAAAACCACATTGCAAAGTATGTTTTCCAACTTGTTCAGCTGAATGCAATAAATCCTGTAAATCCTTATTTTCCACACAGTCAGAAATCAACATCATTTTCTGTTTAAGCAGTCCCATGATATGCTGTTGATATTTTAGCATATGGAATTGACAGTTTAAAGCCCTGATTGCCAACATTGCAGAAGTATAAACCTTTTTACTCCATCTATCCAGTGCCCTGGAGTCCCTATCAGAAGGGGTAGGATTGTTAGCAGTAGAAGCCTTAATGCCCTTGGGCCCCTGAGAAATGCTTTCAGGGTCCGCAACAGGATTTTTGAAAAGGAATTTGTGGGAGTCAGGCACCCCCGGAGGCAGGGAATCAAGGGCCATACTGGATTCTGAAAACACATCATCAACAATGTCTAGTACAGGAGGTATAGCCAAAGGCCTATGCTGAGGAAGGAGGAAATCCCTAAGCCTCTTTTTGGATTCAGGAAAATCCTGACTTTCCCAGTGGAAATGCTCCCGTAAGGTAAGTAAAGTTTCCCCAAAAAAAATCCTCAAGGGGAGAAGCAGAAGGAATGGAATCCTCTGCATCAGAGTCCTCATAAGTAGGTATGGACAAATCCTGTTCATTAGAAGAGTCAGAAGAAACAGAGTCCTGTTCAGAAGATTCATAGTCAAGTTCAGGCCTAGGCCTCTTAGAAGGGGGGGGTTGACTACCCCTGATTAGAGTAATTAAATCTTCAGCCATTTTGATCATTTGTTTTTTAGGCATAGGGGCCTGAACATGTGGCCTGGGCAATGTTTTTTTAGACATAGATCAAGATTTTGGCCTTAATATTGAAGGTGGTGTCAGTTTAATATACAAATCTGCAGGCCTGAATACACCCTCAGAAGCTGGTGCCTGCACAGTGGTTCCGGACCCATCCAAGGTACAGAAAACCATGGATTCCATAGGTGAAGCATCAAGCAGCATATGGGACTCCGAATGGGTCTCAGTAGAGGCCTGTAAATCAGAAGTAGCAGGTATCAGGGGCTGTGAAAGCGCCTCACTGAGCACCGGCAAACTGGCGACTGGCTTAGGAGAAGCGTTGTCAGTAGCTTTGGACCTCAATGGCCTGTCTGTCTTTTTCTTTGCGTTTTTTCAGTATTCTGGTAGTTGGATGGCTAGCCGACATAATTTCTGGATAATTAAACCGAGAACCGAAATATTTAGAAGCAAAAATGAACTGACGACGGATAGTGCGCTGATTAAATAAAGCACAAAACCGACAACAAGGTACGTCATGGTCAGGGCCTAGGCAAGGAATACAGTACAAATGGAAATCCTTATGAGGTATTTGCTTCCCATAAGTAATACAATTATTAACTTTTTCCGACATCGGTAAGGAGCAAGAAAAAGTTTCCCTAATGGGGTACTTAGCTTTTTAGTTGAAGACTTCGGTTCTGAAACTCGAAAATGAAAATTTCAGGAGTTGGCCGACCGGCACTTGCGAACTGCTTCTGCTTCGGGCACCGTGCGGCAAGAAAGACTGATGTAATGGTGTCGGCTGCATGTTTTATACCCCTGACGACCTGACATTATGGAAGAAGGGACAGCAACCGATGCAGGACCCAAGACTTTGCTAATCAGGCCGACTGAGGGCAACCTGCCAGCAGATTAATCAAATGTAATGACTGCAACAACAGTGAAACACGAAGAACATCATTCATTTCACAGCCTAGCACTTGCTCAAAACTCATAGCAAGCACTAATTAACTCTAGAACTAGACCCCCCCCCCCATACTGTCCAGAAGGACAAGGCTCTCTATTCGTCCCTACCAGCCAATCAGTAAAACACCTCACTTTACCAATTCAGGCATGTCCAAAGGGCAGTTTCAGGTGTACTCTCCAGTCCAACTGGTGACTCTGGGCATTTTGAGGCAATGTTACAACTGCCTCATGTACAAAAACAACCCTCTCCTCCTACCACCAAACACTAATATACACGAAAGATGCAATTATACAGCCAAACTGGAGGTAAAGCTCTCTCAACCCAAGACTGGAACTGACAGTCAAGAGGAGAAGGGAAATATCTGCAACACACCATCAGTCTCACGTAGACCTACTAAACCAACACCGGCAAATAACACACATAAATACATGAAAACATACTCAGAGGCTCTAAACAAAATCTGAAAAAGCAACAGAGACCTCCAAAGCAGACACCCAAGCAACCTCCACATCCCATCATAAACCATGAAACACATACTTCACATAATCAGTGTGCCATGCAAACACAGCCCTTAAGACAAAATAACACCCAACACACTAGTAACAGGTGACTTTATAGTCAGGCACACTGATGTCCCACTAACTAGGCTGGACAAGGAGAACATTACAGTTAGCTGCTGGTCGGGCGCCAGGATCCGCCACATAACACAAGTACTCAGGTCGCTCCAGAACAAGTACAAATAAAACTCTGTCATTGTCAATGTTGGTGTGAATGACCTGAGAAGTACCTCCTTGGACTACATGAAGAGAGACTTGGAAAAGTTCTCTGATCATGTAGCCCAGGCTGGTATGACCCTGACCCTGAGTAGCATCCTGCCCTCACCAAGAATTACGCCACAGTATAAAGAAAAAATTATCAATTTCAACAATTGGCTATGTTTCTGGTGTCATTCAAAGGGGATCCAGTATCTGCCCACCTGGGATGCCACGTTGCTTCACAAGAGATGGCTTGCACCTGTCACCCTAAGGCTTTCGAATACTGGCCAAGGCTTTTGCCACCCCCATAGTGCCTTTTTTAGGCAAGGCTCAAAAGATAAACCTACCACCGTAAACAGCGCAAGTAACCAAAAACTGAGGGTAATGCTACTCAACGCCAGAAGTCTAAACCTCCAAATGCATGCACTTAAGGCACTCCTCAGTTTGGAGAACATCGATATCTGTGCAGTAACAGAAACCTGGTTTAAGGCTCCAGAGAGCACCCGAGCACTACCAGGCTATAACTCATACCACACTTTTCGGCCACAGAACCCAGACCAAAACACAAAAGGTGGAGGTGTATCCATATTCATCAAGGATACCCACACCTCCAGGTTAGTGGCGCAGCACGATGCCTCAAAGATCATCCATGTGCAACCAACAATGGGCAAAACTGCAGCTCAAATTACAGCTTTCTACAGATCACCCACCATGACCCAGGACACCCACTCCACATTTCTGGAGACACTGGAAAATATGAAGGTCCTACCAAATGCCCTAATATTGGGTGATTTCAATTACCCAAACATTAACTGGGAGAAAGTACAGTTTTGTACCTACCATAAATGTAGATGTCTGATAGGTATGCATCTGCAGTCATAACATATGGGTTGTCCTGCCTCAGGCAGCCCTTCGGTCGGCCGGATTCCAAAGTCTGGGTCTGGCCTCGGCTGATGTCGCACTTTCCCCGACGTCAGAGCGTCAGGGGTATAAAAGCATCAGTCGACGCCATTTTCCTCAGTTTTTCTTGCCCCAGATGCCAGGTGCCCTCTAGGAAGGCTAAATTTGGATAAATGCTGAAAAGTTCCAAACATTTGCAAATTATATACATGTATAAACAAACAAATACACCATAATAGATTCCCCCAGCTAGCTGAAAGAGGGGTAAGTACCCTAGGAATACCACAGAGGGGAAGGAGGGTGGGTAATCCTGACTGCAGATGCATACCTATCGGACATCTACATTTATGGTAGGTACAAAACTGTACTATGTCCTTCAAGGATGCATCTGCAGTCATAACATATGGGTAGAATACCATAGCCAATCTGGGGAGGAGGTACTAAGAGAAGGATGGTGTAGTTAAGATCCCCTGCAGCACTGCAGTTGCAAACCCTGCTCGGGATCTGGAGTATAAAGGTAGATTGTAATGCTTGGCAAATGTATGCATGGAGCTCCAAGTAGCAGCTTCTAAAATGTCCTTGGTAGCCACCCCTCGTAGGAAAGCTGTAGTGGTGGCTGTGGCCCTTGTGGAGTGAGGCCTGATATTTTCAAGAACTGTCTTTCCATGAAAGGAGTAACAAAAGCGAATGCAATTTCCTATCCATTTTGAAACTGTCTGTTTGGAAATTGCTCTTCCTTGCACCCCAGATGCATATGCTACAAAAAGTTGGTCAGTTTTTCTGCTAGTTTTCGTTCTGTCCAAATAGTAGCGTAGTTGTCTGTGTATATCCAGGGTGTGCAAAAGTTTTTCCCCATTGTTCTGTGGGTTAGGGAAGAACGTAGGCAAGTGAATAGCTTGGTTCAAGGATACCCTAGATACCACCTTTGGCATGAAAGTAGGATTGGTTCTTAGTGACACTCTATCCTGGTGAAAAATAAGAAAAGGCTGCACTGCCATTAATGCTTGTAATTCAGATACTCTTCTTGCTGAAGTGATTGCCAGAAGGAATGCAGTTTTCCAAGATAAAAACTGTAGGTCTGTTGATGCTGCTGGTTCAAAAAGAGGTAGTGTCAGTTTTTCCAGCACAAAATTGAGATCCCATGCAGGTAGAGGGGGACTTCTTGGAGGTTTAACATTTTTGATCCCTCTCAAAAATTGCCTGAGAAGAGGGTGTGAGAAGATAGGTGGATCCATATTGTATTCTGCTGAAATTGCTGAAGCATGAATCTTAATGGAAGAATAAGACAGGCCATTGTGGAACAATTCTGCTAAGTATTCTAGGATGTGTGCTAGGTTTGCCACTGTGACATCTGTGCCCTTTGATGTGCTCCAAATGAGAAATCTCTTCCATTTAGCTGAGTATGTCTTCCTTGTGGAAGGTCTGCGAGCCTCCAGGATAATGTCCTTAACCCTCTGAGATAAAACAGTTTGTTTGGGATTTAAGGAATTTTCCAGGCAGTTAGCTGCAATGTTTTCAAGTTGGGATGCAGGGTCTTGAAATTGTTCTGCGTTAGAAGAAGAGGCCTTAGGGGAAGAGGCCATGAATTTGCCTGAGACATGCTTCTCAGTAGTGGGTACCAGTGTTGTCTTGGCCAGTCCGGAGCTATTAGTATCACTTTTGGCTGTTCCTCCCTGATCTTCAGTAGAACCTTGTACATCAATGGGAGAGGTGGAAAGGCATATACTGTTAGGGCAGTCCAGCTGAAAGAGAGAGAGTCCACCCTCCATGCTAGTGGGTGGTATGTCCTTGAGCAGAATGTCTTCAGTTGGTGGTTGAGTGGGGAGGTGAACAGATCTATCTCCGGCATTCCCCATGTCTTTGTTATGAGTTTGAAGATGTCTGGGTGCAGCATCCATTCGTGTGCATCCATGGTAGTTCTGCTTAAGCTGTCTGCTAGTGCATTTTCTTTTCCTGGTACGAATTTGGCCTGCAGCTGGATATTGAGATTCAGGCATAGATTCCACAGATTCATAGCCATCCGGCATAAAGGGTAGGAATGTGTGCCTCCCTGTTAGTTTATGTATCACATGACCGTGGTGTTGTCTGTCCTTATTAACAGATGCCCTTGTTGGAGGAAGGGTCTGAATGCCTCGATTGCATGCCTCACTGCCAGCATTTCCTTTTGGTTTATGTGCATGCTTAGCTGCCCTTGAGGCCATAGGCCTTGGATACATTTGTCCTCCATGTGTGCTCCCATCCTCGGTCTGAGGCATCCGTGGTGATGGTCTGCCTTGTTTTTGGTTTGTTGAAAGGCAACCCTCTGTTGGACTGGCAGGCCTGAGCCCACCACAGGAATTCCTTTTTAAGGCATGGAATGATTGGTATCATGGTTTCAAGACTGTGACTGTGTTGAGACCATACACTCCTTAGGTACCATTGTAATTTCCTCATATGCAGCCTGGCATGTGGGATTAAAATTATGCAGGATGCCATGTAACCCAGGGCCTGCAGGACTTTCCTTGCAGTAAGCTGAGTTTGTCTTGTCAGAATCATGAAGTAATCTGGAAGTTGTTTTTGTTTTTCTTCTGTGAGAAAAGCCATCTGGGTGATTGTGTCCAGATCTGCACCCAAAAAGGTTATCCTCTGGGACAGTACTAGTCTTGACTTTTGTATGTTGACTGTGTATCCCAAGGTCTGCATCAGGTGTATGGCATAGGTCAAGTCCTTTAACAATTTTTTCTTGTTGTCCGCTTGTATTAGGCAGTCGTCCAGGTATGGATAAATTTGAATTCCCTGAAGTCTGCAATGTGCAATTACTGATGCCAGGCATTTCGTGAATACTCTGGGTGCAGTAGATAAGCCAAAGGGCAATGCTGAGAATTGATAATGCTCTGATCCTGCAAGAAATCTGAGGTGTCTTCTGCAATCTGGTCGGATAGGGACGTGCAGGTATGCCTCCTTGAGATCTAGAGTCACCAGCCAAGACTCCTTGCCCAACATGGGAAGAAGTTGCTGTAGGGTCAGCATTTTGAATTTTGGCACAATGAGATAAGTGTTCAGTGCGGACAGGTCGAGAATAGGCCTCCATTGGTTTTCTTTTCTTGGTACAAGGAATAGTCTGGAGTAAAATCCTTGGCCTTGTTCTGTACATGGTACCCGTTCTATAGCTTTCATCTGAAGTAAAATGCTGATTTGTCTTAAAGCCTCTGCCTTCTGGTTTGGTGGAAGGTTTGGCATTCCACTTCTTTTTGGCAAAGTGTGGAAGTGAAACCTGTATCCTTTGTCTATTATTTGCAATGTCCATGTATCCTTTGTAATGCAATGCCAGTTTTTGAGAATAAAGCCAGCTTTGGGTGCTTCCAGTTGATCCCTGGTGAATCAGAGTCAAGTCATTGGGTCTGTCCTGTAGTAGTGGTTGTAGTTGCAGCTGTTGCACTACTCCTCTGGTTGGCAGGCTGCCACTGACGGCCTCTGTAGGGGCCCTTGATTGACCTCTGCCTCTAGGGTGCCTGTTCCTGCCTCTCTGTGCTCTGGACGAGTCTGGAAAGGACCAATTCTTTGTAGGCCAGTTTCTGCTGAACCTTGGTGGTTGAACTTGCAGGAAATCTTTAACTGTTTGCACAGATTTTGCTTTTTCTTCAACCTTTTTTAGAATCTCCTGTGCAGGGGAGCCAAATAAATTTTGTTTCTCCATTGGAGCATCGAGGAGTTTAGCTTTGACATGGTCTGGCAAAGATTGCTCCTTCAGCCAGGCATGCCTACGAATAACTGCCCCAGTCATAGATGATCTAAATGAAGCCTCCAGTGCATCATAGCCACATTTTAAAAATGATTACTAACCTGTTGTGAGTTATGCACCAAATCCTGAAGGGATTTACGGCCTAAGGGTTCAGGAGAAGAAAGTTTCTTATTCAATTGATCTAACAAAAATTCTTGGTACTGTATCATATGGAATTGACAGTTTAATGCCCTGGCAGAAAGAGTAGCAGATGTATAAACCTTTTTTCCCCATCTCTCTAAAGCTCTAGACTCTCTTTCAGAGGGTAGGGGATTTTTGGCAGTAGCGGCTGCAACCCCTTTAGGGCCCTGAGAAATAGTTTCTGGGTCTGCAGCATGGGCTTTATACAGACGGAAATGAGAATCCGGGACCCTGTAATATCTGTAAGGTTTGGCAGGGGCTGGAGGAAGAGAATCAGGGGCTGTACTGACATCATTGTACACATCATCAATTACATTTAGAACAGGAGGTATAGCTAAGGGCCTATGTTGAGGCAAATGCAAAAAGGTCCTTAATCTTTTTCTAGAATCAGAGAAATCCTGACCTTGCCATTGAAAGTGCTCTCTCATGGAGTGTAAAGTCTCCCCAAAGGAAAATTCTTCAGGAGGGAGGCAAGGATAGATTCCTCTGCATCTGAATCCTCATAAGGCGAGTAAGCCCCTTCCTGGTGGTCTGACAAATCAGATCCATCCGTGAAGTAATCTGAGGAGTGAGGTTCAGAGGGGTCAGTCCTGGGCCTTTTGTCTGGAGGAGGTTGAGAGGCCCTGTCTGGGTGAGGTTGTGAACCCCTAATTAAGGAGATAAGGTCCTCAGCAAGGCTGAGGATCTGTGAACTAGAGGAAGGCCTCTGGGATGTAGATTTGGCAGGCAAAGCTTTTGAAAGTTTGGCAGCTTTAGCCCTGGAGAAGGCCTTAATAGACATAGAAGCTGGGGGCCTAGCTGCCCCACGTGCAGGGGTAGAAATGTCCAAAGGTATGGTGTCGGACAATTCCTGAACACTAGCTTCAGTGGGGAGTTCTGAAGCCGACTCAGCCGGGGCCTCTGTGGCCTCAGTGGTCGGGAGTAAGGTTTCAGAGGTAGGAATCGCCGTGGACTCGGTTTAGACCGAAACCGAGACACTCGCGGTAGGCCTAGCCGTGGTTTCAGCCAAAACCGTGGGCCGCGAGTGTCGGTCCTTTTCCTTGCGTTTTTTGACCATATGCGAAGTCGGAGTCTCCGAAGGCATTTTATAAGCAAAAGCGGCTCCAAAAAATTCCTCTGCAAACTCTGACCGACGTCTAAGAGTTCGTCGGTTGAAGGAGGCACAGGCTAAACAAGCTGATACATCGTGGTCTGGGCCTAAGCAAGGAAGGCAGTAAGAATGGAAATCCTTATGAGGTATTTGTTTCCCACAAGTTAAAAAATTATTTACTTTGTCTGACATCGGCTGAGGCAAGAAAGAGTCCCCAACGGGGTACTTAACTTTTTTCGAAGTCTTCGGTAGCTGAAATCTCTGGATCTGACCGACCAGCACTTGCGAACAGCTTCTGCTTCGGGCACCGCGCGGCAAGAAAGACTGAGGAAAATGGCGTCGGCTGAAGCTTTTATACCCCTGACGCTCTGACGTCGGGGAAAGTGCGACATCAGCCGAGGCCAGACCCAGACTTTGGAATCCGGCTGACCGAAGGGCTGCCTGAGGCAGGACAACCCATATGTTATGACTGCAGATGCATCATTGAAGGACATCTACTCAAGTACTAACTCCCTTGCCCAACGCTTCCTAGAATTTATAAACTTGAATGCCCTGGATCAACTGGTCAACACCCCCACCAGAGGTGACAACATATCGGACCTTGTCATCACCAACATCGGCAACCGGTATTCCACACCAGAGGTCAACCCCTTTCTGATTAGAACAGACCATAGATAAATCACTCTGGATATCCGCATTCCGCCCCCACCCCCAATAAAGGAAACCACCGTGAAAAACTTTTCAAAACCAAACTTCATGTTACTTAAGACCGAGGTGTAAAGGTTCACAGCCTCATGCTAAAGGACAATGCTATCCAAGCTGCTGAATCCCTTACAAAGGCACTCTATGAGCATCTGCAAGAATGCATGGATCGTGCTATCCCAAGCAAAACCAAGACTCACTCCTCCAAGAAAAGGAAACCAGTCTGGTGGACTCCTGCCATAAACAAGCTATACAATAGAAGGAGGAAACTAGTACAGAAAAGAGTAAAATCCCAAGAAGGAAAGACATCCCTGATCAGTATCAGCAAGAAACTACAATCCCTCATAAAATCATCCAAGGCTAGCTTCAAAAGAAAAATTGCAGAGGACTCCAAAGATAACCACAAAGCATTCCTTAGCTATGTCAAGAGCCTAAGTGGAATCTCTCAGATCTGCTCTGAGTTAGTGCAGAATAGCACAAAATACACTGAACTGACTTATATTGCCAACATTCTGGCAGACAGGTTTAGTGCAAACTTCATCCCCCTTTAACCTCCTAAAGGGTCCATAACCATACCAGAAGAATGTAGAGCCCTGGCAATTACTGACACGCAGGTTAAAACAGCCCTATCCAAAGCTAAAAACACAGCTTCACTGGAACCAGATGGTGTCCCAGGCTGTGTCTTACACGAGCTCCAAAATGAACTAACACCTCACCTAAACACACTGTTCAAACTCAGCGTCTCTACAGGCTACGTACCCATAGAGTGGTGCACAGCAACAGTTATCCCGCTCCACAAAGGTGGAGCCACAATGGACCCTGGGAACTATTGCCCTATAAGCCTGACTAGCCTGGTCTGCAAGGCTATGGAGCGCATCATCATGGAACATTAACAGAGACATTGGGAACCTCCAAACATTGGACACTACCCAGTTTGGCTTTGTTAAGGGCAGATCATGCCTCCTAAACCTGGTGGACTTCTTTGAGACAGTTATCAAGGCTTTAGATGAGGGAAAGGAGGTCCACACAGCCTACCTAAACCTCGCAAAGGCTTTGGACACCATTCCCCATTCTGATATTATAGACAAGCTCACCAGCCTGAACATAAACCCCTATGTCACACGATGGGTTGTCAATTGGCTAACGGATAGAACACACACGGTGAGAGTTGCAGGCTCTAGGTCCGACTCTAAACCGGTTACAAGTGGTGTCCCCCAGGGCTCAGTCCTGGGACCCCTCCTGTTCGGTATATACTTCTCTGAGGTACAAGCAAGCACAGGAGGACTATGGCTGACCAAGTTCACAGACAACTGCAAACTTGGGGCCATAATTGACTCTCCGGCTGATACATCCTCCATAAGGGTCTCACTGAGACGGATACCTGGTGTCAAAATCATGGCCTCAAGCTAAATGCCAAAAAATGCATAGTCATCCCCTTTGCAAAAAACAAAGTACCCGCAAACTACCACATATGTGGTAGTCCCCTAAATACAGAAAATGTAATAAGGGATCTGGGGACCCAAGTAGATAGTAATCTCTCATTTGATAATCATATTGTCAAGGTGGTTAGAAAATCCTTCTATGTGACCCACCTAATCACAAAAGGGTTTGCATCTAGAACAAAAGAGGTTATTGTGCCCCTCTGCTCATCAGACCAATCAGAGAGTAAAATGCCCCATTTGGGATGTACCTTACAAGACACCTGCAACAGCTGGAAAGACCACAGAAGTACCTCACCAAGAGGATTACTGGCCTCAAACAGATGCCCTATGCAGCCCGACTGAAGAAACTCCAGCTGTACTCGGTTGCATACCACTTACTCAGAGGTGATCTCTGCCTGACATACAAGACCATGTCCAACCCAGAATTGATGGACATGCTCCACCTAAAAAAAAAAACAAATTCCCGACAGCCACACGCTCTAGGGATCTAAACCTCACAATAACGATAAATAGGACGTGCTGGAGGGATAGATTCCTGTCCCAGAGACTCCCCATGCTTTGAAACAGGATTCCCATCTACATTGGGCAGAACCCCTCACTAACACTCTTCAAGAGAAACCTTGATGAGTGGATGGGAAACAAAAAATGTACCCCGGGGATCACTGCACTGGCTCTGCTGGACAGAGGCACAGGCAACTAATCTAAGTGGGTAGCGAAAGCCAACACATTCTGGCTAGGCTTATAGATGCCCTCGGGCAGATAGCCTAGTACTTACCTATGAACCTATTCATGACAGGAAAAGGCAATTAAGAGTTTCAAACTTGTTATTTTTGTAGTAAATCTTTCAGTAGATGTTCAACTATAAATCCATCAAGTTTTGAAATGTTCTATTTGAATTTTTTTTTTTTTAGTAAAAATCCTGTCAGAGATGTTTAAATGAAGCAGAGCTAAAAAAACAGTGCTGTTAACTGCTCACCATCTTAGCCACGCCTCCCTGCCATTCTATCTTAATGGCATGAGAAACCACCACCACTTCCTTATGTCTAGCATGACGCATATAAAGAGAACTTGAAATGTATTCTTAGAAGAAGGAATGAAAACAAGAAAACACGATCATCTTACCAAGGCAGGCCCCATCACCTGCCATGTTGGAGAGAAACACATTAAAATTGTAAAAGAAGCACTTGGAGTGATTTTGATGCATTAGAGTAGCTCAGAAAACAAAGATACAATAAAAATGTGTTTTTTGAGTTCTAAGGTAGAGTTTTCCTTTAACTATGACCAACATAGCATCATTATTCCATGAAAAGGGCTACAAAGGAAATCATAGCAGCCATGTTACTTGCAGTAATCACGCTACTTAACTGTGGTGAAATGGCCATAGTACAGAAGGTTGCCTAATCAATGTGACTAGAACAGTAGTGAGGTGTGCCAAAGTCTGTGTACATTTACATATGCAACAAAGGTCCCCTTAGCTGTAACACAGGTACTGGAAGCAGGCCACAGAGGGCCAGCCTACCAAAATGTCAATTCAGTTTGTCATGTAAAAGGGGAGATAGAAAAGGCAGAAATGGGAAAGAGAAAGCAAATGAACATAGATACGGGTAACCTGACCGGGGGGGGGGGGGTCCCTCTCTGATAATTTCAGTTTGAGCAGAGGAATCAGGCAGGGGTGTCCTCTTTACCCTTTATTATTTGCACTATATTTAGAACCATTGGCAAAGAAAATAAGGGACTCCAAAATTCAAGGATATAATTTGCATGGTAGTCAAGAAAAGCTGGCTTTATTTGCAGATTATATTATTTTATACCTGACAAAACCAGGAAAAAGACATTACAGTGTTGTGTAACATTTTGATACAGTTTTTAGATCTTTTCAGGATACAAAATTAATGAAGCTAAAACAAAGGCAATAACGGTAAATTATGTACCCACAAACTGGTTCAGAAATACCCATATTTATGGGTACATGATAAAATGAAGTATTTAGGAGTATGGAATAAAAATTCTAGTGTGGAGCTAAGGATACATGGGAAGGGACTAAACAAAAGATAATACAAAAACTGAGAAAATGGAAGATTTGTTATATAGATATGGATAGTAAGATACAAGAAGTTAAAATATTTTTAGTCTCTTTAGTCTTATACACAGGTCAGGCATATCTTTATCAACCAGAGGATAAGTTGTGGATAGCAATTAATAAAGAGCTAAAAGACTATCTGGGAGGGGAAGACAGCAAGAGTCAAGTGGGATAAGCTGATTCTTACAATAGAACAGGGCGGACTGGGATTACCCAATCTGAAGGGGTATTTCAGAGCTACATAGTTAAGATTCCTATACATAGCACAAACAGAAAACTATAATATATTACATCCATAAAGTAGCAGAAAGTATTCTAAGAACTAAACCAATACGGGAAATGAGAAAGGAGATTCCGCCGATAGGGATGACTGCAATTAGGGATACAGACAATAGGTAAGAGGGGCCTGGAATTTATTGGAGAAAACTGGCAAAGGAACCAAGGTATTGGGAGCAAATAACTACAGAGGGAAAGATGATAGCATGGGAAGACGCCAAGTATTTATTTGGACTGCAGGTTAGAGATTGCCTTCCCTATCAGAGACTGATATCATAGGCAAAGAAAAAGGGGGATTCTAAATGAAAGACAAGCACTAGTAGAGATTTTAATAAAATCTATAACAGTAGCTGCCACTAAAAAAGGAATAATTAGAACAGCATATAAAATATTGCATAATAACTACAAGAATCAATCAGAGGAGGTTAGAAAGGATTGGGGAGAAGACTGCATAAGCAATTCACAAAGAAACAATGGGAGGATATATGTATGTCTCCCAAATTTGCAACAAAATCTAGAAGATTTAGGATGTTTGCTTGGAAATGTTTACATAGATATTTTTATACCCCAAGTAAACTCCAGAGAATTTTTCCTATGGCAGAAAGTAAATGTTGGAGGTGTGAAGGGGAAGAAAGAGGTAACTGGGAAAATATTTTCTGGGAGTGTGGTGAGTTGGCAGACTTTAGGGATTCCCTGCAGATACACTGTCAGAGACATTGGGTGAGCAGATTGGTCTGACAAGGGAGATGATTTTTCTAAGTTATGATACAGAATTGTAATTGCTAGACATGGTAAGGCCTTCCTGTGTCTATTAATAGTGGCTGCCAAAAAAGCAATTACGAGAAAATGGAAATCAAAATCTAAACCAACTATACTGGAAGTAGTGAATATAGTAACACAGAATTGAGATCTTTAGGAACAGATAGGAGCAAAGTACATATGAAAAAATGAGAACTGCGGGAAAGAATAGTTGTGTAAAATCTTACCATAACAACAGATGTCCTTCTCTTCCATGTTGCAGTATTGATACTGTGGGATTTTCAGCCCTCAGGTGACCTGACGTTGGCTCCTATACAAAAGTTTAAGCCTGGCTGCTGTAGGTGCGTGGGACTTCACAAGTAGGGCCATAAACCATGGAGTATAAATGTGAGATCGGTATGCACAGACCTCAGAACATGAAGCCCAGAGAAGAGATTATAACGCCAAGGAGAAGCAAAAGCAAATGTCATTGCAGGGCTGTAAGGAGTGGCCTGCAGTGAGGGTATACCCTAAAGACAGAGGATATCAGGGGGGATGGAGGGTGGGAAGGAATACTGCAACATGGATGAGAAGGACATCTATGCTTATGGTAAGATTTTACGAAATCTTGTTGCGGTATTTATACTGTGGAAGAGTACCACAGCTAGGAGAAATATTGGGGGATGAAGAGGTGGAGGATTCAGGGAATCCTTGCAGGATTGCCCTGGCAAATTCTGCCCTGTCCCTAGAGACCTGGTCCAGCTTGTAGTGCTTGGTAAAAGTATGGACTGTGGACCAGGTGGCTGCTTCCATGATGAAAGCTGTGTCTAGTCCTTTCGTGAAGGCCTTAGAGGTAGCCATGCCTCTGGTAGAATGCACTCGCACCCCTTGAGACAATGGTTTGTGATGATGAGCGTAGCAAAAAAGGATGGATTTTCTGATCCAGGAGGACATAGCTTGTTTGGGGATTGCCTTACCCAAGGCCCTGGGATAGAAGGAAATGAACAGTTGGTCAGATTTTCTGAAAGACTTGGTTTTGTCCAAGTAGAATCTCAGTTGCCTATGTACATCTAGGGAATGGAGGATCATCTCTGCGGAGTTAGTAGGAGAGGGGTTGAAGGTGGGTAGGTGAATAGACTGGTTTATGGAAAGCTCATTAACTACTTTTGGCATAAAGGAGGGATTAGTGCATAGGGAAACCCTGTCATTGTGAAAGGTGCTGTAAGGAGGGCAAGCCATCAGGGCCTGTAATTCAGACACTCTCCTAGCAGAGGCAATGCCAACTAAAAGGATGGTTTTCCATGTGCACATTTGAAGAGATGCTGTGCCGGCTGGCTCAAAAGGGGGGAGGGTAAGCATTTCTAGCATGAAGTTGAGATCCCAGGGAGGAGGAATGGGCTTTCTTGGTGGTCTGATGTGCAAGACCCCTCTCAGGAAAAGTTTTACAAACAGTCTAGAGAAAAAAGGTGGCTGTAAATGCAAGCATGCAGAAATGGCTGAGAGATGGACTTTGACAGAAGAGTAAGCTAGTCCCTCCTTAACGAGTCCACAGGTATAGTTGAGGACCAGGGGAGGATCTGCTAGAAATGGGTTCTTGTTTCTCAGAGAACACCATTTCGAGAATCTCTGCCATTTAGACAAATAATTTTTTCTAGTTGTTGGTTTCCTGGCCTCTCTCAGGACAGAAAGCATGTCTTCTGAGTAGTATTGTCTAAAAGGGATCAAATGTTGATCACCCACAGTATTAGTTGCAGTAAAGACAGTTGTGGGTGCAGGAGGGATTCCTATTGCTGAGTTAGTAGGTCCACCTGCTGGGGTAACTTGTAGTGACTGCCCTTGGCTAGTGAAAACAGAAGGGGGAACCAGTATTGCCTTGGCCAATAGGGAGTTACCAGCAAGATTTTTGGTTGTTCCTTCTTGATTTTCAGAAGGACTCTTTGAATTAGATGGAAGGGCGGGAAGGAGTATAGGTACATTCCCTGCCATGAAAAACTGAAGGCATCCACTCTCCAAGCTAGTGATGAGTGAGTCCTGCTGCAAAATTTGCTCAGTTGTCTGTTCTGGGGGGAGGCAAACAAGTTATGGTGTGCCCCACTGGTGGACTATGTGTAGTAAGGTATCCCTGTGTAACATCCATTCGTGTTGCGGAGATGTGGTTCAGCTGAGCAAGTCCACTTGCTTGTTTTCCTGAGAGGGGATGTATGAAACTTTCAGGAAGATGTTGTGTTTTGCTGCTATTTCCCAGATTAGCAGGGTATCTGACATAATCAGTATGCCTTTGTCCCTCCTTGTTTGTTTAGGTACCAAATGATAGTTGTGTTGTCTGTCACAATGTGAAGTTTTCCTGGTTGCAGCATGGGAAGGAAGACTTTTAGAGTTAGGAGGACAGCAGTCATCTCCCTGACATTGATGTGCTGTTTTTGCACGGCAAGGGACCAGCACTGTCGTACCTTGTAGCCCTGCTGGGTTGCTCCCCATCCTAGGTCTGATGCATCTGTGTGCATAGACTGGGAAGTGGGAGGAAGTTGAAGAGGAATTCCCTGGTTGTCGGAAACCTGCTGAATCCACCACTCCAGCTCTAATTTTAGATAGGGCAGAAGGGGGATAGGTTTGTCTAGAGGTTGTTGGCTCTGGGACCAAACAGTCTAAGTACCACTGCAATTTCCTCATGTGCATTCTTGCTAGTGGGAGCTTGGGAATGATGGCAGTCATGAGGCCTATAGTTTGGAGAAACTGTCTTGCAGTTGGATGTAAGTCTGTCAATAGACTTAGAAAATTGGAGGAGATGGATTGTACCTTGTCTGGTGGTAAGAAGTATCTCATTAGATCTGTTCTGATTCTGCACCCTAGGAAATCCTTGTCCTGTTGTGGGAGGAGAGAGGGTTTTTGGAGGTTGAGAGTGAAACCCAGGTTGTTTAGAAGGGACATGGTGAATTGGAGATTTGCCACAAGGGTGGACTGTGATTCTGCCAAAATGAGAATGTTGTCCAAGTAAGGATAGATTTGTATTCCCTTGGTTCTGCAATGGGCGATGGCTGGGCCAAGCACTTGGTAAAAACTCTGGGTGCTGTAGACAAGCCAAAAGGTAATGCAGTAAACTGAAAATGAGAAGAGGGGCCCAACGAAGCGTAGGAACCTCCTGTGGGAGGGTTTGACTGGGATGTGCCGGTATGCATCCTTTAGGTCTGGGGTAACCATGAAAGCTTGAGGTGGAATGAGGGGTAAAAGAGTTTGAAGGGAGAGCATCTTGAAGGAGGGAACCTATAGGAACAGGTTTAGGTAAGAGAGGTCCAGGATAGGTCTCCAAGGGCCATCCTTTTTTGGGACTAAGAAGAGGCTGGAGTAGAAGCCTCATCCCTCCTGACCTGAGGGAACTAGTTCTATAGTTCCTTGGGAGACTAGTTCCAGCAGGATGGGAGGAAGAAGACTTAATTGATTTTTGGGAGGGAAAGGAATTCTTAATGGTCCACGTTTTTCTTTCCAGGAAAGAAAGTATCCTTTATGGATGATGGAAAGTCTGATCTGTAGTGATGGTTTTCCAAAAAGGGAGGCATTGGGTAAGGTGGATGGACAGGGGTACTTGGCCAAGCCAGTCACACAGAGGAGGGTCACCCTCTATCTGGAAAGGGCTGTTTGTTTGTGGGGGGGTTGTGTTTGAGAGGGTCTGGGATAAGGTTGTCTCTGAGATCCCCTACGTGGTCTGGCAGTGAGATGTGGAAGTGGCTCTTCTAACAAAGGATGTTTTGGCTGAATACTTCCTGTAATATCTGGGAACCGAGGACACCAGCAAGTGCTTAATGTCCTGCAATTCCTTGCTTTTTTCTTGAAAGTTTTTAAAAAGTTCTGCAGCATTTTTGCCAAACAGAAGGTTGTTATCCAGAGAAGCATCTGTGATCTTGGCTTTAAAATCATATGACAGAGGTTGTAGTCTGAGCCAGGAGTATTGCACAAGGTGGATGCAGTGACAACAGATCTAGCAACTGCTTCTGCAGCATCATACCTGCAGTGGATACATTGTCTGGCTACTTGGGTGGCCAAGGACAATTTGGAGGAAATGTTAGATTTGCCTGGACAGTCTGGGGTGGTAGCCAACAAGGTGGAGGCCTGAGAGACTAGGTCTAGGGCATACTTCACCATGTGGGTTTGGTAGTTTATCTCCCTGAAAGCCAGGGTAGAGGAGGTGTACACCTTTTTCCCCATCCTGTCCATGGTTTTGCTGTCTTTATCGGATGGCAGTAGAGAAGCAGAAGGCAATTGCCTAGACTGTCTGCGGCTACTGCAATAACAGCTGGATTGGCCAAAGGTAGTTTTATTAGGAACTTGTAGTCATCAGGGACTTTGTAAAACCTATCTTGGCCTCTTAGGAGCAGAAGGTTGAGAGTCTGGGTTTTTGGAAGCAGAAGTGAAGGCATCCAAGAAAGCTGGGAGTACTGGAGGAATGGCAGAAGGTGAAGGGGAGTCAAGCTGTAGAAGCTCAAAGTATCTCTTCTGGGCTTCAGCGGCTAAAGAAGTATCCCACTTGAAATACTCTTTAATTTTTGAGATATTCTCTCCAAATGATAAGTCTTCAGGTGGGGAGTCCCCTTCAACAGAGTCCTCTTCAGGTGAGCAATAGTCTATGGGAGAGGCAATATGTGAAACATAGGAGACAGATTCCTCAGAGCAGGAGTAAGACTGGTCTGGGTCTTCCTGCGTAACTGTTTGCTGAGTAGATGCTAAAGGCAGGAAGGAGGCAGAAGCTGGCCTAGGGCTCAGTATAGGGATCCTAGTGGGAGTAGGGCCTGTAGGACTAAGTGCCATAAAGGCCTGCATCAAGGAGGAAGTGAAGGACTCCCAGTCTGGGGCTGCCAGAGGTTGCGGGCTCAAGTATTTAGTTTTCTGCTTCCTTTTGAAAGGAGTGTGCATCTGGGTGGGCAGGGAAACAGAGGCCTGCGCTGGTGTAGGAGAGGGCTCGGTTGGCTGGTCAAGCGATGGTTCCCCTTCAACGCCAGTTATGACAGACATCTGAATCAACTCAGCTGACGTGCTTTCCGCAGGTACTGACAAGGAGTCTTCCAGAGGAGCCATTGGAACCATTGGAGTAATCGGGTGTCCTTCGGCCCCTAGAACGGTAGTCGGCAGGACATCCGAAGGTGTAGCGGCATCTGGAGAAGGCCTGCAAACCTTGGCTTTCTTCCGCAGTTGTTCGGCTTGGGTGGCCAACTCAGGATGCATCCTAAGCACGAGATGTTTAAGGCTTTGGTTTTCTAAAAATAGATTTAACGCAGACAGATGGCTGCATAAGGTCTTGAGTATGAAGGACTGGCAAACAGAGCAGGCCTTGTGGTCATGCTCTTTACCTAAGCAAAAGACACAGCGGTCGTGGGAGTCTGTGCAGAATCTGGCGCCTGCAACTATATTTACTCTTTTTCTCTGACATCGGCTAAAGAAAAATAACTACAGCAACCAAGCTAAAGCTTAAGTAAGTACGAAAAAGGCAAACCCCAATGGGGTGCTTATCTTTTAGAAGTCTTCAGACATAGGAGCGAAGCGGTCGAAGTAATTGTTGTCTGCCGCTGAGAAGTTATGAGGTCTGTGCGTGCCGATGTTACATTTATACTCCATTGGTTTATGGGCCCTATGTGTGATGTCACATGCACTTATGGCATCCAGGCTTAAGCTTTTGTATAGGAGCCAACGTCGGGTCGCCTGAGGGCTGGAAATCCCACAGTATGAATACTGCAACATGGGAATAGGAGGAGATCAATACATACAGGGGAGGAATGAGGTTTATTTAAAAAGCAGCAGGACTTAAATGAGTTATGTAATGTTTGACTAAGAAAGACTGGGTAGATTATAAGTGACGAATGTTTGGACTTGGGAGTGTGTCAGTATGGTTTGTGAAGTAAAATGCATGCAACTAGGATTGTGTCAGTGTGGTTTGTTTTAATTTATATAAATGTATGACTGCCTATGTAGCAAGTGAAGGTTTAATAAACATATGTCTTGTTTAAAACAAAAGGCAAGAATTCAATAATTTATGTAATATTGCCTAGGTTATATGATTTATTGCAATATATGTGACATACAATGATTATGTTAATATAGCTTGATTACTTTTATATGAATGTGAATTTGCCTCTGTCACAAGTGATAATTCAATAAAGGTGTTTGAAAAAAAAGGGTAACATGAAGGAAACGTAGGTGGAGGGATGAAGGGACTTTTGTGTGACAGGCACTAATTTCACACTTTGGAAGAAGAAGGGTAGATGAGGGTAGTACCAAGGAGCTTCTCAGGGAAAGAGTGGGGGAGTAGAGAAAGAAGCAGGGGCTAACAAACAAACTACAGACAGTCAGAAAAGGCTGATATGAATATTTAAGCAGGGGCAACATAGGAAGGACACAGGCAGATGGAGCATGACTGGTAATGAGGATGAATGGACTACAAAACACGCTGTAGGAGCTGAAACTTAAGGAAGGGGAACAGGAAAGGTACAGAGTGGCTTGTCTGACTGGCATAGAAGAAAACCTACTCAAACATCAGTCACGCCCATGGTTGACATAATGAGTATGCCCTGTCCCTGGCCACCCAATGGTAGGAGCTAGCTAGTCTATAACTCTACTACCCACGCAAGGAGGTACCTCAGCTTCTCAATGTAGACGTCCACCTGCCATGTACTTTAGACTAGATCAGCTGGCACACCTGCTGTTGGGTAACCACAGGAAATCTGTCCAGGCTACCATCAGAACAGATGCCTTTTCCCTTCTTGACAGGAGGGCATAGAATCCACCAGCAAGCACTAAAGGTTGCCTTCAACAAGTTGAACTTTTCCCCACTGACAGCTAGGACAAGTGACTGCTGGTGAGTTGGGACCAGATGTGACGGCTAAAGCAGATGCAAGTGGCTGCCACTGCTCTACACCCTGTACCATGAACCTGTAGGAGAAGGAGGACGAGGAGACAAAAACAGAACGAGAAAAATACAACACATCAGTAATCATGTGTGCAACAAACTGGATTTCAGCTGTACATTACAGAAATGGACATACTCTCTTTAGCCCACTGCCTGGATAGCCTAACAGACGTCCTAAGACTGGCCTCCCTGTTTTAAGGTGATTCTCTTGACTGCAGGAGAAAATAAGGCAGAGAATGAGTTTGGCAGTTTGCACAGAAGATTAAGGCCATTAGTGTTTAATGAGCTGCTTCCTGTAGTCCACTGTGTGACTTCCTCAGCCTTCATTTTCCTAGAGAGAGACTCAGAGCAAGTCACTTAAATGAACAATGCACTCTGGCAACTAGAAAACTAGGCTAGACTCCTCAGTGGTCTTCTGGACCGCATACCTAGGAACAGTTTATTAACCTTTGACCTTATTTGAAGACTGCAATACAATACACTCCTGCAAAAGAAGTCAAGGAAATCAACACAGTCAAAAATGCACTCCAATTGTGGGAACAATACATACAGAGGAAGAACGAGGTTTAAAAGAAGGCAGGGCTTAAATGAGCTATGTAATGTGTGACTGAAAACGACTGGGTGGATTAAGTGATGTATAATGTTTGCAGCTGGGAGTGTGTCAGTATGGTTTGTGATGTAAAATGCTTACAACTAGGACTGTGTCAGTGTGGTTTGTTTCATTTATATAAATCTGTGATTGCTTATGTTGTGATAGTTTAATAAAGATGTTTCTTGTTTAAAAAAAGGAGCAGGAATTGAATAATTTAGGTAATGTTGCTTAGATTATATGACATATAGCAATACATGTGAAGCATAATGTTTGCTAATTTTAATTTAACACACTTTGATTACTTTTATATAAATGTAAATGTGCCTATGTGATAATTCAATAAAGGTCTTTCAAAAAAAAAGGAAGAAGAAATGATTATGCACACACTTTTCATTAATGACAAATGCCTTATTTTTATCCACTGGCCATTCCCAGAACTTTCAAATAAACCTGGTGTGCTTTAGCTTCAGTCTCAAAAGTCAAACTTGCAAATTACTGTTAACTCAAATCTGTACTAACTTCTCTACAACTGTCTTCAAAGGACCACTATAGAAGTACTGGACAGAATTCAGAGAACAGAAGAGGATTTCTGACTGGAGATTTAGTGAGACATGAAATACCAATCACCAAAACACATGGGTTTATCCTGGTTTACTGACTGTTGTTTCAAAGCTGATTAAAAATTAGGGAGTGTATATTGGGACGGATGAAAAAATAATGTACTCGGTGAAGTTTTTTCTGTTTCATGGTTGTTCTTCTCACATATTAATTCCCCAGCTCCATCTGCTACCAAAGCCCTTATCTATATCACTCTTCAAAATGTGTTGGCCCATGGCTCAGATGGATAGAGCCCTTGACTCAGGCTGTAGTTTCAGCCTGGCTACTGGAGAAGCCAAGTGGGGAGGGAGAAGAGTGAAGAAGGGCCTTGTCTGCTAGCCTATCCCAAAGGAGAGGTTGAAAAATGCATCTTCTGTGAATGACTCTCCAATGCAACCCAAGCTGTCTGCATGCAATGGGAGGGGAAACTTCCCAAGGGCTGTGCCATTCACGAATGTAGGTAATGGCCTCATGCTGTAACTACAGTATGCCCCTTCCGAGTGCTTATGAGGCATGCTATGGTATGCAAGGGCTGCAAACAGAAAATCCCGTGATGAATGCCTGCATGACAGCTACATCACAATAAGGTCTTCTCCTAAAGGAGGAAAATGGGTCTCCAGTCAAAACCACCAGCCAGACAGCTGGCAAGGAAAAAGGAATACAAAACTGAGTAAAAGAAATACTCCTTAAAATACTGTATTACCCTAGACACCTATACTCAAACCTGCATTGCTCACCATATTTTCAAATGTCTTCATTCTCTCATGAGTATTTGCACTATAGTTTCTATTCCTTCATGTAAACAGCCTTACTATCTGCCATGTATTAACTCTCTCTCTCTCTTTCTCTTACTTATTATAACTACGTTCAAATCCCTAAACGTTTTTCCATCTGATGTACTACTGCATTTAACTGGCTTTATACTTCTCATTTGTCTCCGTGTTCTGAATTCTGAAAAGCAAATTGCTATGAAAAACTCTTACCACTGACCTTTTGCTGTTCTGCTGCCTCCAGTATTATGGTGATTTGCTTATTTATGTCATATATTTATTCTATAAAAGCTTACAAAGTAAAGTTCAAATACAGTGGTTACATTAAGGTCACAATGTTTACAATGCTTTTTTCAGCTAATTGGCTTACACTTTACATGTTAATGCTAGTTTTGTTGTTTTTACTTTTTTAATTATAACTGTTTTCCCTGGGACTCCCCAGTAAATGGATACTGTCCAAGTGGGACAAACCCATACATTATAAAACAGTAGCATATACAGATCATCCAGCAAGGGTAGGTTAATTCTACTTCTGGTAAGCTGAGCATTTTAAACAAGGTTAAGCAGTCTCAGTAGTTTAAAATGCATACCATAGAGTTGGATTAATTTTTTCCAGTTCTGATACTACAGTGCAGTATAAGGGGGGGGGGGGGGATGGTGCTGTACTCCTGAGTGTGTTGTCCTTTGGATGAGATGTTAAACCGAGGCCTCATCTGCCTGAATTGGTGGTAGCTCAGCTGGATGCAAAAGATCCCAAGGCACTTAACAAAAAGAGCAGGGGAAATTTCACAGTGCCCTGGACAAATTTTCTCCAGTCAGTATGAATATTACCTCGGGTCTTCTTTGAAAAGTGGCCACTGGCCAAGCAAGACTATCCCGGTTAACAGAGTGTTAATAAATAAGTAAATAAAGGAATGGCAATCTTTTTCATTAAGTCATCCATTTTTACTACCCAGTTAATCCAGATTAGTATCAGTGAGAGTGAATTGTTTGCGATCATTGGCTGACTGGGGTTGCCTGGACTACGGCTTGGAGTAAGCATCTCATTGGTTCTTTCAAGCTTTTATTTAAAGTTGTTTTAGGTTTCAACTTTATTACTTAAGAAGTTAACTTGTGAGTGTTTCTGCCATTTCACACTGAGCTAATCGGTTGAAGTCGGCGGAAGGCCTCTGAGCAAACTAATCTGTGATATATAACATTAAGTATCCTGTTTTTTTGCTTATTTCTGAGTTACTTATAGCACTTTTGTCTGCATATACGTTTGCTAGCTAGTTTCTCTGTGTGTGTGAGGTATTAACTAGAAATTTTCTACAATTTTTAAGCATATGGTTGGGTTTGTTTGTTCTGATTTCCTAAGGCGTGTATCATATATCTTGTTTGCAGTTAAAAGCATTCTCTAGTCTCCTTGATCCTTTATCTGTTTAAACATTTCTGCAGTTTTTTTCTACCTAAGTAGTGTTGGTAGTGCAGCATTGTCCATATTCAGGCTTGTGTTTTGTGCCTAGTTGTTTGTTTAGAGGCTGAGCACATGTTCCAGGCCATCATAGCTTAGCCAAAGCCAGTATAGCATTTCAGGTGAGAGTGAATTGTTTCTGGTCATAAGCTGACTGGGGTTGCCTGGACTATGGCTTGGAGTAAGCACCTCATTGGTTCTTTCAAGTTTTTTTTTAAAGTTGTTTCAGGTTTCAACTTTATTACTTAAGAAGTTAACTTGTGAGTGTTTCTGCCATTTCACACTGAGCTAATAGGAGGAAGTCGGAGGAAGGGGTCTGAGCCAACTAATCTGTGATACATAACATTAAGTATCCTGTTTTTGCTCATTTCTGAGTTATTTATAGCACTTTTATTGTCTACATATATTTTGCTAGCTAGTTTCACTGTGTGTGAGGTATTAACTAGAAATTTTCTCCAATTGTAAGCACTAAATAAGCTACAAATTACTACAGCACTCAACTTTCCTCACTTGTCTAGAGGAAAACTGTTTTTAGTACTTAATAAATAAGCACCTATCCAGGCATGTCTAAGGGTCAGCTCCCAGTGTTTTCTCCAGTCTACCTGATGAATCTGGGCATCTTGGGGCAATGCAGCAATTGCTTCATGTACACAGACAACACTCTCCTCCTACCACCCAATACTACAACCTGTGAGAGATGCACTTATGTAGCCAAACTGGAAGCAAAGATCTCTTCATCCAAAACTGGACTAGACAGTCAAGAGGAGAAGGGTAAACACTTGTACCACAGCACACTCATCACATAGTCCCTCAAAACCTACCACCAAAACACACACATAGAAACACAAAATACACACCTACATTCGCAGAGGCTCTCAAAAAAAGTCTACCCAAGCAACAGGGACCTCCAAAGCAGAAACGCCAGCAACCTCCACCCCCAACACAACCGAAATTTCAACCACAGCCCATAAGGCATAACAACGTACCCAACACTCTAGTCATAGGTGACTCTATAGTCAGGCACACTGATGTTCCACTCACCAGGCTAAACAAGGAGAAAGTTACTGTCAAGCTGCCTGTCAGATGCCAGGATCTGCCACATAAAGCATGCACTCAGGTCACTCCACAACAAGTACAAATATGACTCTGTCTTTGTCCATGTTGGTGTGAATGACCGGAGACATACCTCCCTGGACTACATGAAAAGAGATTTGAAGGAACTGTCTGATCTTGTTGCCCAGGCAGGTACAACCCTAACCCTGACTAGCATCCTGCCATCACCCAGAATGATACCACAGTACAAGGATAAAATGATTGACTTCAATAATTGACTAAGCTTCTGGTGTCAATCTAAGGGGATTCAGTATCTGTCTGCCTGGGATGACATAATCGACAAACCACGATGCTTTGCCAGAGATGGCCTGCACCTGTCACCCTTGGGATTCCGGATACTGGCTAAGGCTCTTGCCATCCCTATAGTGCCTTTTTTAGGCAAGATTCAAATGACAAATTCACCACCATAACAGGAAAAAGAAAGCAAAATCTGAGGGTAATGCTACTTAATACTAGAAGTCTAAACCTCAAAATGCACTCACTCTAGGCACTCCTTAAAATGGAGAACATCGACATCTGTGCAGTGACAGAGACCTGGTTCAAGGGTCCAGAAAGCATCCCTACATTACCAGGCTATAATTCATACCACACCTTTTGGCCACCTAACCTGAACTGAAGCACTAAAGGTGGAGGTGTGTCCATATTCATTAAGGATATCCACACCTCCAGGCTAGTTGCTCAGCATAATGCATCCGAGATTATCCAAGCGCAAATAACTCTGGGCAAGACCGCAATACAAATTGTAGCTTGCTACAGATCTCCCACAATGCCCCAGGATTCCCACTCCTCATTTCTTGATGCACTGGAAAATATTAGGGTACAACCCAACACCCTAATAATGGGTGATTTCAACTACCCCACTATTAACTGGGAAAACTACTCATGTACCAACTCTTGTGCTAAACGTTTTCTGGAATTCATAAATTCCAACACCTTGGATCATCTTATTTACACCCCCACCAGGGGCAGCAATATCCTAGACCTGGTCATTACCAACATGGGTAACTGGTATTCTACACAAGTCGTCGGTCAGATCCGACCACAAGCAAATCATCCTAGACATCCACATCCCACCCTCACCCCCCATTAGGGACACCACCGTAAAAAATTTCTCCAAAGCCAACTTCACGCTTCTTAAGGCAGAAATGGAAACTTCAGGACACCCATGCTGATGGACAATAGAGGTACGACTGATGAATCCTATACAACTGCACTTTATAAGCACTAACACGAGCGCATGGATAGTGCAATCCCTAACAGAACCAAGATACTATCCTCCAAAAAAAGGAAGCCAATCTGGTGGACCCTTGCCATAAACAAACTCTACAACAGAAGAAAAACTGTTGCAAAAAAGAGTAAAATCTCATGATTGGAGGAACTCGTGGTCAGCCTCAGTACGAAGCTGAGATTCCTCATAAAATCTTCCAAAGCTAGTTACGAAAACAAAATCGCCACTGATTCTAAAGACAACCACAAAGCATTCTATAGCTATGTCAAGAATCTCAATGGCAACACTCAGATCTGCTCTGAGTTACAGCACAACGGCACTAAATATACAAAACCAACTGATATTGCCAACATCATGGCAGACAGGTTCAGTGCTAACTTTACCCCTCTCTCATCCCTTAAAGGGCCAATCTCTATACCAGAAGAATGCAAAGTTCCTGTAATCACAGCTGCACAGGTAAAAAACACACTCTCCAAAGCCAAGAACACAGCATCCATGGGACCTGACAACATTCCAGGTTGCGTTCTACATGAACTGGCACCCCACCTAAGTACCATGTTCAATCATAGCCTCACCTCAGGCTTTGTGCCCACTGAATGGTGCACAGAAACAGTTATCCCACTCCACAAAGCGGGAGCCACCACAGACCCTGGGAACTACCGCCCCATTAGCCTGACAAGCCTGGTCTGCAAGGCTATGGAACGTATCATCATGGAACTTATAAACAATGGTCATTACCAACATGGGCAACATTAGCCTGACAAGCCTGGTCTGCAAGGCTATGGAACATATAGTACAGTTTTGTACCTACCATAAATGTAGATGTTCGAGGATCCACATTGCTGCAGTCCTAACCATTGGGTAGTCCGCTGTCCAGTCGGCCCGAATACCAAAGTATATGGCTGACGTCGGTCAAGGCGCATTAGACTGACGTCAGGACGTCAGGGTACTAATGCGCATGACCGACGTCATATCCTCAGTCTTTTCTTGCCCCAGATGTCAGAAGACCCTAAAAAGACAAGGCCAAAACCAAAAACACCAAACACTCCTGCACCAAAAATATGTACAATATATACAAAATTACAAGAGTATAATCTCACCCACACAACCACCCCTAAACACAGAGGGGAAGGAGGGAGGGTAAATTGGACTGCAGCAATGTGGATCCTCGAACATCTACATTTATGGTAGGTACAAAACTGTACTATGTTCTTCATTCCACATTGCTGCAGTCCTAACCATTGGGTAGAATCCCAAAGCAGAGGTAAGGGAGGCTGGCAAATCATAAGGAAGCAGGAGCTGTCAACATGCCTTGCAAAATAGCTGTGGCAAAACCAGCCCTAGATTTAGAGAAGAGAGGAAGGTGATAATGCTTAGAGAAAGTATGCACTGAACTCCAAGTAGCTGCCTCCAAAATATCCTTAGTTGCCACCCCCCTTAGAAATGCTGTTGAAGTGGCAGTAGCCCTAGTGGAATGAGGCCTAATCCCAGCTGGAATCTCCTTGCCATGATGGGAATAACAAAATGCAATGCAAAACCCAATCCACTTAGAAATAGTTTGTTTTGACACAGGCTTGCCCTGAGAACTCAAAGCAAAAGAAACAAACAACTGCTGAGACTGCCTAAAATCCTTAGTCCTGCTTAAATAATAACGCAACTGCCTGTGCACATCTAAAGTGTGCAAAATCTTTTCCCCCTTATTTTGGGGATCTGCATAGAAAGTAGGCAAATGAATAGTTTGGTTTAAAGCCACACTAGAAACCACCTTAGGCATAAAAGAAGGATTAGTACGTAATGATACCCTATCCTTATGGAAAATCAAAAAAGGCTCTACCGCCATAAGGGCCTGCAATTCAGAAACCCTTCTTGCAGAAGTAATGGCTAACAAAAAAAAACAGTCTTCCATGACAAGTATTTCAATTCAGCAGTAGCCGCAGGCTCAAAAGGTTGTAGAGTAAGTTTCTCCAACACAAAATTGAGATCCCAAGCAGGAGTAGGAGCTCTACGTGGGGGTCTTATATTCTTTGCCCCTCTAAGAAATTGCTTGAACAAAGGATGCGAAAACAATGGTGGGTCACAATCATAGTGAGCTGAAATTGCTGCAGCATGAATCTTAATGGAAGAGAAAGACAAACCGTTGTCCAATAACTCAGTAAGATATTGAAGAGCCACACTCAAATTAGGCTCAGAAATCTCCAAATTCTTTGCTGCACTCCAAAATAAAAATCTCTTCCATTTTTCTCGTACACTTTCCTTGTACTAGGTCTTCTGGCTTCCATAATCACATTTAAAACTTGTTGAGGAAGTTGAGACCTGCTGTGTTTCAAAACAGAATATGCCAGGCTGTTAGATGAAGAGAGTGAAGCTTGACATTGAGCAGGTGACCATCCCTCTGAGACAACAGGTGTGGAATCAAAGGTAAAGGCCATGGAGGCTTCCTTACCAGACTCCTCAGTAATGGGTACCAGTGTTGCCGAGGCCAATCTGGAGCTATTAAAATCATCCTTGGCTTGTCTTGTCTGACCTTTAGGAGCACCTTTGGGAGAAGAGGCAGAGGTGGAAAGGCATACACATGAAGATTTTTCCAACTGAAAGAAAGAGCATCCACTTTCCAAGCTGTGTGATGAAACTTCTTTGTGCAAAACTTTGGCAGCTGGTGGTTTAGTGGAGAAGCGAACAGATCTATGTCTGGAGTTCCCCATGACACTGTCAATTTCGAAATACATGAAGATCCAGTTTCCACTGTGGGGATCCATGATTTGTCTGCTTAACACATCTGCTAAGGAGTTCTGTGCTCCGGCAGAAACCTTGCCTGAAGAGTTAGTTGCAAGCTGAGCGCAGTCTCCCATAAAATCATTGCTTGCCTGCATAACGGGTAAGAATGTGTTCCCCTTGTTTGTTGATGTACCACATGACAGTTGTGTTGTCTGTTAGAATCAACACCTGCCCTGGAAGAAGTAACTCCTTGAAAGCCATTAATGCAAACTGGACTGCTAACATCTCCTTCATGTTGATATGTAGATGCTGTAGTCTGGCAGGCCACTTGTCTTGTATCCACTTTCCATTTAGATGAGCTCCCCAAGCAATGTCTGAGGCATCTGTCGTTAGAATCTGACTCGCCTCTGGCCGGGTCACAGAGAGTCCCTTGTTTAGGTGACATTCCTGAGCCCACCACAAAAATTCCTTTTGAATGCAAGGTATTATTTGAATGACAGTGTCCAAATCCTGGCAGTGCTGTGTCGATTCATTCTTGAGATACCATTGTAGCTTCCTCATATGCAGTTTGGCATTGGGAAGCACCAGAATACAAGATGCCATGAACCCTAAGGCTTGAAGGACTGTCCTTGCAGTCAGCCCGGACTGAAGAGATAGTTGATGGAAGTAAATGGAGAGATTCTTTTGTTTGTCCGGGGTTAAAAAGGCCATCTGGGCTGCTGTATTCAGTCTCACACCCAGAAAGCACATGTCTTGAGAGGGTACTAGACTGGACTTTATTTCGTTCACAGAATACCCTAGGCATCTTAGCACTGCTATCACATATTCCAAATGCTGTAAAAGGTCCTCCTTTTCTTGAGCCAGAATCAGGCAGTCGTCCAAGTAAGGATAGATTTGAATTCCTTTTAGCCTGAAGTAAGCTATCACTGGAGCCAGAACCTTTGTGAATACTCTGGGCGCAGTAGATAAGCCAAAGTGCAATGCAGAGAACTGATAATGGGAATTTCCAGCTCGAAAACGCAGATACTTCCTGCAACTTAGTCTGATAGGCACATGAAGGTAAGCCTCCTTGAGATCTAAAGTTACCATCCAGTGATCTTTGCCCAGCAGAGGTAAAAGCTGTTGTAACGTCAACATTTTGAACTTGGGAATGTCCAGATAAGTGTTGAGGATAGATAAATCCAAAATTGGTCTCCACGTGTCCCCCTTCTTTGGTACTAGGAACAGGCGAGAATAAAATCCTAGGCCCCTTTCTGGCACAGGGACTGGCTGAATGGCCCCTATTTGGAGTAACAGAGAAATTTGCTTGTGAGCCTCTTTTCTTTGCAGAGGAGGAATGTCTGGCATGCCTTTGAAAGGAGGCAAGGTATGGAAATAAAACCTGTAACCGTGGTGAATGATATCCAAAACCCATCTGTCTTGGGTAATTAAATCCCAATTTTCTTTGAAAAGAGCCAGCCTTCCTCCCAAAGGTGCTGCCAGACGAGAATGTACTGGCAGCTGAAAAGGCAGGTCATTGGGTCTGTTTACGAAAGGACTGACCCCTGCCCTCACCAGAAGTCTGAGCAGGTCTAAAAGAACCTTGAGCTCTGCCCCTACCACGTCTAGACCTACCCCTAGACTGGGAATCATAAGCAGGATATGTCCATCCCTTAGTAGGCCAATTTCTACTAAACTTCAGAGGCTGCACCTGCAAAAAATCTTTAACAGTTTGCATAGACTTAGCCTTGTCCTCCATTTTCTTTAAAACTGCTTCCACAGGCGAACCAAACAACACGTCAGACTGTAAAGGAGCATCCAAAATCCTTGTCTTAACATGCTCAGCTAAATTCTGATCCCTCAACCAGGCGTGCCTCGAAGAACAGAACCAGTGGCAGCCACCCTCGAGGAGGCCTGCACAGCATCAAAACCACATTGCAATGAATGCTTACCCACCTGTTCAGACACGTGAACTAAATCCTGCAACTCTTTACACTCAATACCTTCCGCCAGAGCATCCACCTTAGACTTCAATTGTGAAAGGAGATAATTTTGATATTTTAACATGTGAAACTGGCAATTCAACGCCTCATGGCTAAAGTGGAAGAAGTATACACTTTCTTTCCCCATCTATCCAAAGCCCTTGCCTCTTTATCAGGAGGAACAGGATTTTTAACAACAGAAGCCTTAACCCCTTTAGGCCCCTGAGAGACAGTTTCCGGGTCTGCCCTAGGACTTTTAAAAAGATACTTATGAGCTTCAGGCACCCTATAGTACCTATCCGGTTTAACTGGGGCAGGAGGCAAAGAATCAGGGTTCAGGGAAGCCTCTGCAAAACATCTTCCACCACATTCAGAACAGGAGGTATAGCTAAAGGCCTATGCTGGGGTAAAACAAGAATTCCCTAAGCCTCTTCCTGGAATCAGAGAAATCCTGACCTTCCCATTTAAAATGCTCCCTCATGGAATGCAGAGTCTCTGAAAATGAAAAATCCTCAGGAGGAGAAGCTGAAGGAGTAGAATCATCCACATCAGAATCAGAATAAGGAGGATACTCCTGCAAGTCTTCAGTCAAGACTCAGAAGCCTCCGAACACTGCTCAAAACTCTCAAACTCAGGCTCCACCCTAGGCCTCTTATCAGGAGGGGGCATAGAACCTCTAATCATAGTAATCAAATCTTCTGCCATTTTAAGCATATGTTTCTTAGGCAAAGATCCTGAAGAGCTAGGAGAAACCCCCACTGAAGTTAAACCAGGCCTGCCTTTCAAAGAAGCCTTGGAAACAGAAGGGGAGGCTCTAACCACCTTAGGAAGAGAGGGAAGAACAGCCACCTGAGAAGCCCCTTCAGCCTGGCCTACCTCCTGAGAGGACACATCCTGTAACAGTAAAGTCTCTCCCTGAGACTCCAAAGAAACTCCTGGCAAAACCTCCGGCTCCACTGAGTTTCTAAAGAACCGACGTCCGGGACTGCCGGTTCTTCCACTCTAGGTTTTGCTGCTTTGTCCTTGCGCTTTTGGACTAAGCGGCCGGTGCATCCGACGGCATTTTATAATTACAACGCTTCCCAAAACTAACCTGGCACAGTCTAACCTTCTCTTAATAGTGCGTTTGTTAAATCTAGCACAAGAGTGGCATCCAACAACGCCGTGCTCAGGCCCTAAACAAGGTATACACAAGGTATGGTAATCCCTATGAGGTATCTGTTTCCCACAAGAAATACAGTTATTCACTTTTTCTGACATCTGGTTAAATACTGAGGCAAGAAAAACCAAAATATTCCCCAACGGGGTACTTAGCCAACTTTGATTCGGTCTGAAACTCCGACTTCAGAAAATTTCAGAACGCCAACCTGCACTCGCAAAACTGCTTCTGCATCGGACCATGCGGCAAAAAAGACTGAGGATATGACGTCGGTCATGCGCATTAGTACCCTGACGTCCTGACGTCAGTCTAATGCGCCTTGACCGACGTCAGCCATATACTTTGGTATTCGGGCCGACTGGACAGCGGACTACCCAATGGTTAGGACTGCAGCAATGTGGAATGAAGAACATCATCATGGAACTTATAAACAATGACATTGGTAATCTCCAAACTCTGGATCCTACCCAGTTCAGGTTTGTAAAAGGCATATAATGTCTCCTAAACCTGAGAGACTTCTTTGAAGTGCTCACCAAAGCCGTAGAGGGGGGTAAGATGGTTCACACAGCCTATCTAGATCTCGGCAAGGTTTTTGACATCATCCCCCACTCTGGAATTATAGATAAACTTACTAAACTAGGTATAAATCCCTATGTCACAAGATGGGTTGCCAACTGTCTCACTGACAGAACCCACACTGTGAAAGTAGCAGACTCTAAATCCAACTTCAGGCCAGTGACAAGTGGAGTACCACAGGGTACAGTCCTAGGTCCTCTCCTGTTTAGTATCTACTTCTCTGAAGTACAGACTAACACAGAAGGTCTTTGGCTAACAAAGTTCGCAGATGACTGCAAACTAGGGGCTATAATCAAAACTCCTAACAATGTGGACATCCTACAAAAGGGCCTCACTGAGACAGATGCCTGGTGTCAAAGCCATGGCCTCAAGCTCAATGCCAAAAAGTGCATTGCCACCCCTTTTGGTAAAAACTCTGTACCTATGAACTACCACATAGGCGGTGGTCTACTTAACACCGAAAGTGTGATAACAGACCTTGGGACACAGGTGGACAGTTGTCTCTTCTTTGATAATCACATCCCCACAGTAGTCAGGAAATCCTTCTAAGTGGCACACCTCATCACAAAAGGTTTCTCATCCAGGAAAAAAGAAGTAATTGTTCCCCTCTACTCATCAGTCATTAGACCCTTTATAGAGTACAACGCCCCTTTTGGTATGTACCTCACAGGACATCTACAACAACTGGAAAGGCCACAGAAATACCTCACAAAGAGGATTACCGGCCTCAAACAGATGCCCTACGCAGACCGTCTCAAAAAACTCCAGCTTTACTCTGTCGCATATTGCCTACACAGAGGCGATCTCTGTCTAACATACAAAGCTTTATCAAACCCAGAGCTGTTGGACATGCTCCACTTAAAGAAATCCCAGGGACCTAAACCTTGTCACCACAATAAACACAACATACTGGAGAGAAAGATTCCTGTCCCAGAGACTTCCCATACTCTGGAAATAACTACCTATCTATATCAAACAAAGCTCCTCATTATCACTCTTCAAGAAAAATCTTGAAGATTGGATGGGAGATAGGGAATTCACCCCGGGGATCACTTCTGTAGCTCTGCTTGACAGGGGCACAGGAAAATAATTTTCTTGGGTGGCAAAAGCCAGGGTACCGTTTGGCTAGGCTTATATAGGCCCTAGGGCCAATAGCCTAGAACCTACCTACAAACTATGAGAGTCACAGCCTGTCCCTGCAAGCAAAAGGCTTAAGGCAGAAACCATCCTTTGATGGAATGCCACTTTAGAACATAACTGCACACAGATGAAACACAATGCCCTAAAGTAAACCATTCTGATTCAGATTCAATAACAGACTATGTGCAAACTGACAACAGAATACACCTTACAAAGAATCTGCTGAATACAGTAGTGATGCTTATAGGACTGTAACTGTCTAAAGTATCTTCTCTCACACCTTTGTAAAAGAATGCAATATGTTATCTTTCCATATGACTGAACAGAACTATGATTCATGTTCATATTTAATATAAAGAACAAAGGTTGGTGCAGACTGAATCCTGCATTTTTGACAAAGGTATCTTGCATAATATTAGCCTTTGTAATGAGAGCTATGGATATAACTGTAACTCAAGTCCTATTACCCCTCACTTTAAGCATTGTAGTTATCAGTAGTGCTAAAGTACAATCCAAATTTACTGTTCACATCATCAGCAATTTTTTAAGAATTTACTTCCCACAAACAAACAGTTGATACACAGAGACGCATGATAGAGAGAACATGTACAAGTACTCTTCTTTCAATAAGCATGTTAGTCAACAAAAATATGCTCAACTAATGCATTCTGACCAATGGGGGTAATCTTTTAACCTATAGGACATATGTTTGTAATTCCAGATCATTCATTCATTTTCTGATTACCTGCTTAATACAATGCAGGAGTTCTGGACAGTACACTGGCACTAATGGGCAAAAGGCATAGATGTTCATACTTAATATAGAGACAACCCACTGCACAACATACACATATTCAATCTTTCACTGCAAGCATAACTTGCACACAATTGTTCATAAACATAAATTCACCTACAGTATGTCTTTAAGAGGTGGACGGAAACCAGAGCAAAAACCCCATATGGACACAAGTGTGACATGCAGGAGGCACCCCAGCTGAGAACCAAGTGAGGCAGCAATACTAACTTCTGTGCTACTGTAACCCCCATAGCAAATCACTTTATAAATAATTACACATACTAATTTATATTATACTTCTTTCCTGGTTGCCTACTTTATAATCTGGGCTGAATGTTGAACTTGTCAGGTTAGCAAGTAAATTTTGCCACTTTAAGCTTTCTACGCAACTAATCACAACAGTTTGCTCCAAATCTGAATCAGCTGTAGTACCTACACAGAGCAATCCAACAAAAAGAAAGGCTATAATTAGCCAATACTAAACATCAATCTTCATTGCAGCTGACCCTGCTGTAATTGATACTGTCAATAACAGTACTGGATTTACATTCCCCTAATAAAACATATACAGAGAATTTAATAATCACCATCATACTTTAGTTAATTGTAACAGTAATAAAGATTTGCGAGTGTGGTTTACAGCAAAGGAATGAGACGTTGAAACAGTTAAGTTTACTGAAACAAATAGTGTTTTTACAAAATAGAAATTATTGACTATGCTCACCTGATTAAGTCACTTGGTTTCTTGAAGCTCTTTGGGCAATAAGCACAGCAGTTAGAATGTTTTGGTTCTGTTTCCAAAACTGCATTTTTGTCCTTGATTTCACTAATCCTGTCCTTTTCTGCAGCAGACTGGACTAACACTTTTTCAGAGACAGAAGCACCCTCTCTTGGTTTAATTTTTGCTAATTCTGCAGTCTCTTCTTCTGTGAAAGTAATGAATTCATTTCTAGACCTTCTGGAAGTCGATCTTCTAGAATTTTCCTCATCTTCTTCAAGGCTGCTAGCTAACAAGAGTGAACAAAAATCAGACAAAAGTGCCAAAGAGTTGCAATTTCTAAAAACAATACAAATTAGTTACATAATAATTAATGCAATTTTCTGACTAAATTGTTTATCAGCTGATAACAGATTTCAACAGACCACAAACTTTCAAGTTAATATTTAAGACAGAGTTGTAAATATTTCTTAGTTTTTGTATCCAATTAACAGTCTCTCTGCACGTCATCAGAACTTTCTGGGCATATATTACTCACTTTTGCCCTGTGAGATGTCCATTGTTGGCAGGATATGATGATATGTGTCTAAGCTTTTGCTGTAAATGAGTGCTGGCACTGTGCCTACTGTTGACTCTTAAAAAGTTATTACCACTATGCTTATTGCTGCAGATACGTTTATTTTTGAACTGATAAGTTTTAGCCCTCTTTCACTCTCCCTTACAAGGAAAAGACTGCAATGTCAACAGACTAATCTTAACCATACCCAGTGGAGCAATGGGAAGAATCCCTTCCAAAACAACAACTTGGATCATTCAAATCCTTCTAGAAGATGCAATGTAACAAGTGTGCTTTCCAAGGCAAACTTGAACTTGGCAACGTCAATGGGCTTGAACAGAAAAACAAATAAAATTTTTCTAAGATGACGGTTCCAAAAGTCCACAAAACAAAGTTTCTAATAAATGTTGTAGAAGTGATCATCAGATTAAGGAAATGCAATTCGTCTAAGCAAGGACATTGACTTCCTGGGGGCTAAAGAAAAGCCAATGTATGCAAGAGATGTACCATCCATCAGTTAGCAGTAACAAAAACCCAACATTGCATTTTAAATTCCAGTACTGGTAAAAAATAAGTAAATAAGTAAAAAGTGTTTCATGATACCAAAACTATTTCTGGCAAGACTATAAATTTCTTTCACATGAAGACCAGAATAGGTTTATTCATTTTCATCAGTAATTTACACCAGAACAAGCCCCTCTGAACCCTCAACAGAGACAGGACTGCACCCTGCAACACACACACATACTTGTATACCACCACTAGTTGCAACACCTCAGGGAAAAAAAAGAAAACTTGGGTTTTCCCTCTTTTCCCAAGTCCTATAATTTTAGACCAATATGATTTAAACAGCTTGGATCTGCTATGAAACCCCAACTTAAAAAGACACAGGGTAACCACACTGCAAAACACAAATGGCTAAAAATACTAAAAGTACAAAAACTCAAACTTTAAGCTTTTTTCGCAGAGACTAGACCCAACACCATCAAACTTGTATATACCAGCTCCACCACAGTGCAACACACAGAATACAAAAATCTCTGAAACAAAGAAATTACTGCCTTATGCGGTTTATAAATGTACACTGACAGTGATTTCCTGTGGTAAAGTCTTCTGTGTCCTGTTTCATGACTTAAGTGTGATTCAGGCATTTCATGCTTGAAGAATCTAACCTTGACCATTGCTCATATTCCATGAAGGGTAGATAGTCTCTCAAATAAAACCACAAAGCTGCAACAAATTTTACACAATGTAGCAACATACACCAAAATGCGAGTTGATAAGTCTGTTCTGTATCATTTGTTTAAAAGACTTTCAAGGCACTATGGTGCTCTCTCAGCCATCAAAGGGGCTGAGGTAGCTGATGTCAAGAAGATAGTCTTCCAAGAAATAATACTTTTAGTATATGGAACTAATGGACTCAAAAGAATGGAAGAGTTAATTCTTCTTTCACAAAATTCAAAAACTATGTAGGACCAGTCATAAAATTCAAGTCCTGTGCAGGACATTAAGATATTTGGAGGACTCAGATGGAGGAAACCCCTTCAAGAACTGTGTTACAAAGACATGAAAATCCACAGAATATTATGCAGGATATGGGTAAAGATGGCAGATTAAAGAACTTTAATAGAGAAATAAACCATGGCAGCATAAGCCAAGGTAGTACAACAATGAAGAAGCCCTGTCTCCAAATGACAGAAACTGACAAAATGGCATTTTCTACTAACCCACCAACTACAATGTAGAAACCTGTGAAAAACGGAAAAAAGTAAGTGTTTGTATATTTTTTTATGTCTTTTTGATATCATGAGAGTGGCATTTTTTTTTGGCCATAAGGAAACTGGTCTTTTTGTTTCTATTTCTGGACTTTTGGCAGAGCACTTAACAACAAGGGTGTTTTGCTGACTTTTGATGTAAATGGCCTGACGTGACAAGTCTGTCTAAATTGGTAATTCTAAAAGTATTAGTATGGTCACTCTGATCAAAGGATACAAATTAGTGCTTCTGTTTTATGTACCACAGATCACTGCTGTGTCTGTTTTTTGTACATGTCACAATAAGCAACTCTTGCTCTTTGTACTGACCTGAAAGTTGCCAATGTGAAATGAATAGCTGGAATCTCATTGAGATCTGTGTGTTGCTCCTTACAGGATGGATTTCACAACAATTGCACTCTGAAGTTGTGGAATGGAGTTCCTATACATAATACAATAAATTGTTTCTACTGTGGAAGAAAGAGACTGTTCTTGGTTGCTGGTAACCTGGTTGTGCCACCATTGTAATCCCATCATTACAGGGAGGGCATTCTCCAGCATCCAAGAACTCTGGCACCAGACTCCACGAAAAACAAGCAAGCCAGGAACAGCAACCCAGAGGAGCCAACCACTCGATAAGGACAGCCACAAAGGAACACCTCCAGACAACGAACTCCACAAGCAGATTTATTGTATAAACGCCACACAGTAAATAAAACGTTTTCGTCAATAGTACAACTTCTTCAGATAAAAACATTCAGTTGTGTCCCTACTTTTATACATCACTTAATTGATAAGTTAATGCAATAATTGAACAGTTACTACATAGCTGTTCTTAAAGAAGAAAACACTACTGAAATTACACTTTTAACCGCCAGTTAAACACATAAAATTATATAAATGTATATTATATATATAATAACACTTCAAAACCCATATTTGTAATGAATCACAAATAATGCAGTTAAATATATTTTAAACCTTTTTGTAAAACACAATCAACAGGCAGCAGAGCAAACATTTTTAACTCTCATATCTCAATGCAACCATTACATAAAAATTAAACTAAGATTAAAATTATATCTTATTCAGTGAACAACTTTATTTACAGTTTCACAGCTTAAATAATATAAAACATATATAATAAATTCTCATTACATAATATTTAAAATATTTAAAAATATTACAAATGAAATCTCAGTCCTATAAATGGTCAGCCCTTAATTTTAAATAAGGCATAATAGAAATGGATTCATTCAGGCCTAGAAATTTGTTGGCTTGTAACAAAATCTGCCAATAGGTTTCTTTATGAGAAAGGCGTGCTGCCCAATGGCCGCCCCTCTTACATTTAATAACTGCTTCCAACACGAAAAACTTAAAAGATGCAGACTCACATACCACCGCATGTCTATATAGTGCATTAGTGGTGCACTTTTTCTGTATTTCATAGACATGCTCGTAGATGCGTCTCTTGAGTTGCCTTTCTGTTTTACCGACATAGAATGCTTGGCAACAAACACATATAACCAAGTAAACTATGCCAGTAGAATTGCAGTTATAAAAATGGTGGGAACAAATTCTCCTGTTCCTACTCTCCAAATATATAACCTCCTGGTTTATAACATACTTGCACTGTGGACATCTATCACAATGAAATGCACCTTTTCTACGCTGTTCAAGATTATTTTGGTTGTTCTGTTCCAAAATTCTCTTGATATTTAAACCCTTTCTATATACAAATTTACAAGACAAGTCTTTTAAATTGTTTAAATCAGTGAAGTCCACAAAGGATTTTAATTCCTTTTGGGCAATGTTTCTAATATCCCCTACATCTAAACTGTGCTCGATAACGAACACCTGACTAGAACCAAATGTGTTAGGAGAACTGCAGGTAGGGTCCGTGTTGTTCACTATTTTTTCCTTGCCCAAAATAGGACCAAATCTAGTGCCCCTAGCTGACTGAACCTCTTCCCTAACTGAAGTAATCAATGTTATAGGGTAACCCCTAGCTAGAAATAGAGACGTGAGCTTGTCACTCTCTTGATGGAAGTTGAGGTCATCCGAGGTCATGCGGGAAACCCTGACAAATTGACCTTTAAGAATAGACCTCTTCTGAAATTGAGGGTGCGAGCTATTGTAGTGTACATAACTATTAGAAAAACTCGGCTTCCTGTAAACACATGAATGGAAGCCATCGTCTTCTTTCACCAAAGTGACATCTAAATAATTAACCTGTTCTGTTGATATAGTATATGTGAACTGCAAAAAGGTTGTTGTAGAGTGTAAATAGGTGACAAAATCTTCAATAGACTGCCTCGGGCCTGTCCAAAATATGCATATATCATCCAGAAACCTGGTATAATGTATCCAATATTTAGAAAACTCACAGTTAAGGACAAATTTATTCTCCCATACTGCCAATATCATATCGGCATAAGTAGGGGCACAGTTTGCTCCCATAGAGACACCTGAGATCTGCTGGAAATATTCTCCATCAAAGTAAATGTAGTTATAGTTCAAAACCAAGTCCAATAATGCCAAGATCAGATGGACATCGTTGTTAGTAACCCCCTGACACTCCCAGAGAGCCTCCTCAATCCATTTCGGACCTGTTGTGTGTGGAATCACAGAAAACAGGTCAACCACATCAATGGTAACAAAGGTTAGATCGGACCTGAAAAGATCGTTGGTTATACCCTGTAAAAATTGCCATGAATCCTTAAGTAACCGGTCTTGTTTCCCCCATAGCTGTTTTAATTTCCAATCCAAAAATTTGGAAAGGTTGTGGGTTTTAGAGCCCTGAGCAGCAACAATTGGTCTAAAAGGGGGGTCATGGATGTTTTTGTGTATTTTGGGCACACCAAAAACAGTGGGTATTCTGGGGTGGGGGTTGTCCAAGAATGTAAAAAGGTCAAATTCAATTACTTCTTGGTCCAAAAGATCTTTAAGTGCCAGATCAATTTTTTTATATGAAAGATGCACTTCATTAAGTGAAACGGTGGTATATTTCTTGGTGTCCTGTAAGATACTATACATTTTAGCTTCATACAAAATAGAATCCACTACAACAGTGCCACCACCTTTGTCAGGTTCCATAACTCTTAACAATGGGTTGTTACTTAATTCAGTCAAGAGATAATTTTCAGCTTGGTTGAGGTTAGAAACCAGTGGTGTCTTCCTCTTACTACCACGAATCTGTTGTTCAATCTTTTCTGTTTTTTTTTGGCGCCATAAGGAAACTGGTCTTTTTGTTTCTATTTCTGGACTTTTGGCAGAGCACTTAACAACAAGGGTGTTTTGCTGACTTTTGATGTAAATGGCCTGACGTGACAAGTCTGTCTAAATTGGTAATTCTAAAAGTATTAGTATGGTCACTCTGATCAAAGGATACAAATTAGTGCTTCTGTTTTATGTACCACAGATCACTGTTGTGTCTGTTTTTTGTACATGTCACAATAAGCAACTCTTGCTCTTTGTACTGACCTGAAAGTTGCCAATGTGAAATGAATAGCTGGAATCTCATTGAGATCTGTGTGTTGCTCCTTACAGGATGGATTTCACAGCAATTGCACTCTGAAGTTGTGGAATGGAGTTCCTATACATAACACAATAAATTGTTTCTACTGTGGAAGAAAGAGACTGTTCTTGGTTGCTGGTAACCTGGTTGTGCCACCATTGTAATCCCATCATTACAGGGAGGGCATTCTCCAGCATCCAAGAACTCTGGCACCAGACATTTATGAGGTACCACTGTGTTCTGGACCACAATTTGCAGAAAGTGTCATGGAGCCTTGAGCTTGAAGTAATGTCCTTATAATCCCTTATAATCAATCCTCTGTTAAATACACTTAAAAATGATGCCCCACATTTGCTTGTGACAAATGCCTGAATGTTATTAACTCATACGTACAAATCTATTTCAGAATCACTCAGTCTGTTAAATAATTGGTGGATGAGTAAATAAATATGCATGTGAGCCTGTTGAAACAAATGGAATACTCGCTTGTGCTTTCATATGTAATTTAAGGAAAGAGTGGTTAAAGAATTAGATAAATCTGCAATAGAAGTATTACGTACTCAGCAGCCAGGTGAACAAATGTACAGTCGAACAGTGCATACTCCTCTCAGAATACCAGAATAGTATTTTCCATCTTCCTGTGTACAGTATGTAACCAGCTGCTAGAAGGCCAGAGAAATTTGATGCAAAAGAACAAGCCAATGTTCTCATTTTAGTAATCTAAGATAGCACACTTTGCTCTATTTAATTAACCAAAGGGTCTGCTAAAAGATCATGCTGGCAATGTAGTACAGCAGTGGGATGTCTGGGTGCTAGTATTCATTAACACAGCATGCAGATGTGTAAATCCATCATGTGTACAACGTTTCATAGGCCATCAAGGATACTATGACTCACGAACATGAATTATGATAGCCCTGGCAAAGTACAAATGCCTAACCATTTTTATGAATGGCACACAAGAACACCTAGTACACCAATACATGTAAAATACTCATGTGCTTGGGCTGGCAGATGGTACTGCGCTTTCCAACAGTACTACAAAGTTCAGCAATGAAAGGAAGTTAGTTAAGGTACAGTCTTGTCAGACCAAGTAGCTACTTGTACCTTCAGTAATTGCCTTACACCATTATGTTGTGGTCCACCATCACATGAGCCTGTGATTCATAAAGAAATGAAAGACACTAGGTTTGAGGGTGGACTAGGGATCATTACCATATTATGGTAATGGGGGGGATATGGCAGTGAGCAAGCTCTCACTGGCAGGAGCTTACCAGCATGACTGTGTGGGGATAGGACAAGGCTGTGCGAGATAGCAGACTTACTGCACTGAGGGGGACTCTGTTGCTCAGCAATGATAACTTGTTCAGCATAGCCTGCTGAGTAATATCTTAACAGGGCAAGGGGAAAATTACTGAGAAGTGCAGCACCATTCCTTTTTAAGTGCCTACTCTCACACATGTAACTTAGTCTGACAGCCAGTACTCCAGTGCTGCTGATTATATGAACAGCATACCACTGGTGGGGTGACTGCATATCGACTCCATATACAAAATGCAATGGTAAAATGTCGAGCAACATGAAGTAAAATGTCTTTTCCTCACTGTTTGTGGATCTTTATGAATTTCTCAGTCTTTGGCATACAAATATATTGCATGTCAAACTTCCTCAAATGAGCACCAATAATTATAAACAGGGCCTTGAGTAATCTGACTGCAGCTATCTAAAAAAGATAAGAACACAATGCACCATTTTCCAATTTGAAGTGGTGCATTTGTCAAACATAAATAAAATAAATAAAAAATCCAATGCCACAGGCTGCTCTCTCATTCACTCTCCCACACATGTGCACACAATCAATTTACCAGAGCAGATAAACGGGAGATACCTAACATTCTGACAACACAGGGAAAGGTATGGGATATGGCAAGTGTGTGTGTGTGTGTGTGTGTGTGTGTGTGTGTGTGTGTGTGTGTGTGTGTGTGTGCGCGCGTGTCAGTACATGGTACACTGTGATGCCACATTTAATACATGACTGCCATGGAATATGGTCTCATGATCTCTACCACTGGCCCAAATAATATATGAGGAGGTTGGCCTTAACAGCATAAGGTAAATGTGCACTGCCTTGTTAAGCTATAACTAATGCCTGCCACATCCAAACAGATTTCACACTGTACACCTGCTGAATAATGGAGTTAAAATCACCTCTGAATCCACCAGACTAAACCTTCAATCCAACAGGCACACTTTACTAGATCTTGTAATAACTAATAATCCTATAATGATATCTAACCTCACCATACATGCACCCTTCTTCAGTGATCAGTGTCCCATAACTTTCTCAGTACATAATCTAACACTAAAATATAAACTTATCACCTACAGACCAGAAAACATTCAGAATATCACTAAACACCTTGTCAGCCTTGATTGGCTTAACTTACTTGCCATAAAAGACCCAAATAAAGCAGCTAAGACCTTACCAATACCCTAATGCACTTGAAAAGCAAATTCTTTCCCATAGGTCAAAAGCTACTTTGACTTCAGAAACATGACTGGGTATCTAACAAACTCAAACATCTCTTCAATTACATGATGAAGCATGGCACAACTGAAAATGCAACCGCTCCACAGATTCCAAAGTCAAATATACCTCACTACGCAACCTAGCCAAGCAACCCATCCACATTTAAATTTTGTCCTGCTGGAGGAACGGTTCTGATATGTGGTTTCTTTAAAAGGTTTTTGAAAATTTTAATTTAATTAATTATTTAATTGTATGGAAATTGAGTGTTAACTGGTGGGCTTGGCTTGTGGTTATATACATGTCATTTTTTTTTGTACCTTTCTTCTGAAGAAGTCCAGTTAGCCCTTAATGTGAATAAAAGATTTTATTGCTGTTTTTCCGCTCTTAGGTTTTCTCCTTCCAGTTTTTTGTTTTAGCTCTCTTGTCAGTCCTTGCACTAAGCACCTCCTTACCTGCGCCACCATCTTCACTGTCATGCAGGATTATGTTTTGTTCTATGCCTTTTACAGATGATGAGGTAGAAGCACTGTCATTTGTGACAATACTTCATAGCATGCTCCCTTCACAGACAAAGATACTCCTGTTGTTGGCATTGGCTAGTAATCCACTGAGTGCAGGAACAGTTTTACAGTTTATGCATTTTAATTATCAACTGTGGGAAAGTACAGTTGTGTACACTTACCATAAATGTAGATGTTCGAGTGTATTCACTGTTGCAGTCATCACATTTGGCCCTTGGCCTGGCTGAATACCAGAGTCTTTGGATTTCTGCGTTGGATGCTGTCTCTTTTTCCATGACGTCAGGTTGTCAGGGGTATAAAACATGCAGCCGATGCCATTGCATCAGTTTTTCGTGCTCCAGATGTCAGGTGCCCCCACAATAGGAAGCAATTATATGGTATGGTACCAACCCCATCAAAAAGCAACTACACCTGAAAAAATAAATATACCAAAAAGAAGGAAAGGTAGAGCCAAGAGAAGTCAGGGGGCTGGAGGGAGAGTAACCAGGACTGCAACAGTGAATACACTCGAACATCTACATTTATGGTTAAGTGTACACAACTGTACTATGTTCTTCGTGTTTCACTGTTGCAGTCATCACATTTGGGTTGATTCCCAAAGCTAAGGAAAGGAGGAGGAAGTTAAAGAGCATTTGGGCCAGCTATTAAGCCCTGCAAGAATGCAGTGGCAAATCCAGCTCTGGATTTAGAAAAGACAGGCATGTGGTAATGCTTGGTGAAGGTATGTACAGAGCTCCAGGTAGCAGCTTATAGGATGTCCCTTTTAGGGACTCCTCTGAGAAAAGTCGCAGAGGCAGATGCAGCCCTGGTGGAATGTGATCTTATCCCCGTGGGGTAGGTATTCCATGGTGCTTGTAGCAGAAATTAATGCAATGGACTATCCATTTGGAAATGGTTTGCTTTGAAATGACCTTCCCCTCTGCACCTGCAGCAAAGCCAACTAGCAGCTGTTCAGATTTTCTGAGAGGCTTTGTCCTGTCCAAATAAAATCTATGTTGTCTACGCACATGCAGAGAGTGCAGTATTCATTCCCCTTTGTTTTCTGGATTAGGGAAAAAAAGTAGGCAAATGAATGGACTGATTTAAAGCCACACTAGACACCACCTTGGGCATAAAGGAAGGATTAGTCCTGAGGGAAACCCTGCCCGCATGGAAGATAATGAAGGGTTCCACTGCCATGACTGCCTGTAACTCAGACACTCTTCTTGCTGAAGTGATGGCTAGAAAGAAAGCTGTTTTCCAAGAAAGGAATTTCAACTCTGCTGTTGCAGCTGGCCCAAAAGGGGGAAAGAGTGAGCTTTTCAATACAGAATTAAGGTCGCAGGCTGGAGTGGGAGCTCTCCTGGGGGGTCTTAAATTGTTGGCCCCTCTAAGGAATTGTTTTAGCAAGGGGTGAGAGAAGAGGGGTGACTCAGTATTATAATGTGCTGAAATGGCAGAGGCATGAATTTTAACTGACGAGAAGGATAGGCCTTTGTGAAGCATTTCTGTTAAGTACTGTAGAATATGACGTAAGCTGGGCACTGTTGTGCCCATCCCCTGAGCCTGGCTCCAGGAACAGTATCTTTTCCACTTTTCAGCATAGTATTTTCTAGTATTAGGCCTCCTTGCCTCCAGAATGAAATCCAGCACCTGCTTACTGAGGAATGCTAGAGGAGAGCTCAAGGAATTAGCCAGGCTGCAAGGTTCAGGGTTTGAAGCTGAGGGTGCAGAATCTGGCCCTTCTGCTAGGACAGCAGGGAAGGGGTCTGAGGCAGGTGCCATGGTTGCAGCAGTGTCACACTGCGCAAGAGGGGGTACCAGTGCTGGCATGGCCAGTCTGGTGCAATGAGTATTGTCCTTGGCTTGTCCTGTTCGATCTTTAGTAGAACCTTCGAGAGGAAAGGCAGAGGGGGAAATGCATAAACAGAGAGGCTTTCCCAGGTAAAGGACAGGGCATCCACTTTCCAAGCTTGACTGTGGGGAGGTCTTGTGCAGAATTTGTTCAATTGGTAGTTCTGAGGGGAGGCAAACAGGTCTATCTCTGGAGTCCCCCATTTGATCCTCAAGAGGTTGAATATTTTGGGTTCTAGTTTCCATTCGTGTGGGTCCATGAGATTTTTACTTAAGTCTTCTGCCAGTGAATTTAGTTTGCCTGGCAGGAATTGAGCTTGTAGGTGTACTTGGTAGCTCAAGGCTGTGTTCCACAGAGCCATGGCTAGTCTGCAGATAGGGTACGAGTGGGTTCCCCCCTGCTTGTTTATGTACCACATAACTGTGGTGTTATCTGTCTTTACTAATAGTTGTCCTGGAAGAATATGGTCTTTGAAGGCTATCAGAGCATTCTGTACAGCTAAAATTTTTTTTTGATTGATATGCAGGTGCATCTGTCTCGGGTTCCATTTGCCCTAAATGCACTGCCCTGCCATGTGAACCCCCCATGCATAGTCTGATGCGTCTGTTGTTAGGGTTTTGGTGGCAGGGGGTAGAGTGAAAGGGAGTCCCTTGTTGTAGAAGCAGGCCTCTGCCCACCAAAGGAACTCTTGTCTTCAAACAAGGATTGATAGAAATCATTGTTTCCAGGTCCTGAGAATGCTGACACCATAGGCTTTTTAGATACCATTGGAGTTTCCTCATATGCAGTCTTGCATATGGAATTAGTAGAATGCAAGAGGCCATGAAACCCAGGGTTTGCAGTATTTTCCTTGCAGATAGCTGGGGTTTTGTGGACAATAGTTTGAAGTAGATTGTCAAATAAGGACTACTACTGCCCTCCTTTCTTTTACTGACTGTATTAACAAAAACCGTAACCTCAATATGCTTTCCTCTGCACTGTTTATAGATCTGTCTAAGGCATTCAATATGGTAAATCACCAGATACTAATAAATATCCTCAAATCCCTGTCACTAGATGCACTAGCTATAAAATGGTTCCAGTCCTACTTAGATAACAGACAACAGGCTGTACTTTGGCATAACATTCTATCTACCCATCTGCCTGTTAACACTGATGTTCCTCAAGGGTCCATATTAGGACCTCTCCTGTTTTCTATATTTATCAACAACCTTCACCTAGCAATCCCCCAAGCTACATGCATACAATATGCAGATGATTCCACACTTATATGCTCAGCCACATCTATATCTGAACTTCACTCCCTTACCCAAAATGTATTTAACACAGTTGAACAATGGTTTACACAGCGCTGTCTCCTTCTGAACCCCAAAAAAATGAAACTCCTCCTTTTTACTCCTTCTTGTAAGTCCCCCCAATAGACTTCACAGTAACATCCAATAATGGTACTCTCATATCCCCAGATCCAACTACCAAACTACTAGGTATCACCATAGATAACAACCTTAACTTTGACACCCATATTAACAATACTCTAAAATCTGTTAATAGAAAACTAGGCTCTCTCTCTACAGGATCAAACCCTTCCTCTCTCCTGCAGCTAGAATAACTATTGCTCACACCCATCTAATTTCTACTCTCCTCTATGCCTCACCCATATATACTAATCTTTCTAAAAACAACCTTAATAAAATGGAAAACTCCTACAATAACATAGCCAGATTTGCTACAGGTAACCCTTTCAGAACCCACCACTGTTTTAATCTAAAGCAGCTAAGATGGCTTGAATTACAAAATTAGCTTAAATTCCACCAACTGACCATTGCCCATAAAACCCTTTACCAACCTACCAATACCCCTTTACTATCTACTCTCATTACCCCCTACAACAATCTAAAGACCTTACGATCATCACATAAACTTCTTGTAAATATCTGTAAATCAAACAACAGGGCTGGGGACTCTCTATTCTCTAATACTGTTGGAAAATCCTGGAACCTTCTTCCTAACAAACTTTCCTCTCTTCCCTCTATATCACTCTTTAAAACCAAATTGAAACTTTTCCTCAGAACACACTGGCTGTGCCCCTGTACTAAACCTGACTGATCAACTAGCTCTTCTTACGTGGTTCAACCTACCCTCCTCTTCTCAGTAATCAAATTCTTTTTCTTAATAACAACTTACCTTGTCCTTCTATACTATTACTTACATCTTCAGAATCTCATTAAGGAGACTACTTTTGCTAATATATTGTATAATTTCAGCTCCTGTTTTTTCTTTATGACTACTTGTATACTAATATATTGTATAATTCAGCTGCCATCTTTTTCTTTATGATGTATTGCAACTACATTTTGTATTGTACTAATTGTATCTGTATAATGTTAAGTTGTCAATCTCGCCTTCATTCTTGCTGGATGGGTTCGGAGCCGAACTCGGCCACTCTAAAAGCTCGAGAGCTAGTTCCACCGGCTCGAGGCTCCCCTATATCCCACAATGCTAGGCGGTAACTCCTCAGATCTCGTTTGCCGCTACAGCGATCGAGGTGCGTTCTTACCGGCTCAGGTTAGTTTTGGTATAGAAACTAGTTTTCTTAGCCTTTTTCCCCTTATTTTAAGTTAGTTTTTTTATATAGAGTTATTGTAAAGTAGTCTTTCCATTCCCTGTTAATTTCCACCCCCTTTTTCCAAAAAGCTATAGAAATTTTCCCTCGGGCCTTAGGCCCAGTCCCTCCCTTCCTAGTAGTGAGTGACTGTGTTTTGTAGGGATTTTATTAATAATTATCTTTAACTTAATTTAAGTTAGTTTAATTATATTTTAAGTGTAATCGGTGTGTGTGTGTGTTGTGTGGTTACACTTTCCCCTTAGATATGTCTAAGGAATCAAAGGTCTCAGGCTTTAAGAAGTGTGACTCGTGCTGTCAGAAGATGTCTCTGACAGACGGTCACACTTCTTGTGTGTACTGCCTGGGACCTTTGCACCTGCAGGACTCATGTGCTGTTTGCCATGGCTTCAGCCCTAGAGTCCTGCAGGAGCGAAAAAATAAACTCATTTTAAGGGGTTTATTGAAGCCTGAGGGTCCCTCGACTCAATCATCGGGGAAACCCTCGAAGCCTTCCAGACCTTCGGCTCCAGCCTCTGAGCCGTCTTCTGGAGGTCCTAAGGCTATTTGAACATCGGCTCCGGCCGGAGCCGATGAATCTCGAATAAAAGCCCCTACGGTGTCCTCGGCTCCGGCTGAAGCCGAGGAAGACATAGCTGAGTCGGCTCCGATCAAGTTGTCGGAACCGACATCTAGAAAACAGTCCCGTTCTCCATCTATCGGCTCCGTTCATTCGGCTCCAACATCTCCTTTGCTGTCTGAACGGAGCCATAGATCCCACTCTTCTAGGTCTTCCAGGTTATCGGACCATGACCTTCAGAGAGTAGTGAGTCGACTTCTTAAGTCCGAGGCACTAGCCCAGATGCTTCAAAGTCCGACTCAACAGTCGAGAACGATTCCCATCACTCAAAATGTTCCTCCCTCTGACTCTTTTGAGTTCGGAGCCGGGGTGGCTCGGACCCGAGACTGTGGTGGCGTTGGAACCGATACCTTTGTCTTCGATTCCGTCGTCTGCTCCGATGTCTTCCTTGGAAGAATCTCGGTGCCGGGCTTCCCTCGTCGGCTCCGAGGGGGCGAGTGGCATCGGACCCTTGTCCGACCCCGCTCTCCCTCTCAGTGCTTCGGCGCTGGTGAGTTCGGCTCCAACATCGGCCTCAGAGCCGTCACTGTCGGTGCCGGGGGAGGTTTTCAGTTTTTTGGAACGGAGACCTCCGGCTCTGCCTGACAGGGGTGCCTTCGAGGTCATGAGGAGCGTGTTAGAACCAGGTTCAACTCCACAGTCGGCTCCTTCTGCCCTTCCCCCCATGGTGCCTCCGGTGATTTCTACTCACTCTCTCATCCCCAACCGTAGAGAGCCAGCTCCTCAAGTTTCCCCAGTGGGGATCTCCTCCTCTTCCGAGGCCTCTCCTGATCCAGTAGGAGAGCCCCCTAGGAAGATGCAGTGCAAGAGGAAGCACATTGACTCCCCTGAGTCTGTCACCTGATTTAGAGGATTCTGAAGGTTCCCCTCGTTCCCCCTCTGAAGATGTCTCCTTTGTAGACATCCTTGAAATCTTAAAACAGAGGGGGAATTGGCCAGCCCTCAACCCTTCAGAGGATGAATCAGTGTATCTTGAGGCGTTTGGCTCTCGCCCTTCCACCTCCTGGGTGTCCCCTCCCTTTGACCCCCTTATGCAAGTGGTGGCAAAGAAGGCTTGGGCGGCTCCTGATTCAGTGGAACCCACCCCCAGGAGACCATCAAAATTCATAACGGCCCCCAAGGACAAAGAATTTTTGACCAAAGGCGTCTCTGTTGATGCTATGGTGGTGGCTGTGGCCACCAAGAAGGAGTTAGCTGATCCTTCGGTGCCTGTTCATCCTCCTAACACAGAGTCTAGGTCGATGGACAGGTATGGGAAGTGGATGTTCTCGTCAGCGACCTTTACTATGAGATCGCTGAATTACCTGTGTCATTTCACTCGTCTTCAGAGGGATTTGCTCAAGGAAGAGAGTGAAATGTTGAAGGACTCAACAGCTGCGGGTTTTCAGGATAGGATGAACTCTCAGCTGGCAACCCTTAATTCTATAACTAACTCCTCCATGCGCCTCCTTTCTTATGTGGCGGATGGAGCAAGTAGAGCGGCAGGTACAGGTGTAGCCTTGCGTAGGCATGCCTGGATGCGGCTATGAAACTTTGCGGACCCTTTCAAGGTGTCCTTCACTAATTCCCCCTTTGATGGATCATCCCTCTTTGGTCCTCAAGTGAAGGAAACCCTGACTAGGTGCGAGACTGATGGCAAAACTCTCTCTGCCGTCGGAGTCCGTTTTTCTACTCCTTCTAGACCTTACCCCAAAGGCCAGAAGGGGGGAAAGATGTGGTTCCGCAAACAGTCTCAAGGAGATTTGCTGGACGCACAGAGTCGATTCCCCTCTAGAGGCAGAGGGGGGAACAATAATGGCAGACGCCATCCTAGAGGCAGAGGGGGCCCGCAGAATCAGGGCAGTCGAGAATCCTTTTCCGACAAGCCCTTTCAGCATCCCTGAGGTGTTGCCCGACTGTCCACCTTCGGAGGCAGTCGGGGGAAGGTTGTCACTGTACCCAGAAGCCTGGCTATCCCTAACTCAAGACAAGTGGGTACAGTCTATCATTTCCAAAGGCTACAGAATCCCTTTCCTTTTCATTCCGAAGCAATCCAAAAAATCCCTTCCAGATGTTCCACCCAGTCAAAGGGAAGAAGCAGCTTTAGAAATTTCAAAGCTGCTCGCAAAAAGAGCCATTCAACCAGTTCCAGCAGACCAAACAGGATCCGGAATCTACTCCAAATTCTTTTTGGTTCCAAAGAAAACAGGGGACTGGAGACCCATTCTGGATCTCAGCAACTTGAACAACTTTGTCAAGAAAACAAAGTTCCGGATGGTCACGCTGCAGTCCATTCTACCCCTTTTGGGGCGGGACAACTGGATGTGCTCGATAGATCTCCAGGACGCGTACTATCACATCAGAATGAGTCGATGCTCCAGGAGGTTTCTCCGCTTCAGGCTGGGAACCAGTCATTTTCAATTCAGAGCCCTGCCCTTTGGTCTCACTTACAGCCCCCCCCGAGTGTTTACCAAATGCATTGCAGTGGTAGCCTCTCATCTGAAACGACAAGGATTCCAGGTGTTTCCTTATTTAGACGACTGGCTCCTTACAGTCCCCACCAAGCATCTTTTACTTCTCGCCAGAGACTACACCTTTCACACATGTCAGGCACTAGGCATTTCAATAAACTACGAAAAGTCTGTCTTGTCGCTATGTCGTGTTATTACCTTCATAGGCGCAAATCTAGACACAGTCAATATGTCAGCCAGACTCACAGAGCAGAGAATAGCAGACATACACAGGCAGGTCTCTCTTGTCTTGCAGAGCAACAAAGTCAAAGCCAGACTGATCCTGAAAGTCTTAGGAATTATGGCGGCCATCCCCCTTCTACCATTAGCTTGCTTCCATATGAGAATTTTACAATGGATGCTTTTCACACAATGGTCTTACCAAAGGCTTCCAATGTCCCATCCTATTCGGATAACTCAGTCGTGCAAGAATCACCTCTCTTGGTGGATCACATCTCCCTAGCTCCTCCTAGGGAGACCTTTCGTCCCTCCCCCTCCGGTTGCTACAGTGACAACGGACACCTCCCTGATCGGGTGGGGGGGGCATTACCAGGGCAGGACAGTCCAGGGCATGTGGCAACCATTCGAGTGCCACTTGCACATAAACGTCCTAGAGATGAGAGCAGTGCTTCTAGCGTTGCAAGCTTTACAAGACTCTCTTCCCAAGGGAACTATAGCAATTCAGACAGATAACATGTCTGTAGTGTGGTACATCAACAAACAAGGTGGAACCAGATCTTACCCCCTATGTCGAGAGGCTCTCAGACTGTGGCAATGGGCGATTTCTTCTCAGCGATTTCTGTTAGCAACGCACATCCCCAGGAAGTCCAATGTGATTGCAGACAAATTGAGCAGAGCTATTCTCATGCCTCATGAGTGGTCTCTGAAGAATTCAGTGTTAGAGAAAGTTTTTCGAAAGTGGGGCCGGCCTTGCTGCGACCTTTTCGCTACTCCCCAAAACAGCAAGTGCGACGATTTTTTCACCCTCTTTCCCCAACCAGGCCACCCCAGCAGAGACGCTCTAGTGCACATTTGGCCCCGGGGACTTCTGTATGCTTTTCCTCCCTTCCCACTGATATCTCAGCTGATACAGAAAGCCATCGCTCAGGAAGCTTCCATGATCCTCATTGCCCCTTACTGGCCTCGACAGGTTTGGTTCCCATTTCTCCACCGTTATCTGTTGGAGCAACCTTGGCATCTGGACCCAGTTCCAGACCTCCTGACCCATCAGTCGGGTCAGTTGCACCACTCCCTTCCTTCTCTGAACCTCACAGCGTGGTTCCTCCAATTCCAACTTTAGCCAGGCTTCCTCTGATATCTCACTCAGTTAGAGATATATTGATAGCCTCTCATAAATCTTCCACTCGGAAGATTTATCATAACAAATGGAAACGTTTTTCCTATTGGGCGCAGTCAAAGAATATAGATCCTTTCACTGCTTCCATTCAATCAGTTCTAGACTTTCTAGCCGAACTTTTCCATTCAGGTTCGTCTCCATCTACCATTAGAGTTCAGTTGGCAGCAATTTCGAACTTTCATGTTGGAGTCTCAGAGTCCTCCATTATGTCTCACAAACTCTGCAAAGCCTTTTTAAAGGGAGTTTTTCTTCAAACCACCCATCAGAGATCCTCCTCCCCAATGGGATCTCAACTTGGTTCTGACGTTCTTAATTCTTTCCCCCTTTGAACCTGCGGCTTCATGTTCAATAAAGTTACTTTCTTGGAAAACACTCTTTAGTAGCTATCACTTCAGCTAGAAGAGTCTCTGAACTCCATGCTCTGTGTTGTTGACCCCCTTATCTTGTTTTTCATAAGGATAGGGTGTCCTTATGTACTAACCCGTCTTTTTTGCCCAAGGTAGCTTCACTGGCAAATTTGAATCAAACCATTGAGCTTCCTGTTTTCTTCCCAAATTATTCTAATAGGTCAGAACAAAAGTTACACTGTTTAGATGTTCATCGCCAACTTAGGTACTATTTAGATAGGACCAAACAATTCAGGAAATCTGTCCAACTGTTTGTTTCTTATGCAGAAGGAAGAATGGGCCTTCCAGTTTCTAAAGTGTCTCTCTCTAGATGGCTTACTTCGTTGATTACTCTAGTGTATGAGATAAGACATCAACAGTTGCCATCCAAACCCAGGGCTCATTCAACTAGAGCTTTAGCCACTTCCATAGCTTTCCAAGATAGGCTGCCTATTGATTCGATTTGTTCTGCAGCTACTTGGGCTTCTCCCCATACCTTCATTTCTCATTATAAGTTGGACTTGGCCTCTAGAGACCGAGCCAACTTTGGTTCCACTGTACTCAAGAGTCTGTTCCGATAGGCCACCCGGGACAAGGTGCTAGGGATGTGGTCCCATCCAGCAAGAATGAAGGCGAGATTGACAACTTAACATTTAGAAGTTATGTACCTACCATAACGTTCCATGTTAGTTGTCTTCTTCTCGCCTTCTTTCTTGCGTCCCACCCTCCTTCCCCCTAGCCAGGACAGACCTAGAGGAGTATTTTTCCTTGTTCCTTATGGATTTTTCTTGCTGGCCTTAGCTTTCAAATGAGATCTGAGGAGTTACCGCCTAGCATTGTGGGATATAGGGGAACCTCGAGCCAGTGGAACTAGCTCTCGAGCTTTTAGAGTGGCCGAGTCGGAGCCGAGGATCGGCTCCGAACCCATCCAGCAAGAAAGAAGGTGAGAAGAAGACAACTAACATGGAACGTTATGGTAGGTACATAACTTCTAATTTTGCACTATGTTATGAACGAATTTTGATTTATTCTCTGTACTGCACCTGCAATGTTCATTGTATACATTAATGTTTGTATATGTGATTTTGTTTGTTTCCTCGGAGCTTATCTCCCTGGGCCTCTACTGAAAATGGACATATATCCAGTTAGACTAGCCCAGTCAACAAATGTAAAATAAATAAAATAAATAAATAAAAATAAACTTGTTTCTCCGGAATGAGGAATGCCATCTAGGAAGTTTTGTTCAAGCTTGCTCCCAGGAATACAATCTGTTGGCAGGGTACTAGGTGAGATTTCCTTTCATTGATGGTGTACCCCAGTAAGGATAGAAGTTTCTTTACGAATGCCAGATGTTGTAATAGCAAGTCCTGGCTTTCTGCCTGAATCAGACAATCGTCCAAGAATGGGTAAATTTGAATATTTCTCTGCCTGCAAAATGCAATGACTGGAGCTAGACACTTTGTGAATACCCGGGTACAGTAGATAACCCAAAGGGAAGTGCAGAGAACTGATAGTACATGCCAAAGGGAAGTGCAGAGAACTGATAGTGCATAGAGCCTGCCATGAAGGGTAGGTATTTCCTGCAAGATTCCCATATTGGGATGTGCAGGTAAGCTTCCTTTAAGTCTAGTGTTGTCAGCCAGGCATCCTTGGCTAGCATGGGGAGAAGCTGCTGAAGAGTTAGCATTCTGAATTTTGGAACTACCAGAAAGGTGTTGAGAATAGAGAGGTCCAGGATAGGACGCCAGGAATTGTCTTTTCTGGGTACCAGAAAAAGTCTTGAATAAAAACCTTGTCCCCTTTGTTCTGCTGGGACAGGTTGAATAGTCCTGATACTGAGAAGAGAAAGAACCTGATGTTGGGCCTCCACCCATTGATTTCGGGGTACGTCTGGCCAACCATTTGGGGTTGGTAGTGTGTGGAAGTGGAATCTGAATCCTTGGGAAACTATGTTCAAAACCCATTTGTCCTGGGTAATGAGTTCCCAGTTTTTTGCATGCAGGGCGAGCTTTCCTCCTAAGGGAGCAGGTAGTTGAGCAGAGCTTGGAAGGGTTAAAATTAACTCACTGTGCCATTTTTCCGTAGGGGTGGCTTACTACTTCCTGCTTTGGAAGTGGGAGCCCCCCACTGCTTAGGTCTGTGCGTAGCCTGAGACTGTAGCCTAGGTGGTCTGCTGTTCCTGGATTTGGACTGAGAAGGCCTGGAAGGAACTGGAAAGGACCAGTTCTTTGAGGGCCAATGTCTACTGAATCTGGGAGGCTGTACTTGTAGGAAATTTTTGACAGTTTGCATAGATTTAGCTTCGTCCTCCATCCTTTTGAGGACTTCTTCTGCTTTCTTGCCAAAAAGGTGGTCTTGGTTTAAGAGGGCATCTGGTAATTTAGCTTTAACATGATCTGGCAAGTTTTGTTCCTTAAGCCAAGCATGCCTTCTAAGTACAGACCCAGTGACAGCAGCCATGCAAGATGCTTCTAAAGCATCAAAACCACATTGCAAAGTATGTTTACCAACTTGTTCTGCAGAATGCATTAAATCTTGCAATTCTTTGTGTTCAGCACAGTCAGGAATCAACATAATTTTCTGTTTAAGTAATCCCATAACATGCTGCTGATATTTTAACATATGAAACTGGCAATTTAAAGCCCTAATGGCCAAAGTAGCAGAAGTGTATACCTTCTTACCCCATCTGTCTAAGGCTCTAGAATCTCTATCAGAAGGGGTAGGAGTTTTGGCAGCAGTAGCCTTAATGCCTTTTGGTCCTTGGGAAATGGTCTCTGGATCCGCAGAAGGATTCTTTAAAAGGAAGAGTCAGATACTCTGTAGTACCTGTCAGGTTTTCTGGGAGCTGGAGGTAAAGTGTCTGGGGTAAGGCTAGATTCCAAGAAAGCATCTTCTACAATATCCAGAAAAGGAGGGATAGCTAAAGGCCTGTGTTGAGGCAGGAGTAATCCTGGCTTTCCCAGCAGAAATGCTCCCTAAGAGCATGCAAGGTTTCAATGAAAGAAAGATCTTCTGGGGGGGAGGCAGACGGAATGGAATCCTCTGCATCAGTATCCTCATAAGTAGAGAAGGGCAAAACCTGGCAATCAGAAGGAGCAGACATATCAGATTCCTGATCAGAAGAATCAGAAAGAAATTCAGTTCTAGGTTTCTTAAAGGGGGAAGACTGGCTTCCCCTAATTAACGTAATAAGGTCTTCAGCCATTCTAAGCATTTGTTTTTGAGGCATATGGGCCTGAGCCTGCATTTTGGTCGTCGGTTTTCTAGGCGTAGTGCGAGTTTTTGGCCTGAGGGATTCAGAAGTTCTGGATGGAAATGACGGCATCGGTTTAATATGAATGTCTGCAGGCCTGAATACACCCTCAGAAGCCGGTGCCTGCACAGCGGCTCCAGACCCATCCAAGGTAGAGACATCCTCAGGTTCCATAGTCGAAGAAGCATCTCGTGGCATACCGGACTCCGAATGGGTCTCAGTATAGGCCTGCAAATCTGAAGTAGTGGGTATCAGGGGCTGCAAAAGCACCTCAGTGAGTACTGGCGGACTGGCGACTAGCTTAACGGAAGCATCGTCAGCAGTTTTGGACCTATGCATTCTGTCTCTGTCTTTGTCCTTACGTTTTTTCGGAAGATCGGTAGTCGGATGGCTTAACAAAGCCATTTCAGAGTACTGAGATCGAATACAAAAGTAATTGGTTGCAAAAATAGTCCGATGACAAATAGCTCAGGGACTGAAAAAGTCACAAAACTGACAGCAAGAGACATCATGATCTGCGCCTAAACAGGGGATGCAGTAAAAATTAAAATCTCCACAGGCAAGACAATTGTTAACTTTTACTGACATCGGTTGGAAAAAGAAAACGGGGTACTTATCTTTTTTGAAGACTTCGGGTCTTAAACTTGAAAACGAAAATTTCAGGAGACGGCCAACCGGCACTTGCGAATTTCTTCTGCTTCGGGCACCGCACGGCAAGAAAGACTGATGTAATGGCATCAGCTGCATATTTGATACCCTTGACAACCTGATGTCATGGAAGAAGAGACAGCACCCAACGCAGAAATCCAAAGACTCTGGTATTCAGGCCGGCTGAGGGAGGCAGATAATCCAAATGTGATGACTGCAACAGTGAAACACGAAGAACATCTTTCCATTGTTGAAGGTTAAAACCACAATCTGACTGCATGAGTGGCAGAAAAGATCCTTGAGTACACACGGCTGAGAAATCCTCCTGGTCCCAATCATATTTTGACCAATCCCTGCCACACAGCAGAGAAACACTTGTTACTCCCAAGTTAATTCAGCAGATGTGGTCACTAGGGTTGCCACTTGATCCATTTTGAAAGGGTCACAGATTTAATGTGGACAGCAGAATGCAATTAGTCAATGTCAGCAGGAAAGGAAATGTTAAAATATAAATGTCAAACCAAATAAAAATGTCCTGGTTTGACATTTATATTTTAACATTTCCTTTCCTGCAAACATTTTGATGCGAGTGAAAAAAAGTTTAAGCTTTACTGCTGGATTATGCTGGCAGCAGACTGGAACTTTTTGCTGACACTAAACTCGCAGATGTTGCTTCTTGAATTCTACCTGCAGTTTAATTTTACAGTTTCTTGGTCCTTTTTTTTTTAAAGGAAAATTAAGAGGGACAGTCTTGTTTTCCAACTTACAGATGGACCTAATGCAGATGCAGTTGCAGCAGGCAGGCAACTGGTCTATTATCTGTGACACTGCACTCCATTATGTCTAGTCTTGAAATTTACCACATCGACTTGATGAATTTCACCTGATAGAAGAACGAACATCAGAAGGATCATTACATAAGTTGCCAGTATGGCAACTTATTGTGGAGGAGCTCCCTGTTCATTTCCCTTTGCATTGTGGTAGTTTGGGACATACAACGCTTGCTTACCATGTGCCACTGTGGTGGTGGTCTAGTAGGAATACTAGGTCTCTCTTTGTCTGGTGCAAATGGCTTCAGCTTCATGCTTCAGTCAGCAGCAGACATCAACTTAGCTCAGGGCATGATCAGCTCAGCAAGCATTAATTAAAAAAAAAAATCTGAATGTCTTGATCCATTTGGGTTGCTTGGAAAATCTGAATGTCCTGCTGCACTTCTGCTTGTTAGCTGCCTTTTCCTGCTGTGCTGTGTGTGTGTGTGTGTGTGGGGGGGGGGGGGGGGGGACTGAAGCCTGGAGCACAAAGATGACAAGCCAAGAATTTCTGGATCAGGTAGGAGGACTCAGTACTGCAATATAAGCCAGTTAGCATCAGTTGACATTTTATTCAGTTTTTAAATGTGTTTATTATCTGCATATTAATTGCTGCTGCATCATAAAACTAAAACATTAGAAGTAAGCAAAAGGGAGAGAAACTGAGAGAGAGAGAGAGAGAGAGAGACAGAGAGATTTTGCATCAACATTCAACATGCATTTTCCTGGAGATTAGCCAGTACGAAAACCCTCTACCTTCTGGCATTATTAGCAGTAATCCTCTCTAGTTTTTGTCCAGGCTATCATCAGATTAAACTGTTGGAAAACTAAAAGCTCTAAAATGCATTAAGAACCCCATGCCCTTTGGGCGCATAGTGGCTCCTAGAACTCATGCTTAATTTGTTTATTTTTCTAACAGTTATTTACAATACAGTTTTGGCTACTACCATTGTGGAGTCATGTCTGACCTCGCCCCATGTCCCAATTTGGAGATGTGAAAATGACAGCTCTAATGGTCACCCATTTGAACTGCCTTCCACCTGTTCATCTAAGAGCTATGTTGACTTTTTTCTTAATTCTTCTACTTTGTATACTGACAAAACATAATTAGCCAAGTGTTTTAATGGAAATTACATAGAAAGTGGATTATGGTGTTAAGAATAAACATCTTTTCTAGGCTGGTGAGAAGACTCAAATCTATGACAAGAAATCTTTTCAAAGCTGCATTAAAGTACAGTTGTGTAAGGAAACTTACTGTAACAGTAGATGCTTGAATGATCATTGCTGCAGTAGCCTTAGCTATACGGGTGAAATCCTGCCAAGGATATAACAGCAGGTCAGCTTCCAAAACTGACCTGCTGACTTTATATATGTGTGTATGTGTGTATGTGTGCATGTGTATGTGTGTATGTGTGTATGTGTGCGTGTGTGTGTGTGTGTGTGTGTGTGTGTGTGTGTGTGTGTGTGTGTATATATATATATATATATATATATATATATATATATATATATATGGGTCTACTTCACATGGTCAACAGTTCATTTGATCGACTTTTATTTGGTCGACAATTCATTTGATCGACAAGCAGTTTTATGTGGAGGGCTTCACCCCCCACACCCCCCCTAACTATATATATCAACTCCAGGGTCACACAACATTGGGGAGGGGGGCAAATCTGCCTGTCGACCATATGAATTGTCGACCAAATAAATGTTGATCAAATGAACTGTCGACCATGTGAAGGGGACCCATATATATATATATATATATGTGTGTGTACATACACATCTATATCTATACACACACACGCACATCAGAGAGAAGTATTAACTGTAGCACAGTTAAATGCAGTTAGAATACACATAACGGTCTCAATGTTTTTCCCATTTTAGCAAGTTATTATCCTTTCAATGCAAGCTGGCATTAAAAGTCACTTACCTGCTGCTTCATTGTTTCCTGCCTCTGATCCTGCTGCAGGAACAACCTGATGATTCCTCATGTGTTTTTTGCAGTGAAGTGTAGTTCGGAATGATTCATCACAAAATGGGCACTTGTAAGGCATCATACTCATGTGTGCGGTCATGTGCCTTGTGAGGCTTCCATTTGTAGTAAATGTAGAATTACAAATAATACAGGCAAATGATTTTTCTCCTGAAACAACAAATAAAGAAAACTAATTTGCAAATGAGAGTTTTATTAAGCTATGGATTATAATGGAGCTAACTGAGTAGTCATGCATGGAAAAAAATTAATGATCTGTCAAAAGTATAGTAAATAAGTCTAAGAGAGAGGCCGCTTTGGTCTCTGTTTCAGAAGAAGTTGTGCCAGATTAAAGAATCATTGAGAACCTGAATCAGATCAAAGACCTTGCCCCATAGGTCTCTACCTTCCTTCTCCAAAATGTAGAACACAACCTCTCGTTACTTGGAACAAATAGGCAAAATGTTGAACACTTACTAACAACTTCAACTAGGAAGTTCACAGCACAGTTATCTACTGTGTCTTCATACTTAAAACATGTTATTTTGATGAATTAAAGTTATATAATATTATTCAGAATTATCTACTATGGTTATTTGAAAAAAAAATCTTAATGAATGTATGCCAAACCCTTTCATTATGGGACAGAAAATTTTTAAGACTCAAAATGGGGACCAATTCTCATAAGCAGACAAAGTTAAATAGGTATATCTTATCTCTCAGCAAGCATATTATTAAGTTCCAATTATGCTAGACCATTCTAATCACTTTCTTTGGTAGGATGAGTACTCCAGAAGAGATAAGCACCATTACAGGAACTGCTTATCCAAAGATCAACTAACTCTTGTACTGACTGAGAAATGCTGAAGTTCAATGGTTTACACTCTGTGCTGAGGAGGAAAGATGAGCAGCGAGCAGCACTGGAACTGATCCTCAATAAACACAATGTTAGGCTTCGGAGAATAGTAATGAGGTTCACTTATTCAGCTTACATATGATCTACCTACAGTCCATATAGCTTAATGGATTTCTGTAACTCACCATTAAGTAGTTATCTCTTTTCCTTAGTTGCCATTGGCTTCTAAAACCTTCTTTTGTACTGCAGTCTACTGCTTTTGAGGTAAGGCATCCCTCACAGGACTCAGTAAGGTCTTCCAAAAGTATTCACACCATCCTCTACAAACCTACCTCTTGCTTAGCTCTCTCTCTCTCTTCTATGATTACTTTCTACACTCCCAACTGCACTCTTCGTAGCTCTAAACAATTTCTCTTGGAAATTCACAAACCCAATAAAATCATAGATAAACTCTATAGTTATTCTATTGCTAATTCTTGGAATAAACTGCCTTTGTTTCTAAGAGCTATACAACATACCAACTTTAAAAAAAATCCTTAAAAGCCTACTTGCTAGATGCTAAGACCTGCACTTGTCATGATCCAATATAAAACACCCATCCCTCCTTATTTATTCTGTTGCAACTACTACTAACTATCCTTCTCCACCTTGTCATACAAATTTCACATAAAACTCTGTATCTAATCATCTATTACTATTTTTTTTTCTATTTTCCTTTTGATCATTCCCTCCTCATTATATGGCTTACTAAAACTCACCGATACTGCAGCTCTCCGTAAAAATGAACTGAACGCCTACAGTCTAAACTTTTAATCTTATTTGTTCCTCCCTGTAATGTATTTTGTCTTCTCTTAGTTATTTTTTATTTCTTCTTGTAAAATGATTGTAATTTAACTGTATTCTTTTATCTCAATTCATGTAATTTTTGTTACAAATTAATTTATATTGCTGGGGCTTTTCTCTCCAGGTCTCTGCTGAAAAAGGGCTTTCTGCCCAGTCAGACTAACCTCGTCAACAAATGTCAAAATAAATATAAAATAAGACTTCCATGTACCTCTATTTTCTTACTTGCCTGTGACCTTTCCTGCAAAATGGTCTCTCTTCCCTTTCAGTTCCATGCCTTAACATAAGCAACCTCTTCCATCTTCTTATTCAATCTCTTAATATAACATGTAACCTCTCCTTACCTTCTATTCTCCATGTAACTCAAATACCTAGAGTCTCCTCTTACATTCAATATCTCTTACTTACAAAGTAGTCACAAATGTAATGTATTTCTTGTTCTCATATGCTGCCAAGAAATTACCTCAACATAGCTCTACACAAATCACATAAGGTTCCCATTCTTAAAGTTTCACACCTTTAACCACACATGCTAGTTATGTTGCTGATCTAAACCCAGAACTTCTTACATTATTCCCAGTGACTCAAATTTGTAATTATCATCTTTTTTGCATTTTTTTCTTTCTTTACTCCTTCTAGACTAAACCACACCTTAAAGTTATCCTTGTTTTACATGCTATTAAAATGTATATATATCTAGTTTATCCTAATAAGCTTCAATTGGCACCTCTCTGCCCACCCTGAAACCAATTTTTTACCTAGAGTCATGTCAGAAACAGACACTTAATACAAGTGATAATACTAACCTTGTGGTATTCATGTTAAAAACTGCACTCTCACATGACTTTCACTTTATAGGGCTTTATAAAGTGCATGCGATTCTAATTCATCTGTAAACAACCAACATCAAACATTTTCTCTCCTTCTTTCTCTTAAATTTATTTGCAATCCATGAAGAAGTTATAAATCAAATACCTTACAAGGATCTAATGACTTGGTTTCCTTTATACATCTCATGAGTGACTTAATTACAAAACGTAATTAAGTTAGGCTGAAATAATCACCATTCTGTAAAATCAACAGATGCATACTTGTGAAATTACCTCCATAAGAAAATCAACTTGTCTCCTTCTTACCAGGATTTAGCAGGATGTATGGCTCACATGACTATATTTTCTCATTGAAATTTCTATTTGTTAACTAGAATAGAGCATTGATTCAAACAGACAACTTTTAGGTTCAGCCTTGGTGTGCATGACATACCAAACATTCCTTCTTTGAATATTCTCCTTTCATATAATGGAAGTATCAGAGCTATGCTATGGTCCTACTAAACTATCATCTTCTCGAAATACATACTAAACATTAGCACTAATGGCTAACTTCATATTCTCCATAGTACCTTGAAAATCTGGAATGGTGTTTCACATGAGGGTTGCAGTTCATCATAATTGAATTTGAGCTCTGCTTGTTCCTTGGAAATCCATCTAGCTGTTTAATTGTCCTCATTTACACCAATAATCTGCTCTCCAAGGTGGCACAGTTATTTTACACTATTCTGTGAACAGTGTGAAGAAATAAATTAACATCACCGCTTTGTCTACTGCTTTTTCAAATCACATGCCCTCTTTGTTTACTCAGTTTCTGTTTTTGACTCTTATAATCTACTAAATTGCTAAAAAAAATGTGTTCTCTCATCAGCACTATTTCCACTACAGTCTCTGTTACGCTCACTACTTTTGCTGCCTTGCCCTTAAACACTTCATACTTTTTAAATTATTTTCCTCTATCTTTTGCATCCTTCTTCGTGCATCTCAGTTGGCTTTTCCACTTTTCCTTCTACAAATACTTATTCCTTTGCAACTTACTTTTAAAAACCTTTCATAATTCCTCTCATTGTTCAGTTCTTTGGAATTTCCCTATAATCTTTGCCAGACTCTCCAGCTCATTAAAATCAACTCCTATGTAATCCCTAAGCTTCATACTCATCTTAATCCTTTCATTGCTAGAATTTAATATTACTGATCAAAGTCAAACATGATCACTAACAGATAGTAAATAAAAAAATTAAACCTTTCCCAAATTTGATCCACTCTATTCCTTGATCTATTGTGTATCCAATTCTGAACATATCCCTTATTCACTGAAGCTTTTACCTTTGCTCATATTTGTCTTAAGTATATTTGTTACTATCCTTTCCCCTTTAATCCTTATAGTAAGAACATTCTATTTTAACGATGCTAACAATAAAATCTACTCCTTCTACTATCATACTCTTAATATTTAATCTTGTACTAAGAGTACTTCGCCATTTCTGCTTCTCAAATCTTTTCAAAATAACACATCAAATCACTCTTATCCCACTTCCTGTCCTTATTTGTCAGTGTTTCCACAAGTCTCATATTCTCCAGCCAACATCAACCAGGAAAGCCCGAAACTGACTCTTACATACTAAGGTCCAGCAACATTTCTCTCAATTTATCTGATTTGCTATCCTCTACTTGATTCTTTGTTCTTTACTGATCAAACTCGTATTCCTTTTATTTTGAAAGAATCAAGGATAGATATGTGATGATGTGAGGCATTGCCAGCTATGCCAAGAGAAGTAAGCCATTGGATGTTAACATATGCCAGCACAGACAGCTGGTGTTTGATAAAGAATTATGTAATTTGTATCTCAAACTGATCTGTACAAATGCTTGTGCTGAAAATGTATTTGTCAGGTTTGCTTGTGTTGAAAATGTATCAACAGTGGGTCCTGATGGACAGAAAAGAAATATATGTGTAACTGATTAAATGTATGCATTGTAACTGTTAAAATGAATATACTGTAACAGAGGATACTGGAAGAGAAGATGTTAATCACAGTCCAGCTGCAGCTAACTTTGAAAAATGTTCTGAAATTAAATTACCTGGCTTAGGCCATAAAGATTGTACCTTACAGTTCTCAATGCAGCCAGAGACAAAAAAAGTCTGTACTAGGTAGCTTTATGTATTGTCTTTGCAGTGAACTAATTGCTCCTCTGGAAAGGGAGAAGTTTGAAATTGTTTTATAACTTCCAGAAGCTACAAAAAATCTGAACAAAACTCTGTATGCGTGTATTATTGAAACATATGTGCTAGATCCTGGTAGTTTCTAGCCAAGGGGGTAGTATGGTAACCAGAAGTCAGATGACCAGATGTATGTGATGTCATTCTGTAATCTAGAAGAAAAATGATGTTTTAATACTAGATGAGACTGAGGTGTCAGAGCAGTCTGTTTTTGGAACCTGACAAAGAAGGAAGACCAACCTACTTCATCTTGACTTGCTCTAGTAAGTGACCAGGGAATAGTAATTCTTTAGATTAGTCAGCAGAATATAGAAATATTAGTTAAGTATTGCCTTTCTGTATCTGTGTGAATCTATTCATCTGTGTTATTTCAATATTTCCTGTGACTGAAACTCTGGTGTTTAGTGTAGATATTTAGTATTTTCATGTTTTTTTACTATTTATTATCAAATATATTTAAACTTTTCATTATGACTGGTCCTTTAGAGAATATTTTAACCTTTGAGAATACTCTCATCTATTTGGTGACTCTGCAGCCACTCCCGAAAGCCTTACTGCACTGGCTAAACACTATAATTTGTATTAATATTAATTTTAGTCAGTATAATTGGGCACCCTTGTAACAGCCTTAAAGTAGCTGGCTTTGAAGTGTCTGGTGGCATTGTATCTGCATCACAGTCTGGGCAGTAGGGTGTATAGCTAGTAAATCTCTGCCAGCCTTTCCCAGGTGTGTGTGTGTGTGTGTGTGTGTGTGTGTGTGTGTGTGTGTGTGTGTGTGTGTGTGTGTGTAGCAGTGACATGAAACACTGTCTAAACAGAGAGAGTGGTAGAGGACTTGGCTTGGACACATGGCTGAGGACTTAACTCTATAGCTGTGCCAGTGGGAAGTCTTACTGAGGATCTCGAGTGAGAGAGGAAACCAGCCCCCCAGACTGAATGTGTTCCCTGTGTGCTCTTAAGGGAAATTTTGCTTGATGCAGAGAGCTGCATCTGGACATATTGGGTGTATGCATTTTTGTTCCAAGTGAACGTCCCTCTCCAGTGTCAGTGGTGAGGATTGAGGATCCTTGATTACTGGCCCAGAGTGGGAAAGTCACAACACATATGCTTTCAAGTCCTATCTTCAATAGCTGTGGAAGTTTATCTGAGTTAAAATCCAGACACGCTCAGCACAGAGGTTCTGATTTTCTGAAAAAACAAATGCAAAGAAATGACTGCTCCCTGCACTTCCCCTTTTCCATCTGTTTAAATTTTCTTTTGCACAGTTCTCTCTGGCAACAGAGTGCTGAAAATACCACTAACTTACCCACCCTGTTATACAAAGGGTCTATATTAGAACATCGAAGTTTCAAAACTTCGAATGCTCTAATATCGAATCCTATTCATGGAAAGCTGAAAACATCGAACATACAGAACAACAAATTTTTTTCCTAGGGAAAAAATTTGCTGTTTCAAAACACATACACACAACACAAGCACGCCAAACAAATAGCAATCCACACACATATAACTAAAATCTTACACCTAACCCTACACTGAACTATACACACATCACTAATTATCCACTTACCTTAACCCAAACCATAACCCTAAGGTCCGTCACTATCTCACACTCACACCTCACCCGCGCCCTAACCCTAACTCACCTACACCGCCCTAACCCTCACATCCACACAATCGCTCACTTACCTGACCCGCGCACTAACCCTAACTCACCTAACCCGCCCTAACCCTCACGTCCACACAATCGCACACATACCTAACCCGCAACATAACCCTAACTAACTTAACCCGCACTCAATCGCACACTTACCTGAACCTAACCTGTAACTTTCCACAACAGCTCTGAAAATATCGAAGCAACAGAAACGGACAACCAAATTCTTTCCCTAGGAAAAAATTTGATTTTCTGTTGCTTCGATATTTTCAGCTTTTGCTGAATAAGGTTCGATATTAGAACATTTGAAGTTTTGAAACTTCGATGTTCTAATATAGACCCTTATACAAATTATTTAGTTCCTTTGCCTAGTGCTAAATACTCTCCCTTCCTTTTATAAATAAATCTCTTTTTACATTTACAATCATGAACTTTACTTGACACTCTTTACAGCCTTTAGTAAAGTCTGAGCTGTTTATTTCACAGAAAGCACAAGCACCAAGTGTATGAGCAGCACACTATGTTCCCATTTCAATGCTTTCTAATTCCTGTAAAGAGAAAAGCTTCTAACAGTAAACCTCTGCCCTCTGTATCTTCAGTCACACTTGCGCAGTCACATTCTCACTCAGTATTTTTTCATCCTATATATACAGTTACCCATTCTTACTGCGTTGTGTTTTTACTCCTATACATTACTCTGACAGATCTTTCCCAAGCTAACATTCTACATGGATATTCATGTGTTTCTGGGCATTCCCTTCAAATTATTGAGAATCCGTTTGATTTCTCTGTAACTTATCCCTGCCTCACTTTCTTTTTTTTTCCTAGGACAACTTACAAGCTCTTACAGACACTGTCCTTTCTCTTAATATTATAGAATTATACCAATGAGCACCACTTGCTATTTGTACTTTCATGTTTATCTGATTTGTTTGTGTAATTAATTTTAATAAACAGTCTCATGCTGACCGTACGCTTTAAAGTTTTGTACACTGGAGCTTTTCCCCCAGGCCTCTGCTATAAAGAGGTTCAGCTCAGCTGGACTTTCTCAGTAAACAAATACTAATAAATAAATAAATAAATAAATATCTACCACCACATTTCATTCACAATCTTCTACTTTTCTATATGTTAGCTGGGAGCTTCCTTGGTTTATTTCTCTAATTCTAAAATCCTCAAATATATATATATATATATATATATATATATATATATATATATATATATATATATGTATATTATAAGCTGCAACTCTAACCACTACACTATATGCCTAGTCTATAATTCCCTTCCAGTGACAGCAGTGTAATAGGTGGCACACTTGCCTTTGGTGCTAGATGACCAGAATGCTATAGGTTCTATTCTTTTTCCGGGTGACTGAAACACTGACACTGCAGTGCTGAATTAGGGGATGCTATACTCCTAAGTATGTTATCTTTTAGATATGGTGGTAAAACCAAGGACCCCATCTGGTTGATCTGGTGGTAGCTCAGGTGGATATAAAGCATCCTATAGAACCTATAGAAAAGAATAAAGTTCCCCAATGCCCTGGCCAGATTTTTTCTAGTAGTATAAATTTCACCTTGGGTCTCACTTGAAAAGATGCAACTAGCCTAGTGGGACTAACCCGGTAAACAAAGGATAGATAAATAACTTATCTAAACACTTACCACCACAGAAGCCATGCCACTAATCCACCTCTCTTGTATACCAAGTACCCCTTCTCTGCCACTCCTCCTGCTCTAAATGACTGTAGTCGTTTTGAAGTTTCCCATACTATGTTGTAAAAAAAAAATAAAAAAAAAATATTAACTTGAGGCGGAAGTCCATCTCTTGCTCTCTAACTTATAGTAATGAATAGTGATGAGTTTAAAGTGTTATAATATAAAATTTACCTTTCACAATTAAAACAATACATTTAAACTGTAATTCATAACCTGATGCTCACCAGTGAACATCTACATTCAACATCTCACCAAATTTTGACGGTAACATCATAGCATATATAAGTAGAACTGTCTTCTTAATATCATTAATAAATTTATATGTTCTGTTTAATGCAATTCTCCCTCAATTTTTTTTTTTTTCAAATACATTTGAATGAATTCCACAGTATTTATACATAACATCTTAAATAACTATGTACACTATTTACATTAGCCTGACACTATAACAGATCTTAATGTATACAGTTACTTTATAAGTAGGTCCAATCCATTATCAGAATGTCTGATTAATTATTGTATAGTGTTATCAACTATATGACTTTTCCCCAAGGGTTGTTGATAAATGGCTTTGGATATATTCTTAGTTCTTTAATTTTAATTTCCATTAATGCTGTGGTCTTCAGTAGGCTGTAGGAGTCTTCCAAAGTTGGTATTATGTTTGTATTCCATCTTCTTGTTATACACTTCCTTGAAATTGCAAGTATAGTCCATACTACATACATGTTTGACTTATTCAAATGAGGACCTTCATTCACATTTAATAATACAAGAGCTTTAGTTAAATAAAAAGATTCATTAAATAAAGCTTGTAGAAAATTATTAATACCATTACAAAATGGCTCAGTTTTAACATAATCAAAGAAAATGTGGTTCCAATTTGCTCTGTGTACTTGCTCACCTCTCCAACATATTCCTTTTATGGAATAATTAATTTTACTGATTCTATTTGGGGTTAAGAATGCTCTGTGTAATTAAAAATGTTCCAGTATTGTGTAAAGGATGTATATGCTATCGATAATAAGATATTTCTTTTAATATCTTCAGTTACCTGTATTGAGTGTCCATTTGTTATACATTTCCAATATGAGGTTTTGGGTGTTGTTTTATAGTTTATCAATATTTTGTAAAATTTTGAAATACTTTTTCCCATGTCAAAGTAATTATATATGATTTCATATATATAGTTCGTAAATTTAGGCATTTCTTTAAATGAAGAATTGTTAATTATTCTACTTAAATCTTGCGAATATGACAGAATACTCTGTAAAGTTAGCCAGTCCTGTTATGGAATTTTGTATGTTGTTTTTATTACTTGCATATCTAAAACTAATCATTTCTGTTCCCAGGAATGAATAATTTCTCTATATAATTTATGTGGAAAGTTCTTTTTGACTATAAATGGTGTTAAAAGATCAAACCAGATTTTTAAATCTATATTTGCATTAATAATTTTCCTAAATGAGTCAGTGGGTTTAGTTATGTTATATTGCATACTAATACATATGTGCAATGGCAAATTGTTTTTATCTGTTATTTGAATTTTTTTTTTGTAAATCAAATTCATTTATTGATATTACAGTTAGTAATTCTTTCCAATTTGCGGATTAATTTGGACTTATCCAATCTGAGATTGTTTTAGATATTGATGCTTTTATATATTTCTCTATATCAGGAAAGTTTAATCCTCCCTGTTTCCATGGTCTGATATGATTAAAGCTATTCTGTTTCTTTTGAGAAACCATAGAAATTTTATTAGGCATGAATTTACTTCTTTAAGTATATTCCTTTCTGGTAACAGTTGTACTGCCAAGGCTATATATAGGATCTTGGGCAGTAAAACCATTTTTATTAACTGTAGTCTATCTTCAAATGTTAATATTATTTTGTTCCATTTTCCACAGAGATTTTAATTGTAGTGATGATATTATTGTAGTTTTTTGAGAGTAATTCATTATTATCCTTGCATAACTCAATTCCTAGCTATTTTAAGGTAGATTCTTGTTTCCCTATGATGTGATCCCCCTTAGTCTACAGTTCTTTTTTTTATTTAAAAATAAAAATTTTGATTTTGATTTATTGAAATGGAGTCCTGAAGTCATGTGAAATGTTTCAATTAATGTATCTAATTATTCTAATGTCTCTTTTGTATTAGATAATGTTAGTAATACGTCATCAGCAAATAACATTACTTTAGAATTGTATTGTTCATAAACATCTATTTCCTTGATTTTTATATTGTTACAAATTGAATCTGCCAATATTTCAATAGCCAGAGCAAACAGAATCGGTGACATGGGACATCCTTGTTTAGTGCCTTTAGATGTTCATCGTGTTTCACTGCTGCAGTCATTATACTTGGGTTATCCTGCCGTCAGGCGGTCCCGCAGTCGGCCAGAGTTCCAAAGTCTTGGTCCGGCATCGGTTGCTGTCGCTTCTTCCCTGACGTCAGAGCGCCAGGGGTATATAAGATGCAGCCAACGCCATTTTCTTCAGTCTTTCTTGCCTTGCAATGTCCGAAGTAAAAGCAGTTCATAAGTGCCGGTCGGCCGACTCCTGAGATTTTCGAATTCAAATTTCAGAACCAAAGTCTTCAATAAAGCTAAGTACCCCGTTGGGGGAAACTTTTTTTTGCCTCAGACCGATGTCAATAAAAGTTAATAATTGTATTTCTTGTGGGAAGCAAATACCCCATAAGGATTTTCATTCTTACTGTATTCCATGCCTAGGCCCAGACCACAACATCACTAGTTGTCGGTTTTGTGCTAGATTTAACAAGCGCACTATTAAACGTCGGTTTGATTTTGCTCGCCATTATTTTGGCCGAAGGTTCAATTACACCATGCTGTCAGAACAACTGATGACCGGAATACACAAATAATGCAAAGACAAGGATAAGGACAGGCATCCGAGGTCCAAAACCGACAATGAAGCCTCTTCTAAGCCAGTCGTCAGTTCGCCAGTTCTCAGTGAGGCTCTTTCGCAGCCCCTGACACCCACTACCTCAGAGCCACAGACCGCCTCTGACTCCCACGTGGAGACTACTAGGCCTCTGGAAACTCAAGGTAAAGGGCCTACGGAAATTAACCCATCAGATGGGTCCAGAGCCGCTGAGCAGGCATCGGCTTCTGAGGGTATTTTCAGACCTTCACAGCTCACTATCAAAACAACCAAGTCTAAAACTCCATTAAAGACAAAGAAACAAGTACAGCATTTCCCTGGACACGCCTCCACACCTAAGAAACAGATGCTCAAAATGGCCGAAGACCTAATTACTCTGATCAGGGGTTCCCATCCCCCTCCTGATAAAAGGCCTAGGCAGGATACAGACTATGATTCCTCTGACGAGGTTTCTATTTCCTCTGATTCCTCTTCAGACCAGGGATATTCATTCCCCCCTATAAGAACTCTGATGCTGAAGAATCTATCCCTTCAGCCTCTCCTCCTGAGGATTACCTCTTTTGGTGAAACTTTACATACCATGAGGGAGCATTTCCATTGGGAGAGCCAGTATTATTCAGAATCCAAGAAAAGGCTCAGAGATTTTCTTTTATTACCTCAGCACAGGCCCCTCGCTATTCTGCCAGTGTTAGATATTGCGGATGATGTGTTCTCTGAATCCAGTCTAACCCCGGATCCTTTGCCCCCAGCACCAGTCAAGCCAGATAGGTACTATAGAGTCCCCAACTCACAAATTTCTTAATAAAAACCCTGCTGCTGACCCAGAAACTATTTCACAGGGTCCCAAAGGAGTTAAGGCTTCCACTGCTAAAAATCCAGTCCCCTCTGACAGGGATTCCAGAGCACTGGATAAATGGGGGAAGAAAGTTTACACTTCTGCAACTTTAGCAGTAAGGGCCTTAAATTGCCAATTCCACATGCTTAAATACCAACAATATTTAATGTCTTTGCTGAAACAGAAAATGCTCACTAGCTCAGAAGGTCGTGACTATAAGGAAATGCAGGATTTATTGCATGCAGCTGAACAAGTGGGAAAACATACTCTGCAATGTGGTTTGGATTCATTAGAGGCTTCTTGTAGAGCCACAGTTACAGGATCTGTGATTTGAAGGCATGCTTGGTTAAAAGAACAAAGTTTACCTGATCATGTTAAGGCAAAATTATTGGATGCACCTTTACAACATGATATCTTGTTTGGTGTTAAGGCCGAAGAGGTATTAAAGAAAATGGAGGATAAAGCAAAATCTATGCAGACAGTGAAAGATTTCTTACAGGTACAGCCTCCTAGATTTAGCAGAAATTGGCCTTCTAAAAATTGGTCCTTTCCAGTGTCAGACAGACCACAAAGAGGTAGATACAGATGCCCAAGAGGCAGATCTCAGCCCCAAGGCTCTTACAGACCACGATAGTGGGGTGCATCAACCCCTAAAGGAGGTGAAGACAAGTCACAACCTTATAAGAAACAGTCCCAATGACTTCCCCTTTCAAATGCCAAGCAGCTCCCTTAGGGGGAAAACTAGCACTTTTTTCACAAAATTGGCATATAATCACCCAAGACAAATGGGTTTTGAATATTGTGTCTCAAGGTTACAGGTTCCACTTTCACACTCTCCCAAGGCCGAAAGGAATGCCAGACCTGCCACAAAATCAATGAGCAGAGGCACAAAAACAAATTACAGCCCTCATGGACATGAGAGCTATTCAAAAAGTACCAGAACAGGAACAAGGACAAGGATTTTACTCAAGACTTTTCTTGGTTCCCAGAAAGGACAAAGCTTGGAGACCCATACTGGACCTATCTATTTTAAACACTTACCTGGATATTCCAAAATTCAAAATGTTGACACTACAGCAACTTCTTCCCATGCTGGGCAAGAAGGCTTGGCTTGTTACTTTGGACCTCAAAGAGGCATACCTGCATGTCCCAATCAGACAAAATTGCAGAAGATACCTCTGATTCATAGCTGGCACAATGTATTACCAATTCTCTCCACTGCCCTTTGGATTATCTACTGCGCCCAGGGTCTTCACAAAATGCCTGGCACCAGTAATTGCAATTTGCAGACAGAAAGGAATTCAAATATATCCTTACTTGGACGACTGCCTTATTCAAGGCAGAGAGCAAGGACATTCTACTAAAGCATCTGGTGTTTGTAAAAAGTTTACTAATGGGCCTAGGGTACACAATAAACGAAAATAAGTCAAAACTAGTGCCCTCACAAGAGATAATATTCCTGGGTGCAAGCTTAAATACAACTGCCCAGATGGCTTATCTCACGCCAGACAAGCAAAAGCAACTGACTCAGTATTTTCATTTGATGGCAACAAAAACCCAACTCCCTGCAAGAAAAATTCTGCAGGCCTTGGGGTTCACGGCGTCATGCATACTACTAATACCATAAGCCAGACTGTACATGAGGAAGTTACAATGGTATCTAAAAAGTGTCTGGACTCAACACTGTCACAGTTTGGAAGCAATAATACCATTCATACCCTGCCTACAACAGGAGTTTCGATAGTGGGCACAGGCATGTCACCACAACCAGGGACAGCCTTTCACTTTACCCACAGCCAGGCAGACACTAACAACAGATGCATTGGATTATGCCTGGGGAGCACACATGGCAGGAAAATGTATCCAGGGCAAGAGGACCACAGACCAAATGCATCTCCACATCAATCAAAAAAAGATGCTAGCTATACAAAATGCCCTGACAGCTTTCAAGGACCTTCTGCATCCAGGACTACTACTAAAGATGGACAACACCACAGTTATGTGGTACATAGACAAGCAAGAGGGCACACATTCCTATCCCCTATGCAGACAAGCCATGACTTTGTGGAACACAGCACTGACCTATCAAGTTCATCTGCAAGCACAATTCCTGCCAGGAAAGAAAAATACTCTGGCAAACGACTTAAGCAGAAACATCATGGATCCTCACGAGTAGAAATTAAACCCACAAGTATTCAGCATGATAACTCAGAAATGGGGGTGCCCAGACATAGATCTCGTTGCCTCCCCTCTGAACTGCCAACTACAGAAATTCTGCACAAGGACTTACCACACACAAGCATGGAAAGTGGATGCTCTCTCATTCAGCTGGAAAACACTAAAAGTTTATGCCTTCCCACTACTGCCTCTCCTTTCAAAGGTACTCCTAAAATCCAGACTAGAGAGGCCAAAAATGATCCTTATTGCCCCGGACTGGCCATGCCAGCACTGGTACCCAATCTTAAAGAACTTGGCTCAAGGCCCAGCATGGATTTTACCTCAAATTCCTCATCTTCTGACTCAGCAAAACAATCAGATCCTGCACAGCCAGCTCAAAACCTTAAATCTGGCTGCATGGCAGATTACTTAGCCAAGCAGTCAACACCTCTCTCTAAAGCTGTTATGGATGTCATTTTGGAGACCAGGAGGCCCAGCACCAGGAAATCTTATTCAGAAAAGTGGAAGAGATTCTGCACCTGGAACCACGCTCAAGGCCTTGACCGTCTTGTTCCAAATATTCCTCAGATATTACAATACTTAACTGAGATGCTGGACAAAGGCTTATCCTTTTCATCTATTAAGATCCACGCCTCTGCCATTTCAGCTCATTACAACACGGATCCTCCTATTTACTCTCATCCAATACTAAGACAATACCACAGAGGGGCTAAAAACATAAGACTGCCCAGGAGAGCACCAGCACCAACTTGGGACCTCAACTTTGTCTTGGAAAAAACTTACTTTACCACCTCTTGAGCCAGCCAATTCAGCAGAATTAAAATTTTTATCATGGAAAACTGCTCTGCTTCTGGCAATAACCTCAGCATGAAGAGTCTCAGAGTTACAGACACTAATGGCAGTGGAACCTTTCATCATTTTTCATCAAGACAGGGTTTCTTTAAGAACAAACCCTACATTTATGCCAAAGGTGGTATCCAGTGTGGCTCTTAACCAAACTATTCACTTGCCAATATTTTATCCAAATCCCCAGAACAAAGGGGAGAGACTACTGCACTCATTGGACATACACAGGCAGTTACGCTTCTACTTGGACAAAACAAAAGCTTTCAAGAAAACTTAGCAACTATTTGTAGCACATGCTGCAGGATCACAGGGAAAGGCTATTTCAAAGTACACCATTTCAAAGTGGATAGGACACTGTATCCATTTCTGCTGCACACAGCATGGAAAAACTGTACTTGACAACATTAGGCCACATTCTACTAGGGCAACAGCCACTTCAGCAGCCTTCCTTAGAGGAGTACCTACTAAGGATATTTTGGAAGCTGCAACTTGGAGTTCAGTGCACACCTTTACCAAGCACTACCGCTTGCCTCTTTACTCTAAAACCAGAGCTGGCTTTGCCACTGCAGTGCTGCAGGGCCTCATAGCCACCCCGAATCCTTTATAGACCCAGCTATCCAACCTCAGCTTTGGGATTCAACCCAAGTGTAATGACTGCAGCAGTGAAACACGATGAACATAGTAAAGTTTTGTACCTACCATAAATGTAGATGTTCGAGTGTATTCACTGCTGCAGTCCAAGTTACCCTCCCTCCATCCCCACTTTTTTAGCTGGAACTTATCTATACCTTTCTATCCTACACAACCTATGTGGTGTATTTGCTTGCAACTGAAGGTATTGTTTTTATTTTTTATGTATGTTTTATTAGCAACATGTATTGCCTACCTATTTGGGGGCACCTGACATCTGGGGCAAGAAAAACTGAAGAAAATGGTGTAGGCTGCATCTTATATACCCCTGGCGCTTCTCTGACGTCAGGGAAGACGCGACAGCAACCGACGCCGGACCAAGACTTTGGAACTCTGGCTGACTGCGGGACCGCCTGACGACAGGATAACCCAAGTGTAATGACTGCAGCAGTGAATACACTCGAACATCTACATTTATGGTAGGTACAAAACTGTACTTTATATGTATAGATTAAGAGGTAAAAGGCCCTAAATCGACATACGCTAAATTATTTGTATATATATATTCCTTAGGAGATGAACAAAGGATGCAGGAAATTCAAATAGCATTAGGATTTTAAATAAACAGTCCAAATCTAGGGAATCAAAGGAGTTCTCTATATCTAAGCCAATTATGAGTGTTTCTTTAATATAATCTACAGGAGAAATTATCCTTTTAATATTGTCAAGTGTGTGTCTATGATATATAAATCCAGTTTGATCATTATTTATTGTTTTGGATAGTGTTATTTTCATTCTGTTAGTTAATATTGTCATAAATATCTTATAGTTATTATTTAATAATGATATAGGTCTATATGAGGTACAGATGTTTGGGGATTTGTTTTCCTTTACGATTGGTGTGATTAAGAAATATCTCCAAGAGGGTGGTATTAAAGCTTGTGATTGAATTTCTAATAGAGCATTATGGAAAAGGGATAGTCTATTTGAAGGAAAAACTTCATATATTTCCATAATTATGCCATCTATAGCTGGAGCATTAATATTTTTACCCTCTTTTATTGTATCTGTAATTTCCTTGTAGGATATGGGTGCTTGTGGATCTAGTTTTAATTTTTCTGTTTTTTTTTATATATTAGAACATTTTTCATCTAGATTTAATTTATCGATGTGTACATTTTCTTTTTGGAAATGTTCAATATAGTTATTTCTATAGGCATCAAGAATGTCACCTATATCTGAGACATTTTCCCTTTATTTTCATGGAAGATACTTTTAATGTTATTAGCTTTTGATTGTATATTGATTCTTGTAGATAAATTATGTAGATATTTGGGAGAAGTGGCCAAGGTATTAATCTTTAGTTTTGCTAAAGCTAAACTAGTTTTATGTGTTGGAATTTAATTACATTTATTGTTTAATACTTCTTTCTTTTTCATTTCCAAGTGATTTTGATTTTTTCAGATTTTACTGACAAAAGTTTGTATTGTAGATCTAATAATTCAGAATCCCATTCTCTGATTTTTTTTTATACCAAGTTAGGGCTTTATTATATATGTAAGCTTTTAATGAGTCCCATATCTTGATGGGAAAACAACAAATATTTAACTTCTTTAAATGTGAAAGTATATACAAGATGAAATGATTCGACCCACTTGTTTAAAGCTTTTGATACAGCAGATGTACTCAGCGGTCTTTTATTTGTAGTTTCAGAAATATCAAATATACAGTTAAAATCTCCTTCTAATATTAAGTTGCCTTTATAATTACTGGAAATGAAATCCAAGTGTTTTTTTACAGTTCCTGTTCCAATGCCTGGGAACCAGTATAGATTGGCTACGGACTATATTCTGTTATTATATTTAACTGCTACTAATGCCATAAGGTGTTCTTTATCTTTATACTTATAAATGACTTCTGGGTTAATCATATTTGTTTTCCATAAAATTGTTACCCCTTTTGTCTTTCTTTTATAAGTGGATTGCACCCATATCATATATTCCTTAGGATTCCATTTGCAATTATTTGTTTTTAAATGAGTTTCTTGAAGGAAGACATTTGTGTTTTGTTCAATTTTAAATATTTCAGTAGATTTGATCTCTTGCTAGGATTGTTTAAGCCATTGTTATTTAAAGATAAAGGTGGTGGTGCTGCGGTAGCGCTGTCGCCTCACAGTAAGACGCTGTCCAGTTCGATTCTCAGCTAGAGCGTCTTCTGCGTGGAGACATGCGTGAATGGGCGTACCTTCATTGAAGGTTGTGCGTCAGACCTGGCAAGCCGGTATGTAAAAATCAACTGCCAATCATTAGCGGACCGGAGTTCCGCTGTGGTGACCCCTAACTGGGAAAAGCCAAAAGACACAAACAAAGTTAAATCCGTCTTAGGTTATTTAGACTATGTATTTTTGTTTTATTGTGACTATTAAACATTTTCCTCTGATAAGTATAAAGTATACGTTTGAGCTTTTAAAGGAAATTATCAGTTTTATATTTTGAGTGTTTACCAATAAAGTAATGTTTTTTTCAGTCATACTAAAAATGTTTTTGTGAAATAAATTTAAATTAATAAATGTTAACAAAACTAAGATCCACACTAGCCATGGAATGAAAATCATTCCTAATCTGATGGATAAACCTAAGACCATCAGATTATCACTCACACCTTGACAATCCAGAACATCTGAGCTCCACAAATTGAATATGGAGAATATTTGTAATAGGAATAAGCAAAATTTATATTATTTTGAACAGATATTGTACTATTGTAGATTAGACAGAATTCTAATACAATATAATTGTCTACTTATTGCATACGCAATTAATATTTACATGAAAGATAGATGACAAGCAATTCAATCATAGTAAAGTAGGATGTATCATATATAAAACCTCAGTAAAAGATTATAGCACAAAGTTATTAACATATTCACCCTTACTGATGAAGTCTTTCAAAATGTATTACTTAATATAAATAGATGGTAATAATATTTATACCTAATGTTTATAATACAATGTATATTAGATATATCAGAAGTTATATTTCATTGTTTGCTAGCATTTAAGTAATCACTTTGTTTGTTGCTAACTTACTTAAAGCATCAAGTTTGTTTTATGTTTCCTATTTCCCATTTCCTACACATAAGGATTTTCATATCTGTCATTTCTTATTATAAAATGAGTGAAATTATAGGTTAAAACACCAAATTCACGTATTGTGATTAATGATTATAAGTTCCCTTTCCATATTCACAAATTGCCATTTTATGGCATATACTGAAAGTTTTTAGATTTAAATGGCAACATTCTATTTTGTATAATCAGCAAAGGTTAAACTGAGGGATTATTGTCAATTTAATACTATTTGTTCAGAAAGTGATTGTTACATTCTGTGACTCTCCTAGTTCAGGCTTCTACTGTTTCCCTTGAACAACTTTGTTAGTTTGATGTCATGTATAAAACATTAGTTACTTTGGTAACAGCTTAAGTATTATGTATGGTCAAAATGGGTTACAAAACCACAATTCAAGTTAAAGCAATTATATGATTTGTTATGCACAATTACTTGTATGATAAAATCATCATGCTTCCCCTTGATGTTCAATATATAGTGTATGTCACTTATGACAAGTTAAAACAGTAGAGTTATTATACACAAGCCCATGTTATTAAACTGAGTGTCTATTGTCAATTTAATACTATTTGTTCAGAATATGATTGTTACATTCTGTGACATTTCAAGTTCAGGCTTCTATTGTTTCTCTTGAACAACTGTCAGTTTATGTCATGTATAAACATTAGTTACCTTGGTAACCACTTAAGTATTATATATGGTCAAGATGGGTTACAAAAACTACAATTCAAGTTAAAGGAATTGCATGACTTGTTATGTATATTTACTTATATAAGAAAATCATCAAACTTCCCCTTGATGTTTAATGTAGTGTATGTCATTTATGACAAGTTAAGACAGTAGTATTATTATACACAAGCCCATGTTATTAAATCCTGTTTTTAATATCTAAATTCAGCAGACTGCTTCATCTTATATAATGATTATATATTTTATATCTAGAATTACTAAAATCATACATTACATAACTACTGTGCATGTTTTTTTTTTTTGGCTGTTGCTTAGTTATTTGAGAGACCACAAGCTGTAATGCTTATTCTCATTATTAGCTCCTTCCAAGCATGTTTATACAGTGCATGGACTTTAAATTATGAGACTCTTCTATTCTTATTTGTTGTAAGTATATTTCCATCCTTACATACACACATATCAGTACTTCAAGCACTGGCAACAATACTTATCCAGTTTTGCCAGAATATCATTCACTAGTTCATGTGGTGTGTTTCCAGGCTGTACTTAAAATATCCAAACCAATATTTGTCCTGTTCCATTTTACCAGCCTGTTCCATGCAGTGGCCACTCTGCCAGTGAACCACTCAACACACCTTCCACTCCCCCAGATATTTCCATGAAGGAAATCTGATGACTCTCTAGCACTTCCCGGCAATCCCAAACACCCCTAGAATCAGCTATCCCCATATGCGCAACACGTCCAAGCAAGCTCACCTCCCAGGCCACTGCAAAGGGTTTTGCACAAGACCAAGAGCTATTAGTCTTTCATAATAACTCAGACTTCCACTCTTATGTAAGTCATTAATGTGTTTGGACCAAAATACATTTTAAAAATAAAATTGCGCTTATTATTTATTTATTTATTTATTTTTATCAAGAATCAACTTAAAGAACTAAATGAAGTGTTGTGAGACCATCAATATGTGTACTTGTGGTTTAAAACAGCCCTATGTTTTATATATATATATATATATATATATATATATATATATATATATATATATATATATATATCAAAAACATTGCTGAGAATCGTCTTGGAGGCTCCTCAGAGCCGTTTAGCATTATTGTCATGCTGTCTCCATTACCATAGGAAACTGGGAGCATATGTTTCTTGCACTGCATACCAGAGGCTAACAATGTACCTGAAGCAAAGTTTCACTACACTGCATCTTCAAGCCTAAATTCCCTCCCTTTCAGCGAGGCAGTAGCCAGGAAAAGAACGGAGAGTAAACAGATCAAAAAAAAAAAAAAACTCCCAACAAGCCACCACAGCAAGAGATAACACATTTTTCAAGCCTTCCCACCTCTCACTCAGCAGATGTATAAACAAACAATTCTCTGCCAAAATATCTCAAATCACAGTTTTATCCACCCCTTCCCCTGGTTCCAGGCTAAAAAAAACAAATGTCTCTTCCTAATACACAAGCATCAGTAAACCTCGATCACAAGCCTTAACCCACAGTTTCCCAGAGATGAAAACAGCAACATACAACAGCTGCCAGACACAGTTGCATCCACACACACCATATCAGGCTTAATCAAACAGCGCTCAAAGCTATGATACCTGTCATAATTGATATTAACTATGTTTAGACAGAATAACAATGACATCTGTACTAGCTGCCAGACACAGCTGCATCCACAGACACCATATCAGGATTGATGAAACAGCACTTGTAGCTGTGATACCTGCCATAATTGATATTAGCTATATTTAGACAGAATAATGATGACATTTGTACTAAGAGGTTGCTACTATTATTCAACCAGGTTATACATGACATTTCTAAATCATACTTTAACTGAAGAAGGCATTAGTCTCCATGATAGCATTATTTTTTCAAAACACTCTACTGTTACTGCTATTATATACAATGTTAATTTGTTACATTTGAGTCTGGACTATGATGAATGGTACCTTGTTGAATTAGTTAATTAAATTATTAGAAGTAAAAAAATGAACAAGATAAGTATTCACTGAGTTCAAGTAGGGGAATAGAAACTTCTATGTTTATATTATATGTTGCTTTGTTTGGCTTATATATAATGTAAATAGTAACCCATCTTCACCTACCTTTGTTTGTGAAGAATTACTGGACTCTTTGAACATTTTGAATAAATCATTACTGTTTCTCAGTTATTTAAGAAACCCTCCTTTTTTATATAAAAACAGATGACAAGTGATGTACCACATCAGTTGATACTTTGAGAGATGTTGTAAGAGTTATTTTTTTGGGACAGTGATCTTGGAATCAGTTTTTTGTTTCTTCTATCTAGCATAACTCCAAGGATTTGTTTCTTTTATTCTTTTAAGAGTAGGGGCCATCCATTCCATTTCTTCTGGGATAGACACTATATTGTTGTTTTTGATGAATACAGTAGCTTCTTCTAAATCATTAAAGGTTCTCATCTCATTGGCAAAAAGTATTTTTATCTTGGCTGGAAAGGCCAGCTGTATTTTAATGTTGTTTTGTTTCATCAGTTTTATTATTGGCCTTTGTTCTAATATTCTGCAAGAATAATCACTGTCAAACCTTATCAGGCTTTGATTGTATTTTAAGGGCGATTTTCTCCAAGAAGATTTTAATACTAGCTCCTTGTCCAGAAATGAAAGAAATTTTATAACTATGGATCTAGGTGGAGTATTTGTTGAGTTAGAAGCATGTTTCCTCAGTGCTCTATGCGCCCTTTCAATTTCAAATGAAGTCCCTCTTTCAAGTCTAAAAATTCAGGAATCCAGGCTGTTAAGAATGAAATAATGTCTTCTCCTTCAGTGTTTTCAGGCAGACCAAAGATCCTTATGTTGTTTCTTCTTTCCCTGTTTTCTAAGTCATCTATTTTGTTAAGCAGCCATGTATTCTGTTTAATTTTGTAATTATTCCTCTCTGAGTCTCCCTTCAATGTCATTTAGAAAAGTCTCTATATTTGTTACTTTACCAGAGTATCAGTCTGTTTTTGAGAATTTAATTTGAGGTTTTCTAAGTCATTTTTAAAGCCATCCATCTTCAAAGATAGATCTGATGTTGTAAATCTTTGTTCATTAATTACTATTAGGACTTTAGTTCCATTCTCGGAACCAATATGGCTGTTTCCAAGCTTGCACCAGCCGCAAACTTTCAGCTAAGACCTACCCACAATGCCCCTCTTCTAGTTACTCCAGATTTTGTTTACCACGTTCCTAGTCAGATGTGCTAGCTATCTCTCTCAAAGCTAAGTAGAAAATTGTCATTTTTAAGATAGTTTCTCTTTAAAATTTTTTATTTTTTAGTCAATTTTGTCTTTTCTCACTATCGCCTATAACCCAATTCTATTCCCTACCCTTTACCTTGGTAATTTCTAAAACTACTGGTACTGTCCCTCTCTCCTACATTTGACAGACCCTTCCTTATCACTTGTGGTATTTTTTTAATACCATTGCTGGTATTCTCTCACCTTTTTCTCTCCCTTATTTTGTTTTTTCTATAGGATAGCCGTGTTGCCTTACTATGTCAGACAAAGCTAAGTTGGGGTTTAAACAGTGTGACAAGTATGAATGTAAGAGGCCTAACTTGTATACACATGTTCGTTGTGTCTACTGTTTGGGGATGGATCATATTAAAGCTGACATTTTACAAGTTTTAGTAATTGTACACTAGCAGAATGTAAAAATAAGCTTATTTTAAAAGATTTAATCAAGACACCTTTTTCGGAGGCTCTATTTGGGTCGGAGGTCTCACCCCCTCCAAAGACCAAAAATCATAAGGAAAAACAGAGTCACTCGGTTTCTGCACCTCCGTCAAGTTACGGAACCGAGTTGGCTCAGTGCTTCACCGGTGCCTGTGGCACAGACCTCTTCGGCACCAGGCTCTGTATCTTCTCCCTCACTGCCGTCCATGATATTCTCCCCTGTTTCTGTTCCAACCTTGGTACCACTGACTTCGGTGCCATCCTTAGATCTGACAATGGCTCCTATGACTGTACCTGCTTCAGCACCATCCCCGGCCATGGTGTCGACAGCTTCTTCGGCTCCATCGGCTCCAAAACTCAAATATCTGCCAAGGACAAGATACTCTCCAAATTACGACCATTTTTTGGGGTAGAGGTTTATCCCCTCATTCTCCTTCAGCAGCCTCCTTTAGATCCACTACGAGTTTTTCTGAATTAGATCAAGTGCAGGTTGTGGACCAGCTTCTGGCAGCTAGGGAATTTGCCCATTCCAACTAGACCTTCCGTCCCTCTTGGCTCGGAATCTTTTACTACATCTTTCCCTGTTTATCCTCCTTCGGCCTCTACTCAGATTCCGGAGATTTTGGTACTGATATCCACTCTGGTGCATACTGTCTCAGCTCTGACAGCAGTTATTCCCCTGTCGGCACCGCCCACCCTTGCTGCACTGGCTCTAGTGGAGTCGATGCTCTCTCGGAGCAGTGCTTGGACTGTCCATACCTTGGTACCTAGCCTGGCGCCTAATTTCTTGCTGGGGCCGTCTATGTCCACAGCTCTGATGGCTTCCAGTTCTCTCAGAGCTCCTCACCTGGAGGTGGGCTCCTCAGGGTGGGGTGTGACCCCAGTTCCGAGGTTGTCCTTCCTGGTTCCGGGCTCCCATCCCTCCTCGGGTGGGCCTGCTGTCCAGTTATGGAGAGGGTCCTTGACTCCGCAGGCTCACAGTCAGCACCAATGACATCAGTATCAGAACCCCCCCCCCCCCAGCATGCACCTCGCCCAACCCTCTATTTCAGGACACTGGGCATGGGAGTCGCAAGACCCCCCTTTGAAGGGAACCCCTTCTCCGGAGTCCTTCTCAGAAGATCCCACTGGGGAGCCACTCCGGAAGAAACGGTGCAAGAGGAAGCACCTTGATTCCCTGGAGGAATCTATCACAGAAGACATGGATTGTGATGAGGGGGAAGGGTCCCCATGGTCTCCCCCAGATGACGTCTCATTTGGAGACATTCTCGAAATCCTCAAGCAGCGGGGAGACTGGAAGTTCTCTAACCCTTCTTCTGAGGAATCGGTGTTCTTGCAAGCCTTCCGTGCCCAGCCATCTACTTCCTGGGTGACCCCACTGGCAGATGACCTTGTTAAGCTTATTATGCAGCATGCCTGGAAGACCCCAGACAATGTAGAACCTGTTCACTGGACGCCAGACAAATTTTTATCTACACCTGAAGACCAGCCCCACTGGTCCAAGCAGTTGACAGTTGATTCTATGGTAGTGGTAGCAGCCACCAAGCGGGAACTGGCAGAAGATAGTTCCACTGTCCATCCTCCAAACAGAGAGTCCCAGACCATGGGCAGACTAGGGAAGTGGACCCATGCTTCAGCGACCTTCGCCATTCGGTCACTGAACTATTTGGCACACTTTACTCGCCTCCAAAGAGACCTAATTTCTGAAATGTCTTCCTCTTTGGTGGGGGTAATGCCTGATGAGTTGTGTGACATTGTCGCCTCGCAGCTAGCTACCCTTGAATCCATCTGAAACTCCTCAATGCATTTGATATCTCACATCACCGAGGGGGCAGCTCCAGCTGCCGCATCAGGCATTGTCATGAGATGTAATGCTTGGATGCGGTTGTGTGACTTCGCAGACCCCTTTAAACCTTCCTTCTTCAATGCATCTGTCAACGAATCTGCACTTTTTGGACCCAAAGTATGAGACACACTTACACATAGTGAGAAAGACAGAAAAACCTTGTCTGTTGTGGGCATACACTTTTCCAACCCCCAGAGGTCCTACTCCAGGAACCAGAAGGGAGGAAAAATGTGGTTCAAGAAATCCCAAGGATCTTTTTGTGACATTTGTGGTGAACAACCCCCCCCGGGACAGAGGGGGCAACTCATATGGAAGATGCCCCTTTCACGGTAGAGGGGGTCCGTGTAACCAGGGTGCTAGAGATTCTTTCTCCGGCAGACCCTACCAGCGCTCCTGAGCAGCGGCCCGACTGTTTTCCTCTGAAAGCAGTCGGGGGTCATTTTTCTCTGCACCTACCAGCCTGGCATCTTATTACTACCGATGTTTGGGTGCAGAGAATAATATCCAGAAGCTACCAAATACCATTCGATTTAATTCCCAGACCCGTCAAACGAATCCCTAATGTACCACCCAATCAGAGGAAATTAGCAGCCTTAGAAATTGAAAAGCTGCTAAGAAAAAGAGTCATTCAACCAGTCCCACCAGACCACACAGGATCCGGGTTTTACTCAAGGTTCTTTTTAGTGCCAAAAAAGACAGGGGAATGGAGACCAATCCTGGATCTCAGCCTATTGAACAAATTTGGATGATCATGTTACAGTCCATTCTTCCCTTCCTAGGGAGGGACAACTGGATGTGCTCTATAGACCTGCAGGACACATACTACCACATAAAGATGGATCACCACTCCCGGAGGTTTCTCCGCTTCCAGCTGGGAGCCACCCACTACTAGTTCAGGGCACTGCCATTCAGTCTCTCAACAGCCCCCCTGAGTGTTCACCAAATGTATGGCAGTTGTGGTAGCTCATCTTCAACTACAAGGAATCCAGGTCATTCCGTATCTAGACGATTGGCTCCTTACCGCTCCGACTAGGAATCTCCTAGTCCGCAGGCTCTCTTACACTCAAGGTCTCACTCTCTGCTTGGGGATTACAATCAACAAGGACAAATCTCAAATGTCCCCAGTAAAGACACTGGAATTTACTGGAGCAGTCTTCGACACAACATCCTGTCAAGCTTCTTTCCCCCCTCACAGGCTTTCGAAAATATGACACCAAATCCAAGGCCTTCTTCCTCAGACCTATGTACTGCATGTCTTGTGCTGCAACTCTTAGGCTCCATGACAGCTGCCATTACGTTAGTATCACTGGCGAGGCTGCACATGAGAATCCCGCAGTGGCTCCTTTCCACACAATGGTCATTTCTAACTCACCCACTCGACCACATGATACGTCTTACAAACTGTTGCAAGGAAGAAATGCTATGGTGGATAAAGCCACAAACGAATCTTTGGTGTCGACCATTCTGTCTTCCTCAGCCCACAGCCACGGTGACCACGAATGCTTTCCTGTTAGGGTGGGGGTGGGGCATTTCCAGGGAAAGGGTCCAAGGCACCTGGTCCCCCATGGAGACCAATTTGCACATAAATGTCCTGGAACTGAGTCAGTTCTGTGCTGCAAGCGTTCCATGCATCCCTACCCTCTGGGGCCATTGCAGTTCAGTCTGACAACATGTCAGTCATCTGGTATATCAACAAGCAAGGCCGAAACAGGTCTTACCCTCTGTGTCGGGAAGCCAGGAGGATTTGACACTGGGCAATAGCTTCCAACCGCTTTCTTATAGCAACACACATTCCCGGGAGTTCCAACCTTATTGCGGACAATCTGAGCAGGAACATCCTGATGCCTCGTGAGTGGTCCCTCAACCGTGTAATAGCGGATTGGATCTTCCAATGCTGGGCAAGCCTTGCTGTGATCTGTTTGCTTCCCCCCCTAAATTACAAATGCAGAAGCTACTTTGCCCTGATCCCCCCTCAGGGGGAACCCCCGAGGGACGCTCTATTGCATGATTGGCCCCAGGATCTTCTGTATGCCTTTCCCCCATTTCCCCTCATCCCAAAATTTCTCCAGAAAGCTCAGAGTTTGAGAAGCAAAGTGATCTTCATTGCCCCCTACTGGCCCTATCAAGTCTGGTTTCCATTTCTATGGCCTCATCTGATTCACAGCCCGTGGATCCTGGATCATTCCCAAGACCTGTTATCTCATCCTCAGGGACTGATTCATCTGAACCTCCACAGTCTCAAGCTCACAGGTTGGTTCCTCCACTTCCAATGATTGCCAGGCTGCCTGACATCCCATCTCCTGTTCGTGCAATTGTTCTGGTTTCACACAAACCTTCCACCAGGAAAGTTTATTCTAGTAAATGGACTAGGTTCTTTATTTGGGCCTAAGATCAGAACTTGAACCCTTTCTCTATGCCTATTCAAAAGATCCTACAATACCCGACTACTCTTTTACATGCAGGAGCCACAGCATCGATGATCACTATACATTTAGCAGCTATCGACAATTTTCAGAATGGACTTGGATAATTCTTCGATTATGTCACACTACCTATGCAAATCATTTTTGAAAGGAGTATTACATGTTAAACCTCCAGTCAAGCCTCCCTTAGAAACCTGGGACTTGACCTTGGTGCTTCAATCTCTCACAGGTCCGCCTTTCGAGCCCTTTGATTCATGTGATTTAAAATTTTTGTCAGGGAAAACCTTACTTCTAGTAGCACTTACCTCAGCGAGAAGAGTATTTGAGCTGCAGGCCTTGAGTGTCAAGAGACCTTACTTGATCTTCCACATGGATAGGGTGTCTCTTCGTACTGACCCTTCTTTCTTGCCGAAGGTCATGTCTGGATTTTCCATTAACCAATCTATTGACCTGCCGGTTTTCTTCCCTCAGCATTCTAGTAGAGGGGAGTACCTTTTGCACACCCTTGATGTGCCATGACCAACACTATTAGAGGCTTCCATATGATCTATCAGATCTATTTATTTTAGTTTGCAAGGCAGCAGTACCGTTGTAGAACTATGGTCTTTTCTGAAGCCATACCGAACTTAATTTTTTTTTAACTGAGAAGAAACTGTACTTTCAAAGTTACTTAGATAAAGGAGGTAAGATGTAGTTAGATATGTGTAAAGCTGGCGACTGAATGAATACTGATGAAGTGGGGTAATCTTTAACAAGGGGATGCATGACTATTTCTAGCATAAAGGAAAATTACCAGTTTTAAGAACACATTAACTTTGTGAACACCCTTGGAGCCATAAGGGTAATATAGAGAACCAGTAGTCTAACCCACACACAGAGAACCTTAAACTTCTGAAATATGTGGCAATGCTAATGCGATAATAAGTATTTTTCAAGCCCAGAGTTACCAAAAAAAAAAAATTAGAAGAGGAATGACAGGTAACAATTTGTTTGGGGCAGCATGTCGAACTTTGGAATTTTCACAAACAGGTTGAGAATGGAAAGGTCCAGAACTGGTCTTCAAGAGGGATCCTTCTTTGGCACCAGAAAAACTCTTAAACCAAAAACCTTTTACCAATCTGAACAACTTTTAGAACCCGTATGACAGAAACAATCTGATGTCAGACAGGAAAGTGAAGAACGGAGCTCTGGGGCAGGTTTAGTAAGGGGGAGTGCTCCAATAGTTATTCAGTTGTATTGTTCTGTCCCTTTTCTGGAAGGTTCTCTCCCTCCTTCTTTGAACCCTCCTGCCACTTTTTTTCCTGTATACCAACTTCGTAGAAGCATGTTGAGACAGTTTGTTTTGCTTTTTGAAAAAGTAATCTGAGTTTGCTGCAAAGGTTTTAGCAAACTTATAAAAGGAGGGCTGAAAGTTTTGAGTAATCCCCTGAATCAATTTCCTTCTCCTCAAACAGTTTTGAGTACATGAGTAGTAGAAAGACCAAACAAAACTTCCCTATCTAAAGGTGAATTTAAAATTTCAGATTTAACATCTTCAGAACAACCTATGTTTATAAACCCAAGCAAACCTTCTCAGAACAGAAACAGAAGCTGCTGCTCTGGATACAGAGACAGTACAATCATAATAAGACTAAAGGAATGTTTACTCACCTAGGAAACAGAAGCAACTAAACAAATCAAAGAGGACTTTGAGGAAATACTGGCAGTAATGTTCCTCATAACGTCAACAGAAGCCAACAGAAGCTTTAACATGTGAGCTTGATAATTTAGAATTATATAGGCTAAAGTGGCAGATGAATAAATCATCTTCCCAAATATGTCAAAAACTTTTACACCCTTATTAGAGGAAGAGGGATTTGCATTAACTAATTATTTTTTGCAGCACAGTTTGACAAAAATAACTGCAGGATCACATCTGGGATGAGAAAAGAAACATTTGTAAGGCTGAGGAACTTTATAAAATAGTCTCTCTGACTTTTTAGGGGGTACATGCTGACTGTCAGGCATATTGCAAGCAGTAACATCATCATCCTCCAAAGTTTGTAACAGAGGAATAGCAGCAGAATGCATGTGAATAGCTAAAACCAAAGTATAGTATTTTTTCTCAAAAGAAGTGGGAATATCAGCTGTTTCCCTGAAAAAAAAAAGTTAAAAAAAAAAAAAAACCGTTTTGTTTGTGTATTTTTTATTTTCTCATCTTTCTTCTCATCTGATGATCTTCTTGGATCTTGGCTTCTTCTTGATCCTTGATTGATTTTAAACTCTTGGTTCCCTGTTTTTTGTTTTAAGCACTGCGCCTAACATACCTCCTCCTCGTTTTTGTTTTTGTTTATTGCAGACAATGGATAATACTTTAGGAGAACTCAGAAAGGTATAGAATAAGAAGAGGAACAGGAGCTTAAATGAGGAACAACAGTTCCCAAAGTGATACCCTTTGGCCTCTTCAGGAGTAAAAGGCAGGGGGGTTGGATAGAGGGAAGTTGAGGAAGAATGAAAATGGACAACACAGATGCAAATTATGGTAAGTACATAATTTATTTATCTGATGTTGTCATAATCATTCATTCCTCAACTGACGGGACAAAGTCCCCAGCTAAATGAACCTTGGGTGGTCCTCATGGGAGGATATTTCAGAGTACTGTGGAGCCAAATGTGGCTCTGTTTCTAGAAACCAAATCCAATTTGTAAAAAGCAATAAAAGTACAAGAAGTGTACCAAGTAGCAGCTGCATAAATGTCATCTATGGAAAGTCTTGACCAAAAAGTTGAGGATACAGCTATAGACCTTGTGAAATGAGCTAGCCTTAAGCAAGGAGATCCACTTTCACTACAGCCAAAGAAGATGCAATCGGTTAAGCATTTTGCTTTACTGCTTTAGAAATTGACTTGCCCAATCAGTTCGTGGAGAAAGATAAAAACAACTGGTCAGTCTTCCAAAAATCTTTGGATTAATGCAGATAAATCCGAAGTTGTCTATGTACATCCAAAAGATAGAGCATATACTTTCCCTTATTTTACACTTTGGAAATAAAAATGGGAGATTACTGACCTGATTGATATTAGACTCATAAGCTACCATAGTTAAAGATGAGTTGGTCCATAAGGAAACCTTGTCTTTCTGGAAAACCAGGTAAGATGGTTTGGAGGATAGATCTTGGAATTTGGATACTTGTCTAGCTGATGTTATAACAACCAGAAAAATGTTTTTCCAAGACAAAAGGGCCCTTGGGTCAGAGTTTGAAGCAAGATAGTTAAATCCTAAGAGTTTGCATAATTTAGAAGCCACTAAGGACAAATTATTTCGTAGCTGGAAGTCTGCAATGGCAGTCAACTGGACATTATTGGAAGTAAAGCTAGCCCCTTCACAGAAAATTGAAGCTAAAAAGTCAAGTACAGCTGGAATAGGGCAGGAGAAAGGGCCCATATCCCTCTTAAGGGCCCAGAAAACAAATCTCTTCCATTTACTTTTGTAAATCTTTCTAGAAAAAGCTTTTTGAGAAAATAATAAAATATGACGGACAGGGAAGGAAAGCCTGGGCTGTACAGCAATCAGAAGAACTGAAGAAATCATGCAGTCAGTTTGAGGCCTGTTATGTCTGGATGAGTCATTCTTGTCGGAGGTCTGGATTGGGATCCAAAATCCAGGGCAGATATGGAAAATGAGGGCAGAGGAAGAGAAACCAAATTTGATGAGGCAAAAGAGGTGCAATGAGGATAACTACACTCTGCGACTGGTATACCTTCTGTAGAAATGTGGGGATGAGTTGTAATGGAGGATAAGCATAGACAAGACTGGAGGGCCAATAATGGACTGGAACATCTCTCACTAACCCCCACTCCCCATTGGAGGGATCAGTGCAAAGAATCTGCTGCACCTGTGAAGGGGAGAAGCAAAAGGGTTGCAGCATGGATGGCTCCATCAATGGAAAATTCTCTCCGTCACTTTGACATTGAGAGACCACTCATGAGGCATCAGAATGGACCTGCTTAGTTTGGCTGCAATCACATTGGCTTTCCCCAGTATGTGCGCTGTTATGAGAAAGCATCCAGAAGAGATCACCCACTGCCATACTCTCAGTGCTTCTTGACATAGTGTTTATGATCTGGTCCTCCCCTGTTTACTGATGTATCAGATCACAAGACCACAAGACATTGTCGGTCTGAATAGCAATCATCCCAGAAGGGAGAACGTCTTGAAAGGCCTGTAATGCTAGGAGGACTGCTCTCATTTTCAGAACACTGATGTGAATCCTGGCCTCTTCTGGGGGCCATGTACCTTGGGCTGTCCTTCCCAAGTAGTGCCCCTCCATCCCAGTTGAGAGGCATCCATGGTCACTATGGCCATGGGAAGGAGAAGAACAAATGGATGGCCTAGGCAAACTTTGTCCAAGTGAAGCCACCAAAGAAAACTTTTTTTGCAAGACTGAGTGATCTTGACAGGGGCAGATACAGGCTGATACAGAATAGATCACTGTACTAATATATTCCATTGCAGAATCCGCATGTGAAAACTGGCTAAAGAACTAGGGTGATAGGTGCTGCCATGGGTCCCAAGGCTTGTAAGACTAGTTATGCTGGTAGAGGTGTGTGCAAGACCACTTTCATGACCTTGGATATTAGTGTTTGAATTTGTGTAGATGGAAGAGTGTCTATCTGTGTGACTGTGTTTAGACGAGCACCTATGAACTCTAGTCTCTGAGTGGGTGTGAGTTGGGAATTGCTGTAACTGACTGTGATGCCAAGGTGAAGACAGAATTAAGGCAAGTAGTCCTTTGCCTGTAGAAGTAGATGTGTGGAAGGGGTAGTTAGGAGCCAATCGTCTAGATACAGAAACACACACAATCCCAGCAGTTTCAGGTGAGCTGTTACCACTACCATGCATTTGATGAACACCCTGGGGACTGTGGTGAAGCCAAAAGGCAATGCTCTGAACTGATAATGACTGGCTCCAAGCTGGAAGCACAGACATCTCCTGGAGCACCTGCTCATTTGGATGTGATAGTACACATCCTGAAGATCTAATAAGCACATCCAATTGTCCTTTTGCAGCACAGGCAAAATCGACTGAACCATGACAACCTGGAACCTTGATTATTTCACATATTGGTTTAATCTGCTGAGATCCAGGATGGGTCTACAGTCCCCTGCCTTCTTTGGCAGTAAGAAGAATCTTGAGTAGGTTCCAGATGCTGCCATCTCCCTCTGACTGGGTGGAACATCAGGGATTCTTTTCATTCTTGCAGGGGGAATTTAGGAAAGTGGTATGACATAACCTCTAGATATAATTCTTTGCACCCAGGAACCTTTTGTGATGGACACCCAGGCTTGGTGCAGACAGATACAGCATGACTGCCTGCAACAGGTGGGTCACCTTTTAGGAGCACTGGTAGGGTTGGTCTGAGAAGAAACCCCAGAAATTCTTGTTCTGCAGGCCACATCTGCTGTGGGGGCAGCACCTTCCTTTAGAGTTCCACCCTCTGCCTCTGGGAGAACTATCACTTTGTGAGTCTTGAAAAGGACCATTGGATTTGCAGAACCACATCTTTCTACCTTCTCCTTGATTCTGGGAAAAGAGTCTTTGAGAAGTAGAACACCATATCCTTATAGCAGACAAGGTCTTTCCTTCCTTCTCACTTCTGCAGTGTTTCTTTTACTTTCAGGCCAAATATGGAAGATCCATCAAATGGAGTACTGATAAATGAAGACTTGAAGGGCTCCGCAAAGTTGCACAGGCACATCTAGGGATGTCATCTAATGGTTGTGAAGAACCCGCCACCACTGACCTGCCCTCCGCAGCATGGGAAGTCAACCTCATGGAAGACTTAGATATGGATTAAACCAGCACACAAAAGCCAGCCAACAATCCAAGAAGACTTTAATAAATGTTTAGCGCTTTCTTCTCCTGATAGGGACTTACTCAGAACAACCATCATTTAAAATAACCAGCCCTTATATACCCATTTTTTAATCACGTTACTTAATTAAAAGTCACTCCCAATTAAACTGAAGGCACACAATAACCATTAAAAAAGTGCTAAAAATATTAAAAATCACATGTACTACATAATAAATATATGAATAAATAATATATATACATTATGCAAAACACTAAATATTAAAAAATGTATGAAAACCATAAAATAATGCACATAGTGATATGCATATATATATATATATATATATATATATATATATATATATATATATATATATATACTAAATAATGTACACCAGTCAACCTATAATTTGCTTTAGCTTCAAAATACAAGCTTAGACTTAGATATGGACTGAAGGGTGGTCAGTTGTGAGTTCCTTTATCAATCTTCTTTGCAATGTTGTAGAATGTGCCAAGTAATTTATCGACCTCAGGACAAAGGTCACTAAGGCACAGGCATACTTCCCAAATCTGTCCAAGGCCTTAAACTCCCTGTTAGGAGGATGGGCAGATGTGCTCTGCAAGTTTTTTTTGGTGACTGCTGCTACAAACATAGCATCTACTGGGACCCCTTTACTCCAATGTTCTCTGTCTTTTGGTGGAGGGGGGGGGTGAAAAATCTGTCAGGTTGATTAGGGATTGGCTCTATAGTACCCAGTTCCTTCCATGCACAGTGTGAGACCAGGTCTATTAGCTCATCAGCCGGAGGGGTCACCCAAGATATAGCTGTGTCAGGCCAAAAGGCCTCCATAACACCAGCTCCTCCTTGGAAGGGGGTTAAGAAGACCCTCAATCTTTCTGCTTTAAGATTTCTAGTATTTCTCCACAGAAATATGCAGAGGTGGAGAGATCAGGGTGACACTTTCCCCTTTATCAAAATCAGTGTCTTCTTTGAGAGATTCCCATGGTGAATCCAGGTGTCTCCTCTTACATGTCCAATCCCTAGGGACCTCATCAGTGGAATGGACTTGTGAGGTATCAGAAATGGCAGGAAAGTCCCTTGGGACTTGACTGGAGGCTCGACTAGGGAGGCCGTCTCACTGGAATAGAGGTGAGAGGTTCAGAATTCAAACCAGATGGTAGAATAGAAGCAGAATCCAAGGGAGGTGAAGGTGTCATCTCTCTAGGTTGAGAGAAAGCATTCTCCACTTCCTCAAAGGCAGAAGGTCTAGGAGAAATAGAAGTCCATAGTGCCAGAGGCTAAGACCCCTGCCCCGATGAACTATGAACTCCCCCAGAACCCTGCATTGAAGAAAGAGTCGGAACTGAGCTGCCCAGCACCAATGCTACTAGGGGCAGAGAAGGCTCTGAATCTTCAGAATCAACTCCAACCCACAGAGCCGCCACTAATATGTCAGCTCCAAGAGTCCTCCCGCTTTGACATCAGTGTCTGGTGACTCAGAGATATGGTCAGAGTCGAAGAACCACCTTTCTTCAGATGCAACAAGGAAGTCCTTAGGGTTCTCAGATCTGAGGCTTCCAGAACTGGGGGTCGGACTGGAGAAGTAGATATAATTATCAGTTCAGAGGAGGGCAGGATCACAGATCTAATGAGAGACAGAGATGGGATCACCCCATCTGGATATGAGTTATGAGGAACTTCCTCATCATCCTATCGACTTCTGCTTGAGACAAGCTCTTGGAGGACCTAATGGAGGAGCTGGCAGATGATGGCCTTGAATGTCTCTTTGGTGTTTCATGGAGAAATGGAGAGTGGAGCTGAGGGGAGATCTGCTCCGGTGAAAACTCGGCAATTGGATCACAGGTGACTTTGGCTTCGATGCAGTCAGATCTGAAGGTGTCGGATCAGATTTCTGTAAATCTTGGCAGGCAGCTCGAAGGACAGGGCTGATATAGTAGAGGGGCCCAGAGATCTTGTCTTACAGTCTTTATCCTTGGAACTGAATTAGTCTTCATTTTTCAGACTTTTTTGAGGGGGTTTGAGCCCTAGTTGGGATAGAGAAGGAAGAGGAGGAGGAAGATGACCCTTCAAAACTAGTTCAGTGCGTCTATCCATTAGGGACCTGGTGTTGAAGCCGGCACAAATAGTACTAAGTCCAAGGGGGCAGCATCAAAAAAGAAGTTATGTACTTATCATAACGTTCCATGTTTGTAGCCCATCTCGCCAATATTCTTGCTGGATGGGTTCGGAGCCGATATTCAGCTCCGACTCGGCCTATGCTAAAGCTCTAGAACTTTTTACTGGCTCAAAGCTAGCCCGTATCCCGTGGTGCCTTACGGCAATTCCCCAGATCTAGTTTGCAAGAAAGTAATAAATACCTATCAGGTAATAATAATAAGAAAGAAGCTGTAAAAATACAGCACAGGATTAGAAACATAAGCCATTCCAGATGGACAATAAAGAGCAAAGTCAGACAACCCCAAAAAGAGGTCCACTAGATCCCCAAGAAACAGGAAGGGGGTTGGAGGGAGGGAAGCAAGAATATAGGCGAGATGGACTACAAACATGGAATGTTATGGTAAGTACATAACTTCTTTATGTTATGTAGTCCTATCTCACCATAATTCTTGCTGGATGGGACAGCGTCCCTAGCACCTTTATCCTGGGTGGCTCAAGTGAAGAGACTCTTCAGCACAGTGGACCCAAAGGATGACCTGTCCTGGGAGGCCAAATCCAATCTGTAATGAGTGACAAACGTATGTGGCCTTGCTCAAGTAGCTGCTGCACAAATAGTATCACTTGGGAGCCTAGATCTAAAGGCACATGAAGAAACTACAGCCCTAGTAGAGTGACCTTTAGCTTTTAACGGTAATTGTCTACCAGCTTGTTGATAAGCAAAGGATATGCAATCCAAAAGTCATTTTGAAAGAGTAATTTTTGAAACAGGTAAGCCTTTCCTTTTGTCAGAAAAGGAAATGAAAATTTGATCAGATTGCCTGAATTCTTTGGTCCTGTGTATATAGAATCTGAGTATCCTGTGAACATCTAGCTGGTGAAGTCTACACTCTGATTTATTAGAGCGGTTTGGAAAAAACACAGGTAGCTCAATGGTAGTATTCAGGTTGTGTTCTGAGCATACCTTAGGAAGAAAGGAAGGGCTTGTCCTGAGAGAGACTCTATCCTTGTGAAAGATAATGTAAGGAGGTCAAACAGTTAGGGCTTGAAGTTCCGAGACTCTCCTAGCCGATATTACAGCTATCAAGAACAAGGTTTTCCATGATAATAATTTTAAGTCTGACGACGAGGATGGTTCAAAGGGTGCAGACATCAAAGGTGAGAGGACTAAATTTAAGTCCCAGGGTTCTAAAGATTGTTTTATTAGCGGCCTAAGAAGAACAACTCCTTTTAAAAAGGTTTTACAGAGGGAGTGTTGCACAATTGGATTTCCCCTGAAACCAAAATGGAAATTGGAAATGGCAGCTAATTGAACTCTAACTGTAGAGGGCTGCCACACCTTCATGAAACATTGTTGTTAGGAAGGATAAAACGGATTCTAAAGGAGCTGTATATGGATCTAAGCCCTGGTTCATAGCCCAAAGGGAAAACCTTTTCCATTTGCTAGAATATAGTTTCTGAGTGGAAGGTTTATGGGATGAAATTAGGATGTGTTTGACCGCTGGGGATAAGGGAATGCACCTGACTATATGTGGAATTGGAGCAGCCATGCTGTCAATTTGAGGGTGTGGATGGAGGGGTGGAACTGTCCCGACTGATGAATCAGGTGATCTGGAGATGGATCCAGAATCCATGGTTCCTCCAAAAGGTAGGGCCAAAGGAAAGGAAACGAAACTTGTCGAGGCCAGTAAGGAGCAATGAGGATCAAGGAACTCCTCAACTGTCTTGCTTTCTGTATTACTTTGGGTATGTGTGGAAAGGGAGGAAAGGCACAGAGAAGTCCTGGGGGCCAATCGTGAACTACAGCATCCCTAGGTGACATCCCCAAATGGGGAATGAGGGCAAAGTAGCTGTTGCATTTGGTGTTCAGGTGAGTGGCAAATAGATCGCAGCAAGGCTGGATCCATTTGTGAAAAATCTCTTTTGCAACCATTGGATTCAGTGACCACTCGTGAGGCATCAGAATTGCTCGGGTGAATTTGTTGCTATTACGTTAGATTTCCCCGGGATATGCATTGCTATCAAGAAGCGTTGAGTATCCATTGCCCATTTCCAAACTCTTAAGGCCTCTCTGCATAGGGGGTAAGACTTGGTTCCCCCTTGTTTGTTTATGTACCACACGACAGACATGTTGTCTGACTGGATCGCAATCGTTTCAGTGGGAAGGAAGCTGTGAAGTGCTTGCAATGCATATAGCACCACTCTCATCTCCAGAACATTGATGTGCAATGGTTCTCATGGTTTTGCCAAGTACCTTGGACTGTCTTTCCCAGATAATGCCCCCCCCTGCCCTATCTGGGAAGTGTCCGTGGCCGAAACTGCTTTCTCTTCGGGAGGAACAAATGGACAACCAATGGCAAGTTGTTTTGTGTGTAACCACCATGTCAGATCCCTTTTGCATGCATTTGTTATTAATATCTGGTGAGACAATGGAAGGTCTTGCATCGACCATTGTGCAAACAGCATCCATTGGAGAATCCTTATATGTAGATGAGCAAGAGGAACTAATAAGATGGCAGAAGCCATAGTCCCTAGGACTTGAAGGACTACTCTGGCCTGGACTCTGTTTGTTTAATAAGGATCTGATCTGACTGCGTACTGATTCCACTCTTTCCTGTGTTAGCTTTACTGACATGGTGGCTGTGTCTATTTCTGAGCCTAGATACACAATATGCCATGAGGAAGGTAAGACTGACGTTTGCAAGTTGACAGTGATGCCTAGTCTGGCGCACAAGGATAGAGTCTCATCCCTGGTCCTTATGAGTTGATGCTTGGTGGTAGCAGTGAGGAGCCAGTCGTCTAGCTACGGAAACACCTGGAATCCTTGACGTCTCAGGTGAGCTTTTACCACTGCCATGCATTTGTAAACACTCTGGGGGCTGTAGTGAGGCCAAAGGGCAGTGTTCTGAACTGAAAATGGCTGGCTCCCAGCCGGAAATGCAAGTGTCTCCTGGAGCACCTGTCCATTTTGTTGTGGTAGTATGCATCCTGGAGATCGATTGAGCACATCCAGTTGTCTTTCCCGATAAAGGGAAATATCGACTGCCGAGTGACCATTCAGGACTTTGATTTTCTTACATGCTTGTTGAGCCTGCTGAGATCTAAAACTGATCTCCAGTCCCCTGTCTTTTTTGGAACTAAAAAGAATCGAGAGTAAGTTCCAGATCCTACTTGCTCTGTGGGGGCTTCTTGGATGACTCTTTTTTGCAGCAAATAGATGACCTCTGGTGATGCACGTTCTAGTTGGATGGGTGGTACGTCTGGAAGAGAACGGTTTGTTGGGGGTTTGGAAATAAAGGGAATCAGGTAACCTCTGGATATTACTGTGTGTACCCAACGATCTTGAGTGATAGTTAACCAGGCGCTTGGGTACAGCGATAAACAACTCTCGACTGCCTGCAGAAACGGACAGTCGGGCAACCCTTCAGGGTCGATGGAAGGGACGATCAGAGAAAGCTTCTCTGTCTCCCTGATGTTGTGGACCTCCTCTGCCATGAAGGTGGCGTCTTCCATTATATCCTCCCCCTCTGCCCCTGGGGGAGGATTGACATTGTGCCCGAGGAAAACCTTTTTGGGATTTGTGGAACCACATTTTCCCTCCTGTATTACTCTTGGGATAGGGTCTGGATGGGAGAGAGAAACGGACTCCAACGGCAGATAAGGTTTTTCCTTCCTGCTCACACCTAGTCAAAGTCTCTTTCACTTGGGGTCCAAAAAGAGATGAACCATGAAAGGGAATGTTAGTGAAGGAAGACTTGAAGGATTCCGTAAAATTGCAAAGAAACATCCACAAATGTCTCCGGAGGGATATTCCTGCTGCAGCTGCCCTGCTCACTCCATCTGCTGTATATGAGATCAGCCTCATGGAGGAGTTAGTTATGGAAGTAAGGGTGGAGAGCTGCGTGGAAACCTTGTCCATGGAACCCGGAGCTACTGAACCCTGGAGGGTATCTCCTAATCCTTTCAGGAGATCCCTCGGAAGACGAGTGAAATGAGTCAAGTAATTCAGCAATCTTAGTGTAAATGCCGCTGAAGAAAAAGTATGCTTCCCGTAGCTATCCATCGTCCTAGACTCCTTGTTAGGGGTATGGATATTAGAAGACGTCTCAGATAATTCCTTCTTGGTGGCCACTGCTACCACCATAGCATCAACTGGAACTCCCTTGCTAAGGAAAGACTTGTCCTCAGGTGCTGTCATAAATTTATTTGGCCTCCTCAGGACGGCTTCCACTGAATCTGGAGAGGTCCATGCTTTCCGCAAAATAACCCCCCCCCCAAAAGTTGGTCATAAGGCGGTGTCACCCAAGATGTGGAAGGTCGGGAGTCAAAGGCCTCAAGATACACTGATTCATCCTCAGTAGGGTTAGAGGTCTTCCAATCACCCCTCTGTCTAAGGATTTCTAGGATGTCAGAGAAGGAGACATCCTCAGAGGGAGATCCAGGGGACCCTTCTGATTCCTCTAAATCCGTGTCTGATGTGACAGATTCAGGGGAGTCGACAGGTTTCCTCTTACATAACCTCTTCCGAGGGAGCTCTCCATTGGGATATCTGGGGAGGTCTCGGAAGAGGGGGCACCTCCAATGGGGGCTACTTGGGCCTCTGGATCCCTACGCTGTGGGAGTGGCAGGGAGGAAGAGGTTGCTGCCTGCTGCTGGTGGGACACAGGTTCCAAAGGAATGGCTTTGGCAGAGGATAAAGCCTTCTCTATAGCTTTGAAAGTCTCCACCCCCCCCACTCCAAAGAAGACCTCCTCTCCGAGGGGGCGGACGGTCAACTCCTAGCAAGTGGGAACGGCTCCAAAGCAGAAGTGGGAGCAGAGCTGAGGCTCCGAGAGGAAGGGTTGGTTCCGAAGAGAACCCAGGGTGACTGACCCCCTCGGAGTCGACACGAGAGTATCAGCTCCCAGAACCCTCGGCTCAAGACTGAGCCATCGAGGATAGAGTAATTGGCTCCAAGGAAACAGGCTGAACCCCCAGAGCCAAAGGGTCGAAGACAGAGGAACCTGATGTAATAGGCTCCGAGAGCGAAGCAGTTGGAGGAGGAACAGTGATCGGTACGGGGGACGGCTCCGAGACCTTTGGGTCTAAAGGGGTCAATTTTTTAGCTAGAGCTGGATCTGAAAGCAACCTCTTCACCACCCTCTCAATGTCCTCATCTGATAGGGTTCTGGAGGATCTGGTGGAGACTGAAGGCGACCTCCTTCTCTCCAAAATAGGAGATCTCAGATTAGGAGATACAGTCTCAATGTCGGGCAAAATCTTCGGTACCGAAGACTGTCTCGGAACTGATGGAATGAACTCAACTGAAGATGAAGCAGAGTCAGAACCGGAACATCTTGGTTCCAACGCTTTAGACTTTTTGGTCGGTTCCAAAGTCAGGGCCGATGGTTTTCTCTTTGAAGATTTTGGAGCTGTCTGACCAAGTTCCAGCTGTTCCTGGAAGGAACTGGTCATGAGACCCCTGTCAATAAGTTTTCTCTTCCTTTCGTTTAACACTCTTGTACTAAAAGCGTGACAGAAGGTGCAAGGTTTCTGTAAATGGGCTTCGCCCAGACAATATACACAACTGGTGTGGCTGTCGGTAAGAGACATTTTCTGTGCACACCTGACGCATTTTTTGAAGCCCGAAGGGCGATGATCCTTGTGATCCTTGTCTTTATCTTTAGACACAGTTAAACACTAAAATAAAAGTGTAAGGAAAAAAAAATATTTTGTTTTTTTTTTTATAAAACAGTCACACACACACAGGAAGGAAAGGCCCTCTAACTTAAACAGGCACTAAGGCCCCCTAATTTAAACAGGCCGTACAGTCCTAAGGGGGGAATAGGGGTTGAAAACTTTCAAAAACAGTCGCACAATACAGAAGAAACTTTTAAGATATATTTAAGATAGGAAAAGGTTTTAGAAAAGGACTAAATAAGTAAAAAATTGTTTTACTTAGCCAACGAGCCAGTAAGACACAACCTCGAAGCTTTCGCGGCAAACGAGATCTGGGGAATTGCCGTGAGGCACCATGGGGTAGGGGCTAGCCTCAAGCCAATAAAAAGCTCTCGAGCTTTAGTATAGGCCGAGTCCCATCCAGCAAGAATTACGGCGAGATAGGACTACATAACATGAAACAGTTACATTCCTTGTGGGCATCTGTTATCAGGTATTTTGTGCCCACAGGAGATGCATTTCTTGAAACCAGCTGGTTTGTCAGTCACCCTGCTAATCTTAGAAAGGGAAAGACCCAACAGGAGAAAAAAAGAATAATTACAAGTATGATAAAATATTACATTTTTTTTTAACAAGAAAAGGCAGGAAAAACTACCAACAATGGTAGTGAAGGGTACCCTAAATGGGTAAGGAAAGCCAAAGTACAAACAATGGTATTGGGAGGAAATACCAAGGTCTTGGTAAAAGGCACAGAAAAAGAAGGACTTGATTAATAGAAAAAATACCAGAAAAAAAATAAAAGAAAGTGAAAGTAATTCAGAGGAAAGTCTACTGCAGAAAAAAATTGGAAAGACTCACTTCTACTTTTAAAACACACCAATAGCTCCAGACTGAGATCTGCAGTTGCTATAGTATTCATGGTGTAACAAGAAATAACAACTGGTGAGAATGAACTTGGTTGTCATTGGACATGAGGTGCAATAATAGCCTTGAAAAAATATATGGCGACAAGAGATATAGTAGAGCTGTCTTCACTTACCATAAATGTAGATGTTCGAGTGTATTCACTGTTGCAATCATCATCTGTGGGTTATCCCTGGTGTGGTAGCTCTCGGCTGGCCCAAATGCCAGAGTCAATGTTCTTCTGTGTCGGCTGCTGTAGCTTGCTGTCGGACCTCAGGTTGTCAGTGCTGAAAAGGAAGGCAGCCGACGCCATTACATCACTTTTTCTTGGCCTAACCAGTCAGAGACCCCAGTAAATATGGTAAAGTAGTTCTGGTAGCTAAAAGCAACCGTTAGCAACTTATGTCTTCCTAAAGAAATAAGATATAAGGGGGAAGGAGGGTGGGAAACCAGGACTGCAACAGTGAATACACTCAAACATCTACATTTATGGTTTTATGGTAAGTGTACACAACTGTACTATGTACTTCATATTTCACTGTTGCAGTCATCACCTGTGGGAGGATTCCCAAAGCTGAGGAAAGGGGTGGTAGGATTAGCAAGAGACCTAGTAATGGGTCAGCATGCCCTGCAGAAAGTACAGTTGTGTACACTTACCATAAATGTAGATGTTCAAGTGTATTCACTGTTGCAGTCATCACATTTGGGTTATCTCTGCCAGGGTAGCCGAATACCAGAGGTGTAGTATTTCTGCATCAGTTGCTGTCATTTCAGGACTGATGTCATGTCGTCAGTGGTATAAAAACAGGCAACCAACGCCATTACATCAGTTTTTCTTGCCCTAAATGTCAAGAGCCCCCCATAAGGAGCTAGGTTATGGTGGAAGAACACCACCAGTAGAAAGTAAATACCAAAAATTCCTTGTAAGAAGAGACAGAGAGAGAGAGAGAGAAGGGGGATAGAGGGAGGGAAACCAGGACTGCAACAGTGAATAAACTCGAACATCTACATTTATGGTAAGTGTACACAACTGTATTATGTTCTTCGTGTTTCACTATTGCAGTCATCACATTTGGGTTGATTCCCAAAGCTGAAGAAAAGGGTGCAGGCAGTCAAGAAGACTGTGGGCTGGCTAGGATGCCCTGCAAGACTGCAGTGGTAAAGCCTGCCCTGGATTTGGAGAAGATAGGCAGGTGGTAATGCTTGGTGAAGGTATGAATAAAAGTTCATGTTGCAGCCTCCATGATGTCCCTAGTTGGAGACCCCTCTGACGAAAGCTGCAGAGATGGAGGTTGCTCTGGTGGAATGTGTCCTGACCCCCTTGGGGTGAGGTTTTCTGTGATGTTTGTAGCAGAATGGATGCAATGTGCTATCTATGGAAATTGTTTGTTTGGAAATGGCCTTGCCCTCTGCTCCTGCAAAGCTGACTAGCAATTGATCAGTTTTTCTAAAAGATTTAGTCCTGTCTAGATAGAATCTGAGCTGTCTGTGCACATCTAGAGTGCAGAATTCTTTCGTGGGCAAATTAATTGATTGGTTGAGAGCCACACTGGACACCACTTCTGGCATGAAGGATGGGTTAGTCCTGAGGGAGACCATGTCAGCATAGAAAATGATGAATGGCCCTACAGCCATAAGTGCTTGTAGCACTGATACTCTTTCTAGCTGAAGTGATGGCCAGAAGCAAGACTGTCTTCCAAGAGAGGAATTTTAACTCTGCTGAAGCTGCAGGTTCAAAGGGGGCCAGGGTGAGCTTTTCCAACAGAAAGTTTCAGTCCCAAGCTTGAGTAGGAGCTCTTCTGGGTGGTTTCAAGTTGTTAGCCCATCTTAGGAAATGCTTGATGAGAGGGTGCAAGAAAAGAGGTGGCTCTGTGCTGAAATGAGCAGAGATGGCAGAGGCATGAATTTTAATACAAGAGGATAGACCCTTGTGTAATAGTGTCTGCCAGGAGGTAATCCAGGATGAGAAGTAGGGTGGGCTGTGCCATTCCAGCTCCCTTAGCCTGGATCCAGGTGCAAAACTTTTTCCACATGTCAGCAAAATACTTTCTAGTGCTGGGCTGTCTGGCCTCACGTATAACATCTAGAACTTGTTTGTTTGGACTGGCAGCTTGAGAAGAGGTCAGGGAATAAGCCAGGCTGACAGATTGAGGGTCTGCATTTGGGGATGCATGAATTCTCCATTCCTTTGGGTCAGGAGTGCTGGGATCCGAGGTAGGTGCCATGGTGGCAGGGGTGACAGACTGCGCAGTAGTGGGTATCAGTGCTGCCGTGGCCAGTCTGGGGCAATCAGGTTTGTCCTCAGTCTTTCCTCCCTTATTTTGATCAGTACCCTTGAAATGACTGGTAGAGGGGAAATGCATAGACCAAGAGGTTTACCCACTGGAAGGATAGAGCATTCACTTCCCAGGCCTTGCTGTGAGGTTCTCTGGTGCAGAATTTGCTGAGCTGGGATTGTAGTTGGAGGCAAAGGTCTACCTTTGGGGTGCCCCATTTCTAGGTTACAAGGGTAAAGGTTCTTTGGTCTAGCTGCCACTTGTGTGGGTCTAGCAGGTCTCTGCTTAGGTTGTCTGCCAGAGAGTTTAGTGAACCTGGCAGGAATTGTGCTAAGAGGTGTAGTTGCATGGCTGCGGCTGTGTGCCAAAGGGTCATGGTGAGCCTGCACAGAGGATAAGAGCGAGTCCTTCACTGCTTGTTGATGTACCACATCACTGTGGTGTTGTCTGTTTTGATCAGCAGAGGCCCCGGGGAGAGTAGGGGTCTGAAAGCTGTCAGGGCATGCTGAACAGCTAGCATCTCTTTTTGGTTGATGTACAGATGTATCTGATTTGGGCTCCATTGGCCCTAAATGCACCTGCCGTCCAGGTGTGCACCCCAGGCATAGTCTGATGAGTCTGTGGTGAAGGTCTGGGTGGCATGGGGTAGTGAGAAGGGAAGTCCCTTGTTGTGGTAGCATGCTGCTGCCCACCAAAGAAAATCTTTTCTTAGGCAAGGTATCATTGGTATAAGAGTTTCCAGGTCTTGAGAATGCTGACACCAAAGGCTTTTTAGGTACCATTGTAGTTTCCTCATATGCAGTCTGGCATATGGAATGAGTAGAATGCAAGAAGCCATGAACCCTAGAACTTGCAGGATTTTCCTTGTGGATAACTGGGTCCTGGTGGCTAGTTGAGAGAAGTAGATTGTCAGGTAAGTTTGTTTTTCATTTTTCTGGTGTAAGGAATGTCATATGGGATGCTGTGTCCAGGCTTGCTCCCAGGAATACAATTTTTTGAGTGGGTACTAGTTTTGATTTCTTTTTGTTGATAGTATACTCCAGGGAGGTCAGTAGGTCCTTTACAAAGGTCAGGTGCTTTAGCAGCTTTTCCTGACTGTCTGCCTGAATCAGGCAATCGTCTACGTATGGATAAATATGAATATTTCTTTGCCTGCAAAAAGCAATGGTGGGAGCCAGTTAGTTTGTGAAAACTCTGGGATCAGCGGATAAGCCAAAGGGAAGTGCAGAGAACTGAAAGTGCAGTGATCCTGCTCTGAAACGTAAGTATTTCCTGCATGATTCCCTTATTGGGATGTGTAGGTAGGCCTCTTTTAGGTCTAGGGTGGCTAACCAAGCATCCTTGAAAAGCATAGGAAGAAGCTGCTGGAGGGTGAGCATTTTGAATTTTGGTATCACCAGAAAAGTGTTTAGAATGGATAGGTCAATGGGATGCTATGTGCCCTCTTTCCTGGGTACCAGGAAGAGTCTTCTGTAGAAACCTTGGCCTGTCTGTTCTGCAGGAACATGCTATATTGACCTCATAGAGAAGAGGGAAAGGACTTGCTTTTTGGCTTCTGCCCGCTGGTTTGGGGGGGTAGATCTGGGAGCCCTTCTGGGGTTGGCAGAGTGTGAGAATAAAATTTGTATCCCTGGGACACTATGTTGAGGACCCAGTGGTTGTTGGTAATGGTGGCCCATTTGCTTGCATGGAAGGAGAGTTTTCCTCCTAGGGGCAAGTGCAGGTGGGCGGAGGGAGGGGGGAGAAGTGTAAAGTCATTGTGAGCTTTTACCATAAGGTGGCGGCTTAGCACTCCTTGGTTTTGAAGAGGAGGAACTCCATTGCTTATATATCTGCATTCCCTGGGGCTGTTGTCTGGGGGGCCTGCTTCCCCTGGGTCTAGGCTAACTAACCTTGGGGGGAGCAGGAAAGCACCAGTGCTGGGAGAGGCAATGCCTACTGAACCTTGGTGGCTGGACCTGTAAGAGGTCCTTAACTGTCTGCCTAGATTTAGCTTTTTCTTCCATCTTTTTTAGGACCTCTTCTGCCTTGGTGCCAAATAAATTGTATTTGTGCAAGGGTGCGTCCAATAATTTGGATTTGACATGGTCTGGCAAGGGCTGTTCCTTAAGCCAAGCATGTCTTGTAAGTACAGAACCAGTAACTGCTGGCCTGCAAGATGCTTCTAGGGCATCAAAAACACATTGTAAGATGTGCTTAGTCACTTGACTTGCAGAATGCATTAACTCTTGTAACTATTTTCTGCACAAGCAGGTAAAGAAGATATTTTTGTTTGAGGCGTTCCATGGTATGTTGCTGATATTTCAGCATGTGGAACTGATAATTTAATGCTCTAATAGCAAGTGTAGCAGAGGTGTATACTTTTTACCCCATCTGCCTAATGTTCGGGAATCCCTATCTGAGGGGGTGGGATTCTTAGCTGAAGTTGCTTTGATTCCTTTACGTCCTTAAGAGATGACCTACGGGTCAGCAGCAGGATTTTTGAAAAGAAATTTGTGAGAGTCAGGGACTGTATAGTACCTGTCAAGTTTCCTGGGAACACGAGAGAGGGTGTCAGGGGTCAGACTGGATTCTATAAAGACATCATCCACAACATTCAGGACAGGAGGAATGGCCAGAGATCTGTGCTGTGGAAGATCTAAGAATTCCCTGAGTCTCTTTTTGACTGAGGATAGTCCTGACATTCCCATTGGAAATGCTCCCATAAACTATGTAGGGTTCCCCAAAGGAGAAGTCCTCGGGTGGGGAGGCTGAAGGGATGGATTCCTCTGCATTGGAATCCTCATAAGCAGAGAGGGGTTGCATATCTTCATATTCAGATGCATCAGAGTCATCGGACTCCTGTTCAGATAAAACTACTGGGGACAAGTCTCTTTTTCTTTTGGAAGGGGTAGCCTGGCTTTCCCTGATAAGCATTATAAGGTCTTCTGCCATTTTAAGCATTTGAGACCAAGGCAATGAAGCAGGGGCCTGAGTTTGGGTCAACGTTTTTTTGGGTGTATTTCGTACCCTGGGCCTTAGAAACTTGGTAGTTTTCGAAAGAACTGCAGATGCAAAAGAAGTCGTCTGTCTGTGTCGAGTATAGGTAGTGTGATGTACTTACTCGGAAGCCGGTGCCTGCTCAGCGGCTCTGGATGCATCCAAGGTAGAGACATCCGCAGGATCCTTAGTCAAAGAAGAGTCTTGCGGCATACTGGACTCCAAAAGGGTCTCGGTATTGGCCTGCGAATCCACAGAAGCAGGCATCAGGGGCTGTGAAAGCACCTCACTGAGTATCAGAGAACTGATGACTAGCTCATTACAGCTGAGTGACATCTCCAGGCGTTTCTGCAGTTACCTCCTACTGCGCCTCTAGGCATCAAATATTGCCTGCTCATATTTTCATTAATAACTGCAAAACCATGCTACCTACAAGTTATCAGAATATTTTACCTTGAAGCATACATGATGGCAAACGCAATTGTATTGATATATCACCTCTGTCTCTATTAGTACTTGTTAGAACTGTAAGGTGATAATTTAATTTTTAAAGGCTGAAGCCACACCTACTGGGAGATAAAGGTACACACTCAGAAGAGCTCTACTGGAGGGAATGAGTTAACTGAAGCGTCATCGGCAGTTTTGAACCTGTGCAGTCTGTCCCTGTTTTTAGTCTTACGTTTTTTTTGAAAAATTGGTTGTCAGATGGCTTACCGAAGCCATATCGGAAGTCAAGGACTGAGCGAGAAAATATTTAGCTGCAATAAGGGCCCGATGACGTGCAGTTTTGGTGTTGAACAAAGCACAAATGTGACAGCTGAGGACGTCGTGGTCTGGGCCTAAACAAGTGACACAGCAGGAATGAAAATCTCGGTGTGGTATTTGCTTTAGACAGGCGAGACAATTGTTAACTTTTTCTGACATTGGTTAGAGCAAGAAAAAAGGATCCTCAACAGGGTACTTAGCTTTAGAAGACTTCAGCTTCAATTCGGAAATGAAAAACTCAGGTAGAAGCTGACTGGCACTCGTGTGAACTGCTTATGCTTCGGGCTCCTCGGCAAGAAAGACTGATGTAATGGTGTCGGCTGCCTGTTTTTATACCACTGATGACATGACATCAGTCCTGAAGTGACAGCAACCAACACAGAAATACTACGCCTCTGGTATTCAGGCCGACTGAGGTCTACCCTGGCAGGGATAACCCAAATGTGATGACTGCAACAGTGAAACACGAAGAACATCTGCAGAGGCAAACCCTGACCCAGCCTTAGAAAATAAAGGTAGGTGGTAATGCTTGGCAAAAGTATGGACAGAAGTCCAGGTTGAAGCTTCCAGGATGTCCCTGGTGGGAACTCCTCTGAGGAATGCTGTGGAAGTGGAGGCTGCCTCTAGTGGATTGGGCAAAGCTGACCAGTAGTTGGTCTGTTTTCCTGAAGGGTTTAGTATGCTCCAGATAATATCTGAGCTGTCTGTGCATGTTTAGTGAGTACAGAATTCTTTCCCCCTTGTTTTGAGGGTTAGGAAAGAATGTGGGTAGATGTATGGCCTTGTTGAGAGTTACATTAGATACCACCTCACGCATAAAGGAGGGACTAGTCTTCAGGGAGACCCTGTCTGCATGGAAGATGATGAAGGGCTCAATGGCCCTCAGTACCTGAAGTTCTGAAACCCTTCTGGCTGAGGTGATAGCTAGAAGAAAAGCATAGATCTGCTCAAGCAGCAGGATCAAAGGGTGGTAAAGTAAGTTTTTCCAATACATAACTCAGGTCCCAGGCTGGAGTGGGTGGCCTTCTGGGAGGTCTGATATTAGAAGCCCAGCTGAGGAATTGTTTAATCAAAGGATGGGAGAACAGGGGCTGTTCTGTATCAAAATGAGCTGAAACGGCTGAGGTGTGGATTTTAATAGAGGAGAATGAGAGGTCACTATTAAGTAGTTCCGCTAGGTATTCCAGGATAAGAGGTATGGCAGGTTGTGAAGTATTGCCCCCTCTGGACTGGCTCCATGAGCAGAATCTTTTCCATTTTCCTGCATAAGATTTTCTGGTGCTGGGACTTCTGGCTTCTATGATAATGTCTAGGACTTGTTTGCTTAACAGGGGGCCTCTTGTTTGCCTTGAGAGTATTAGCCATGCTGATAGTTTGAGAGTGTGTAAATCTGGGTGCAGCATTTCTCCCCTACCTGAGTTAAGAGGTCTGAGAACAGTGAAGTTGCCTGGGAGGCTGGAATGTCAGGCTGCAAAATAAGGGGTACCAATGTTGTCTGGGCCAATCTAGAGCAATGAGGATGGCCTTTGGTTTCTCCTCCCTTACTTTCATCAGTACCTTGGGAATAAGAGGCAGAGGAGGGAATGCATACACAAAGAGGGTATACACAAAGAGGGTGCTCCAGGGGAAGTTCAAGGCATCCACCTTCCACGTTAGGTGGTGGTACACCCTGGTACAGAATTTTTTCAGCTGATGGTTGAGATGCGAAGCAAAGAGATCCACCTCTGGGGTCCCTCACGCCTGAGTGATTTGTAAAAAGGGTTTTCTGTGGAGCTGTCATTCATGGGGGCCCAGTAAGTTTCTGCTCAAGTGGTCTGCCAGGGTGTTGTTGATCCCTGGCAGGTATTGGGCTATCAGTTGAGTCCCATGGAAGAGACCGTCAGCCAGAGGTTCATAGCTAGCCTACAGAGAGGGCAAGATTGGGTCCCTCCATGTTTGCTGATGTACCACACTACTGTGTTGTCTGTTTTGATTAGGAGAACCCCTTGCTTGAGATGGGGTTTGAAGGATGTCAGAGCCTGTTGTACTGCCATCATTTCCTTCTGGTTGAAATGCAAGGGAAAGTGCTGGGTATCCCAAAGATCTTGGGTGCACCTGCTTTCTAGGTGAGTACCCCAAGCTATGTCTGAGGTATCAGTGGTAATGGTCTGCCTGGTTGGGCAGAGGATGAAGCGAAGACCCTTTATTTGGCACAGGCTCCCGCCAACCAGAGAAACTCGGCCCTTATACAAGGGACCAGAGAGAGAGAGAGAGAGAGGTCTCTAGAGGCTGAGAGTGCAGATACCAAGGGTTCTTTAGATACCACTGAAGTTTTCTCATGTGAAGCCTGGTCAGAAGAATTAGAAGGTTGCAAGATGCCTTGTACCCAAAGGCTTGCAGGAACTTCCTCGCAGTGAGGTGACTTCTGGAAGCCAACTGTGTAAAGTAGAGAGGCAGGAAGCTCTGCTTTTCTGGGGATAGGAAGGCCATTTGGGATGCGGTGTCCAGCAGTGCTCCCAATAAAATGATCTGGAGGGTGTTTGCTTTTTTTTCCTCTCGTTGATGGTGAACCCTAAGGCAGTTAGGAGGGTTTTGACAAAGAGGAGGTCCTGGAGTAGCTGTTCTCTGCACTCTGCCTGAATGAGGCAGTCGTCCAGATAAGGGTAAATCTGTACATTTCTCTGTCTGCAAAATGCTACGGCCGGGGCTAAGCATTTGGTGAATACCCTGGGAGCATTAGATACGCCAAAGGGTAGCACAGAGAACTGAAAGTGTTGTGAGCATGCTCTGAAGAGCAGGTATTTCCTGCAGGATTCACTTATGGGGGTGTGGAGGTAGGCATCTTTTAGGTCTAGGGTCACTAACCAGGCATTTTTTGTCAGCATAGGCATAGCAACTCTGTTGGTCTTTTCTCAGACTGAGGGAAGTCCTGGGATTCCCAGTGAAACTGTTCCAAGAGGGTGTGAAGGGTTTTTTCCCCAAAGGAAAGGTCTTCTGGTGTAGAGGCAGAAGGAATGGATTCCTCTACATCTTAATCCTCACAAGCAGTCAGAGGTTGTTGTTCCTCTTCAACATCTAAATAATCAGATTCCTCAGAATCCTGTTCTGTCAATATTTCAGGAGAAGGGTGTCTTTTCCTTTTAGAAGTTGTGGCCTGACTGCCCATGATAAGGGAGATAAGATCCTCTGCCATTTTAAGCATTTGGGCTTGGGGAGGTGGAGCAGGAGTAAGATGGTGGCTAGAGGTAGATTTTCTAGGAGTGGCCTGGCTTTTCGGCCTAAGAGTATCCATCGGTCTGAGAGAAGACATCGTTTTTTGTCTAGATTCGGTAGTGTGAAAAGACTCCTCAGAAGCCTGTGCCTGCGTTGTGGCTCCGGATCCAACTGAGGTAGAGACAAACAAAGGCTCGGAAGATGAAGACGATTTCTGCATCATACCAGACTTCAAAAGGGTCTTGGTAGAGGCCTACGTAGATATCGTATCAGGCATCAGGGGGGCTGCGAAAGCACCTCACTGAATTACAGAGAACTGACAACTTGCTTTGCAGTAAAGTCGTCAGAAGGCTTAGCCTTCTGTGCTCTGTCTCTATCTTTATCTCTACGTTTGTTGGCTGATGGATGCCATTTTAGAATGCGAAGAAGGAAAATGAAAATACCTATCTACAATAAGAGCTCTATGACTAATGGTTCTCGTGTTAAAGAGGGCACAGAACCGGCAACGAGGGATGTCGTGGTCTGGGGCTAAACAAGTGATGCAGTATGAATGGAAGTCTCGGTGTGGGATCTGCTTTCCACAAGCAAGACAATTGTTAACTTTTTCGGACATCGGTTAGTGCAAGAAAAAAGGATCCCCAACGGCGTTTTCAGCTGCAATTCAAACTCTGGTAGTGACCGACCAGCACACTTGTGAACTGCTTCTGCTATGGGCTCCACGGCAAGAAACACTAATGTAAATGCGTCGGCTGCCTTCCTTTATAGCACTGATGACCTGACGTCAGACAGCAAGCGACAGCAGCCGACACAGAAAAACATTGACTCTGGTATTCGGGCCGGCCGAGGGCTACCACAGCAGGGATAACCCACAGGTGATGATTGCAACAGTGAAACACGAAGAACATCTGAGGTATGTTAAGCTGGTGGGGCATTATGAGTAAAGGGAGGAGCTCGAGAGTTTGGATTCGAGGATCTGGAAGAAGTTGCCAAGCTGGATCCGAGATCCATCAGTTGAGGAATGAATGAAAATGACAACATCAGATCATCTTATTCATTCTAGAAACAGCTTTAGAAAATAAGAAATTCTCCACATGAAATTCACAGAAAACATCAGAGTCAGAATCGGATACTTACTCAGAAAAATTAGAAGATACCATTTCACAGTTTTCTTCCTGATCATCAGATACAAAATTCTCAGAACCTGTCTTATTTTTTTCACAAAAACTCCAGTCACCTTTCAGAGGTTTTAATGTCTGTAATAAACTTTGAATAAAGCCAATAAACTCCTCCTTATCTACAGAAAAAAAAGTCTGAGGGAGATAAATGTTTAACCTTTTGTCACCTTTTTTCTAGGGATATCCCTAGAAGGTGACTGACTTCTGCATGCAGCTTCACCCCAAGGAGCAGGTATCTGCTATCCAGGGATGCACTCCTGTTTGCTCCTCTGAGAATGACAAGACTGGCTCTCCCATGCCCACAAATGCACCTGAACAGCCAGAGAGTAAGTGGCTGACCCCCCCCCCCCAATACATACTGGCTGATGCAGCTACCAGAGAGATTCAGAAAATAAGTGAATGGTCTGAGCTACCAGTAATGGGCACAGCACAGTCACCCACCAGTGGTTGAAGAATACACTGAGCCCACTGTGTTGACAAAGCCTTTCTTAAAGTTTTCTTTTTTCTTGGGTATGTAGGAAGGTAGAACTGTGGGACCAGAAAGCGGTTCCATGGTTCTGCTAAAAATGGAGCCTGATTCTTTGTCAGCTCAACTAGAGAGTTGGTGACAGGTAAGTTATCAAAAGTAGCGTCCGCAAGCAAAATACAAAAAGACATTCTCAAAACACTCTTCCCCAAAAAAACACACCAAGTCCCACAAGATCTTTTTTTCACAAAAAGTAATTAAAATAAGCAAAAACAGTAGAAGTTAAAAATAGAAGGCAAACAATCTGTTAGACTAGCCAGTCTTGATACAGTTCTTTAAAACACGTTTCCCATCAAAAAATAATGTTTCTGTAAGAAATCAGCAGATATTTCACAAAAATATTTTCTGCTTAAAAACCTCAGCTTTGGCTGGCTAAGAACTTGCTGTATTCAACTGGACGTATAAGAGAATTTAAGTACCTTTATGTGCACTTTTTTTCCCCCAAAAAATACAGTATTTAAATTGATTTTAACTGTGTGTTGCAAGAATATTAACTGAACTGGAAGTTTTGACTCTGCTCTTCAGTTACTTCCACCCACCCTCCCTGTTTTTGTTTTGGTGTTAATCTTAATGGCCTTGAAACTGCCCGCCCCTCTTGTAAATTTGTGTTTGGATACTCTTTCTGGGCCCATCTCATTTGCTCACTCAACTGAGTGCAGTGAGATCATATTCTGATTTCAGGCACTCCTACTGTGTACAAAGAGAGCATCTGGGAAACAGAAAAAAAAAAAAAAAAAACAATTTAAGCTTGTTTCCTGCCTTTCCTGTTAAGTGGTATAGACTACTTGTAGGCTTCTGAGCCCCCAAGCCCTTCGAGAGAAAAATTGCACAAGACACTAAGGATAATCACAAGGCTTTCTTTAGTTATGCTAGGAACCTGGGTGGTAATTCCCAGTTATGCTCAGAATTAGTCCAAAATGACAAGAAATACACTGAACCCACAGACATTGCCAACATCCTAGCTGACAGGTTTAGCGCAAACTCCCCCCCCCCTCCCCACCAAAAGGGCAAATATCTATCCCAGCAGAGTGCTGCCCCCCTGACATCTCAGATGCTCAGGTAAGAGCCGCCCTCTCCAAAGAAAAAAACACAGCATCAATGGGACCAGATGGTGTCCCGGGCTGCGTCCTACATGAACTCCAAGAAGAGCTAAACCCAAACATAAAACTACTGTTCAATCTCAGTCTTACTACAGGATATGTGCCCAAAGAGTGGCGTACAGCAACAGTGGTCCCTCTCCATAAAGATGGTGCCTCAACAGATCCTGGAAACTATCACCCCATAAGCCTGACTAGCTTGGTCTGCAAAGCTATGGAAAGGATCATCATGGACCTTATAAATAAAGATATTGGGGACCTACAGACACTGGATCCTACCCAGTTCGGCTTTGTTAAGGGCAGATCCTGCCTCTTAAACCTGGTCAATTTCTTTGAAACAGTCACCAAGGCGATTGACGAGGGGAAGGTGGTCCACACAGCCTACCTGGACCTCGCAAAAGCCTTTGATACAATACCCCACTCGGGCATTATAGATAAGCTCACTAGCTTAAATATAAACCCCGATGTCACTAGATGGATTGCAAACTGGCTCAAGGACAGAACCCACATGGTTAGAATTGCTGGAGCCATGTCAGACTCCAAACCAGTTACAAGTGGTGTCCCACAATTCTCAGTCCTGGGACCTCTCTTGTTCAGTATATATTTCTCGGAGGTTCAGTCCAACAAGGAAGGACTGTGGCTGACCAAGTTCGCAGATGACTGCAAACTGGGAGCCATAATCGACTCTCCGACCGACACAAGCATCCTCCAAAAGGGCCTCATAGAAACAGACAACTGGTGCCAGAGCCATGGCCTCAAGCTAAGTGCCAAAAAGTGTATAGTCATCCCCTTTGGCAAAAACAAAGTGCCCACAAATTACCACATAGGTGGTAAACCATTAAGTACAGAAGAAGTAATTAGGGACCAGAGGACCCAAGTTGATAGCAATCTCTCATTTGACAACCACGTGGCCAAAGTGGTTAGAAAAACATTTTATATAGCCCACCTAATCATGAAGGGATTCACATCTAGATCAGGGGAGGTCATCGTGCCTCTTTACTCATCCCTCATCAGGCCCATAATTGAGTACAATGACCCTTTTGGGATGTACCTTACCAGACACCTGCAGCAACTGGAAAGACCACAAAAGTACCTCATCAAGAGGGTCAAAGGGCTCAAACAGATGCCATATGCTGCCCGGTTAAAGAAACTCCAGCTCTACTCAGTGGCATACCGCCTGTTCAGAGGTGATCTGTGCCTGACGTATAAAGCCATGTCCAACCCAGAATTAATGGACATGCTGCACCTCAGAAAATCCAAATCCCATCGAGCTACGCTCAGAGACTTCAACCACAGCAGTGAAATAAATAGGACATGCTGGAGGGACAGATTCATAACCCAGAGGCTCCCTTCACTCTGGAATAAAATCCCAGGCCAGGTTAGGCAGAGTCCCTCATTGACTCTCTTCAAGAGGAATCTTGATGAGTGGATGGGAGATCATAGGTTTACCCCGGGTATCACTTCTGTGTCACTGTTAGACAGAGGCACAGTATACTAACCTCGAAAAAGGGCATAGCAAAATAAATTTAAAATGGGTGGCGAAAGCCAAACACATTCTGGCTAGGCTGATAAATGCCCTAGGGCAGATAGCCTAGTATGAACCTATGAACCTATGAAAAGATAAGGTATTTGGAAAGTGCCCCAGGAGGAACTTACAGTGGATGTAAAAAGTGTACACACCCCTGTTAAAATGCCAGGTTTCTGGATATATAAAAAATGAGACCAAAATAAATCATTTCAAAACTTTTCTCACCATTAATGTGACTTATAACCTGTACAATTCAATCGAAAAACAAACAAATATTTTAGGGAAAAAATATAAAAAAAAAAACGTACAATAAGCTGGTTGCATAAGTGTGCACACCCTTAAACTAATACTTTGTTGAAGCACCTTTTGATTTATTTACAGCATTCAGTCTTCTCGAGTAGGAGTCTATCAGCATGGCACATCTTGACTTGGCAATATTTGCCCACCCTTACAAAAAGTTACAGCCATCCTTCCATTAACTGATACCAAGTTGCATTTGAATACTATTGAGACCTCTTGAACAGTGGACACCATCCACAAAGTTTCCTAGGCAAGCAGGCCTTTCTTCCTCATTAGGCACACAGTGCACAAATATCTACAGAAAACTGAGAATCATCACTCTACCTAACACGTCTCTGAGCCATGGTAGGGAAAATAAATTATCTGGAGAAAACCCTCATGAAAATAAGGTGTACACACTGACTCCACAAGAAGGGCACCCTGGCTGAGGACTAATCTGGAGAACTTCTTGCAATGTGGTGACAGTGCTACTCATCACAAAACTGTGCTGCCCTACAAACAGGTAGCTTATAACAGTTCATTTTCCAATGTGTAATACTTCAGGGAGAAACACGTACAAAGCAATACTTCACCCAAAAGATACATCTGCAAGGTGTTTTCTTTACAGCTATATTAAAAAAAATGCTCAACTATTTCATAAAATTAATGTTTTCATAACACTGACTAGCAATATTCATGAAGCTGCCAAAGCCACCTATTAACCACTACATTTTATGCAACTTTTTAATCCATATCTGTATATTCAAATACTACATAGCAGTGTAAACATGGTAACTGAAAGCACTGGACTATTCACAGTTTGCATCAGTTACCACATTCCCTATCCCGTGTATGCTGTGGTTAAGTAAGGCTCAAAACCTTACTTTTCCCTCCCTATCTGCTTGATTGATTGAATGGCCCTACCCACCTGTTTCCAATTCGACCATTCATTCCTTCTCCTCCTTATGGGGAATGCCAGCTGAGCTTAAGGAGTGGCCATACCCATCATACTCCGTTACATGGCTGGGGGAGAGTCCTTTAATCAAATCTCTCCCACCAGAGTACACCACATTCCCATGTTCAAGATGCAGGTTGAACCCATCCGCTATCCCAGGAAAAACGGCCAAAGCCCATTCATTCCTGGGTTGAGCATGTCAGTTAGTCCCTCATGGCAGGTGAGACAGAGGTAGTTACAGGATCAGCTGGATGGTTTAGTAGTGCTCCCCCCCCTTGAAGCTCCTATTTACATCTGCAATTCCCAAAGTACCACAGTCGCTGCCAAACCTCAGGGATGCACATGCCTCCATATACAAGTTGTCCAGTCTTGCATGTACCTTTAGACAACAATGCAGTGCACATCTCCCAGGTCCAAACTCCATGGGTGGATCAAACGATGCTTTCATTTAGCTGCCATTTGAGTAGAATTATCACAGCCATCTTCCTTCCACCAGAATAATAACTGCTGCTCACGCTCATCTCCCCACCCACTCCACTCCCTCCAGCACCAGAGCCACTAGCTAAGCACAGACTGTCTGGGTAAAGGACATGGACATGGTTTCATTCCTCTGTCCTACGGTTACAGGTAAAGACCCTAAACCTTTTGTTCCACAATATTTAATTATAATACACTTGCCTTTACATATTTTCTAGATCTGTTCCTTCTCAAGACATGCTAAGTATGTTTAAGACAAATTACACAAGTAACAAACTACAACAGTGGTAACATAAACACTGGACAAATTGAAATTTTATTTACCTGTATGTGTTCTTTCGTGGGCCTTCACAACACCTGCTGAGACAAAGCCTTTTTCACAAACTCTACACTTATACGGTTTCTCCCCCGTATGCGAACGGACATGTTGTTTCAAATGGCTAGACTTCTTAAAGCCTTTGTAACAATACTGGCACCTAAATGAAAGAGAAATAATGCTTCACAGTTTACTTTTTTTCCAGTTCCTTGTTCTAAAATTCTTTGTCGCTGCTTGTGTTCATTCAGGGCATCACAAATTATCAGTTACCAGTAGCAATACTCCATGTTTTACATGGGTTCCCTCTTCACTGTATTTTCTGCACTTTCTACCATACTGACATAGAACACTATGGCTAATTCTGAAAGTTCAGTGTTGATCCCACACCATATTTTTGTTTGGGACACGAACTACAGTCCTGATAAGAACTGAATTTGAAGCAGAAGGTACCAGCACTCCACATATGTATGTGAATAAGAAAAATATCCTCCTAAAAGAGATGTTTATACTTTGCCAGTACTGAGAGGATAAAATGAAACAAGAACCCACAGGCTGCAAAGATTACAGCTAAAGAAAATAACAGATATATTCTTACTACCTCAGTACATCTAAGACGAGAAGCACTGTGGTGGGTCAGGCACTGGGTTTTCCCTTCTTTCTACTCTAACTATGCATACTTTTCTAAAAAGTTACTGCATTCAGTGGCACTGCACTAGAAGTGTGTTTCTAGCTCAGAGATCATCACTTTACTCCCATCACTCAGCAAGCACAGTTCCAGCAAATCAAGAATAATAATAACATGATAACATGTACATACAGTGTTACATGGATATATAAATATATACTTGTTCAGCTTAAAAGGAATTCTAATAACAACAAATGGATGGAGGAACCTGGGAAGAGTGGAGTGGCAAAAGGGTATTTGTCATTTATTGAGGAAGATCCCTTCAGAAATCAAGTGATATGGTAAGAAAGTATCTTGCTATGACTAACACTGGAGACCTACCTTAGTGGGACTACACCTGGGTTTAATTCCAAGAAATATCTCCAAGGGTAAAAAGAGAGACAACAGGCAAAAAAAGTCTCAGAAGACACAGACCTGGAGTGCTGAGGTACTGAACAGGGCTCAAGTCCTAGTTATAGTCCAAGAAATAATGTTTTGCAACAATGTGACCCATCATAACCACATGACCAAGGCACTTATGTGCACACTGAAGACATTTTCTTTTTCAAACACCTTTACTGAATTATCACTTGTGACAGAGGCAAATTTACATTCATATAAAAGTAATCAAACTATATTAACTAACAAACATTATACTTCACACATATTTCTATACATCTTATAACCTAAGCAACATTACATAAATTATTCAATTCCTGCCTTGTTTTTTTAAACAAGAAACATCTTCAGTAAACCATCACTTACTACTACATATGCAATCATACATTTATATAAATGAAAACAAACCACACTGACACAATCCTAGTTGCAAATATTATACATCACTTATAATCTACTCAGTCATTTTCAGTCAAACATTATATAGCTCAATTAAGTCCTGCCTTCTTTTAAACCACATTCCTCCCTTGTATATATTGTTCCCACAATTCCCATTTTTTTCCTATGTAGTTTGCTTCTACCCTTTTCTTAAAATCTCAGTTCCAGTTGTTTTACCTCTGTTACTATATTCACTACTTCCAGCACAGTTGGTTTAGATTATGATTTATATTTTCTAGTAATTGTTTTTTTTGGCAGCCACTGTTATTATACACAGCAAGACCTTACCCTGTCTAGGCAATTCTGATTCTGTATCACTGCTCAGAAAAATCATCTCCCCCATCAGACCAATCTGCCCACCCAGCATTTCCGACAGTTGCATCCCTCAGGGAATCCTTAAAGTCCACCAACTCACTGCACTCCCAGAAAATATGTTCCCAGTAACCTCTTTCTTCCCCTTCACACCTCCAACATTTGCTGTCTGCCTGAGGAAAATTTATCTGAAATATACTTGGAGTATAAATTATCTATGTAAACATTTCCAGTCAAAAATCCTAAAATCTGCTAGATTGTGTTGCACATTTGGGAGACACATATATATCCTTCCATTGTTTCTTTTGTGAATTGCTTTTCCAGTCTCTCCACCCAATCCATTCTAATGTCTTCTGATTGATTCTTATAGTTATCATGCAATATTTTATAAAGTCTACTAATTACTCCTTTTTTAATGGTAGCTTCTGTTCTAGATTCTATTAAAAACTCTACCAGTGCTGGTAATTCATTTAAGGACACCCCCACTTCTTTCTCTGTCTATACTCTGATATCAGTTCCTGATCAGGAAGGCAATATCTAACCTGCAGTCCAAATAAATTCTTAGCCTCTTCCCCATTGTATCATCTTTCCCTCTCCAGTTATTTACTCCCAATACCTTGGTTCCTTTGCCAGTTTTCTCCAATAAATTTCAGCCTCCCTCCTGACTACAGTCTGTATCCCTAACTGCAGTCATCCCTATCAGCAGAATCTCCTTTCCCATTCCTGTGCTGGTTTAGTTCTTACAATATTTTCTGCTACCTTATGGATATAATATTCTGCATGACTACTGTTATTCTCCTTAAAGGCCTGCATCCAAAATCCTAGACTCTCCTTGTTTCTTGAGCTCCCCCATTTCATTATCATCCCTTTCCACTTTGACTTACAGTTTTCTGCTTTTGCTATGTACAGGAGTCTTAACTATGTAGCTCTGAAATACCCCTTCAAATTGGGTAATCCCAATCTGCCATGTTCTACTGGAAGAATCATCTTATCCCACTTGATGCTTGCCATCTTCCCCCCAGATAAAGTCCTTCAAGATCTTTATTAACTACTACCCACAACTTCTCCACTGATTGATAGCAATGTACCTGATCTGTGTACAAGACTAAAGGAAATAAAACATTTTAACTGCCTGTATCTTACTATCCAAATCCATATAACAAAGCTTCCATTTTCTTAGTTTTTGTATATTTTGTTTAGTCTCTTCCCGCATATCCTTAGCTGCCACACTAGAATCATTTTAATCCATAATCCTAAATGCTTCATTTTATCATGTACCCATAAATATAGCTATTCCTGAACCAGTTCATGTGTGGGTACATAATTTACCACTGTTGCCTCTGTTATAGCTTCATTAATTTTGTATCCCAAAAAGATCTGAAACTGTCTCAAAATGTTCTACAACATTGTAATGTCTTTTTCTGGTTTTCTCAGGTACAAAATAATACCTGCAAATAAAGCCAGCTTTTCTTGACAACCATACCAATTATATCTTTGAATTTCTGAATCCTTTATTTTCTTTGCCAATGGTTCTAAATATAAAGCAAACAATAAAGGGAAAAGAGGAAGGAGCCCTGCCTGGTTCCTCTGCTCAAGCAGAAATTATTAGAGAGGACCCAACCCACTTTAATTTTCACTTCTGATCCCTCATATTCTCCTAATCAACTTTATAAATATTTCAGGAAATGCTTCCATTGCCTAATCATAAAGTTCCAGCTTACTCTTTCAAATGCTTTCTCTGTATCAAGACCCATTATTTCTTACATTCTGCTTCCCTCTGGATCATCAATGTTCTGTCAAATGTTTGCCTTCCCTCCACAAAACCACAGTGATCCATAGCTATCAGTTTTGGCATTACTTTTGCCATTCTTTTAGCCATTATAGCGATGAACACTTTATAAGCATGGTTTAGTGTTGAAATGGGCCTAAGTATTACAGCTACCACTGCTTTCTTCCAGGATGGTGGTAACTCTCCTCCTCTTATAAGATACTGTTAAAGAAAACAAAACTTTCCAGGTCTTCATCAGTTTTTTCCTCATAACCTTCAAACCTCCACAGGAATACCATCGATCCCTGGGGACTTTCCTGTAGATTGGTTATACATCACAATTTTTATCTCTTTTCCTCCTACCCTGTTAGTAATTGAGCCTCATCTACCTCTGACATTAGCATATCCAATTATTCCATAAACATTTCCATTTGTATCTTTTCTTGATTTTCATATTTCTCTGCTTTATAGAGACTCTCACAGAATTTCTAAACTAATTCTCATACCTCTACAGGATCTCTTGTTACTTTCTTTGTTATAGGCTCCCTAAGTTTGGTGACAATCCTTTTTACTTTCTGTTGCCTGAGTTTTTGTGCTAAAGGTTTTTGTGCTCTAGTTTTATTATCAAAAATAGTTGCTTAACAGCAATCTTTCTAAGCTTGTGCATATTATCGAGATAGGTTCATAGGTTCATAGGTTTATACTAGGCTATCTGCCCGAGGGCATTTATAAGCCTAGCCCATAGTTTTTTGTGGCTTACGCCACCCCTTAGTTTGGAGAAACTATGCCCATTATTTAGCTGTGCCTCTGTCGAGCAGTAACACTGAGGTAACCCCTGGGGTGTATCTGCGATCTCCCATCCATTGGTCAAGATTCCTCTTGAACAAGGCCAGAGTGCTCTGCCTCACATAAACCGGGATTTTGTTCCACAGCATAGGGAGTCTTTGAGTGATGAATCTATCCCTCCAGCACATCCTATTTATAACAGTGTCGAGGTTTAAGTCACCCGCCCTTGTGGCTCTGAGGGATCTAGATTTTTTGAGATGAAGCATATTCATCAAATCTGGGTTTGACATGGCCTTGTATGTCAGGCATAGGTCACCTCTGAGCAAGCGGTACGCAACTGAATATAACTGGAGTTCTTTCAGTCGTGCAGCATAAGACAGATTTTTGAGACCCTTTATCCTTTTGGTGAGGAACTTTTGTGGCCTCTCCAGCTGCTGCAAGTGTCGGGTCAGATACATTCCGAATGGGGCATTGTACTCAATCATTGGTCTGATGAGTGATGAGTATAGGCAGACCATGACCTCCCTTGATCTAGATGTGAATCCCTTCATGATAAGGTGGGCAATGTAGAAGGTTTTCCTAACTACTTTAGCAATATGAGTGTCGAATGAAAGGCTACTGTCAACCTGGGTTCCCAGGTCCCTAATAACTTCTTCTGTGTTCAGGGGATTGCCACCTATATGGTAGCTAGGGGTAACCTTATTTTTCCCGAAGGGTATGACTATGCATTTCTTGGCATTTAACTTGAGGCCATGGCTCTGGCACCAGTTATCCGTTTCTGTGAGACCCTTCTGAAGGATGTCTGTGTCGGATGTGTTCTCAACTACGGCGCCCAGTTTGCAGTCATCTGCGAACTTTGTCAGCCATAACCCTCCTGTGTTTGCTTGTACTTCAGAAAAGTAGATGCCAAACAAGAGTGGGCCCAGGACTGAGCCCTGTGGGACACCACTTGTGACAGGCTTAGAGTCTGACATGGCGCCAGCAACTCTGACCCTGTGGGTTCTGTCACTCAGCCAGTTTGCAACCCATCTTATAATGTATGGGTTTACATTTAAGTTGATGAGTTTTTCAATGATACCCGAGTGGGGTATTGTATGAAAGCCTTCGCCAGGTCTAGGTAGGCTGTATGGACTGCCTTTCCTCGTCAATAGCCTTGGTGACTGTTTGAAAAAGTCAACCAAGTTTAAAAGGCATGATCTGCCTTTGACAAAGCCAAACTGGGTTGGATCCAAAGTCTGCAAATTCCTATGTCTTTATTTATGAGATCCATTATGATCCTTTCCATGGCTTTGCAGATCAGGCTTGTCAAGCTAATGGGACAGTAATTTCCAGGGTCGGTGGAGGCACTGCCTTTGTGGAGTGGGACCACAGTGGCTGTCGCCACTCCTGGAGTGCGTATCCGGAGGTGAGACTAAGATTAAACAGCTGTCCTAACTGTGGGTTTAATTCCTCGTTGAGTTCATGGAGCACACAGCCGGGGACACCATCAGATCCCATGGATGCTGTGTTCTTTGCCTTGGAGAGAGCAGTTCTCACCTGAGCGTTGGAGATGTTTGGGGGCTACAATCATTTGGTATAGATATCTCTTCTTTAGGCGGGAGGGTGGGAGAAGTTTGCACTGAACCTGTCAGCCAGTATGTTGGCAATGTCTGTAGGATCAGTAATCTTCACATCATTTTGAACTAATTCTGAACATATCTGGGAGTTTCCTCCTAGGTTTCTGACATAGCTAAAGAATGCTTTATGGTTGTCTTTAGAGTCCTTAGCTATTTTTTCTCAAAATTAGCTTTGGATGATTTTATGAGAGCTCTTAGCTTTTACTTATAGTGATCAGCGGTGTCTTACCTTTTAAGGATTTTGCTCTATCTTGTAGTAGCTTTCTCCTTTTATTGTAGAATTTGTTTATGGCTGGGGTCCACCAGACTGGGCGCTTGCCTTTGGTACAAAGAGTCTTTGTTTTGCTTGGGATTGCCTGATCCATGCAGCCTGCAGGTGCTGGTAGAAGGCATTTGTAAGTGATTCAGCGGTTTGAGTAATGTTAACCGCCGGCTCAGGGGCCTTAAAGGAGACCACACTAGTCTTTAGAAGTGTGAAGTCGGCTTCGAGAAGTTCTTTACTGTGGTCTTTTTCATTTGGTGGGGCGGGATGAGGACCTCCAGCGAGATTAGTTTGTGATCAGATCTCACCAGTGAGGGGTATACTTCTGGCGTTGAACATTGTGCTCCCATGTTCGTGATGATGAGATCAAGTATGTTCTCTCCTCTTGTGGGGATGGTGACTAGTTGTTCCATGGCATTTGAGTTTATGAATTCCAGGAACTTTTGGGCTAGAGTGTTTGGGCTTGAGTAGTGTTCCCAGTCTATGTTAGGGTAGTTGAAGTCACCTAGTATGATGGTGTTCGGAGATACATTTATCCCCTCCAGTGTTTTCAGGAAGGCCATGTGAGGTTCCTGAGTTTGCGAGGGTGGCCTGTAACATGCTACAATTTGCAGAGCAGTCTTGCCTATGGTTAATTGCACCTGGATTGTTTCCGATGCATCGTGCGATGCCACCAATCTTGAGGTGTGGGTGTCCGTGATGAATATGGATACCCCTCCTCCTTTCTTGGTATTGTCCGGGTTTTGTGGCCGGAACGCATGATATGAGGTAAAACCTGATAGTGCTGGGGTGCTCTCAGGAGCCTTGAACCAGGTTTCTGTCACAGCACAGACATCGTTGTTCTCCATACTGAGAAGGGCCTAGAGTGTGTGCATCTTGAGGTTGAGACTTCTGGCATTGAGCAGCATTACCCTTAGTTTTTTTTCTTTGAGATAATCCCTTATTTTCTGCCTAGCATTCTGCAGTTGATCCTCTTCTTGTTCTGTGAGATTCCCCCATTCTGCAATTCGTCAGTCCATCTCAATATTTCATGTTACTTCTTAACCATAGCTCTTTATTTTATCTCCATCCTATTTTTAAACTCCACCTCAGTTTTATCCCCCTCCCTAGCTAAATTTTCAGAAGAAATTTTTATCCTCTCTAACAGCTCCTGAATAATCTCCACTACCCATTCCTTAAATTTCTCACTTTTCAACAGATAGGTGGGAAAGCACCAATGTCTCGTTTTTATTTCCTTACCTTGTGGTTTTATTTTAGCTATTACTGGTGCATGCCGCGGTGGTACGGCGGTAGCACTGTTACCTCATAGCAAGAGGTTCTCCCGTTCGATTCTCGGCTGGGCTTGGGAGTGCCTTATGTGTGGAGTCTGCATGTCCTCCCTGCGGTTGGGTAGCGTTCGAAAGACATGTGTGCGTAAATGGGCATGCCTTCATTGAAGGTTGGGCATCGAGCTGGCACCTCGGCGATTTGTAAAAATCTACTGCCAATCATTAGCGGACTGGAGTTCCGCTGTAGCGACACCTTACCGGGAAAAGCCGAAAGACAAAACAAACTGGTGCATGATCTTAGATAGTTAGTGGGTGGGTATCAAGACTTTCAATTAAATGCATATGTTCCTGTGAAATATAAATTCTGTCTAGCCTAACCCAGTTTTTATAACTTGGAGAATAATCTGCAAATTCACCCCAAACTACTATTACTGAATTCACATCTTCCATGCCAAATATTTTCATACATTTCTACAAAAATCTACCTCCTTTGTTATATTTTCCCTTCTGCCCCCACAGACACATTTTCACTGCTGCAAATCAAAGTTGAGTCCCCAGCTATAAGTAATATTCCTTGCTGAAAACTGATTTCTCCCAGAATTTTCTTAAGCGCCATTATAGCAGTTTTAGGTGGAATGTAACTACATGCCAGTGTAATCCTCCTCCCTTGCCTGTAGCCCCTTAGCAGGTAGAAATCCCTAGTGTATCTCCCCCCACCCCCCAGGCCCCATCCTGAAGTTGGTTGTTTGGGATATAGAAAACACCTACATAGACACTTCCACATGGACATGACAGCTCAGCATCTTTGACACCAGGGCCAACCACATCTGACCATCATGTTGGAACAGTAGCTAGGAAATCCTTTTATCAGGCACAGCTGATGTCCAAAGATATCTCATGTAGGTCAAATAATGTTATTATTCCATAGTAATCTGCCCTAATGAGATCATTTGCTGAGTTAATTGTCTCTTCAGCATTTCCAATCAAAACTCCTAAACCTTCTGGACTTTGTTGAATACTTGGGAACTACACAGATGTCCTCACATTGTTCCCTTGTATACTGCTTTTCATTTTCCATTACCAATTCTCTCTTACCAATTGTGTCTAACCTCTTTTGAGTGATTCTTATAGATATCATGCAATATATATATATATATATATATATATATATATATATATATATATATATATATATATTTCTAATAATTAACATTTTTATCAACTGCTATTTCTGACTCAAACTCAACTAAAAACACTACCAGAGCTGGTCTTTCATTTTACAATCCCTATCCTTTTCTCTTTACCTATACAATCCAAATTTCTGCTCAGCCTGGGTCCACTCTATTACTTTTCCCTCTCTAGTTATTTGCTCCAAATCCTTGCTCCTTTGCTAATTTTATCCAATATATTCCAATTCCCTCTTACATACATTCTATAACCCTACTTGCAGCCATCCCTATTGATAAAATCTCCTTTTACCATTTTTGTGTTACATTAGTTCATAGAATACTATCCGATACTTTGTGTATATAATAGTGTGCATGGTTATTACTCTCCTTAAAAAACTGCATCCAAAGTTTTATTCTCTCCTTACTTGTCACACTACCCTATTTCACTGTCATCCATTTGCTCTTTCGACATACAATCTTCTGCTTATGTTACACCTAGACCTAGATTCAGGGATATTTGAGGTTTCCACCAAGTGATTTCTCTGCTCACAAATCCCAGAAATGGAATGTAAAAAGATAATGGGTGTTGGAGGTGGATCCAAAGAGACTACAGATACCACTGTATCTTTCTCATCTGGAGTCTTGCCAGAGGTATTATAAGAATCAGAGATGTCACGAGACCCAGAATCCTGTGGTATTCCCTCAAAAGTCTGTGTGTAAAACTCCTGAAATTGCTCTATATACAGATATATTTTTCCGTAGAAGAAAAGCTCTTTGTAGTGAGGTGTCTAGCAGACATCCTAAGAACACAATTCTCTGTGATGCAGTCAAAAAAATTTTAAATGTTCTCTTGGAATCCCAGACTGTGTAGGAGATCTCGCATGCAAATGAGAGATAATGAGAGATTCCTAAAACTTTGAAAAAGACTGTGCAAAGTTGGTCTTCTAATTATATAAAAATGTGAATACACTGTAGCCTACAATAGGCTTGGACAGAAGCTAAACACTCTGTGAACACTCTTGAAGCAGTGGATATCCCAAAAGGCAGAGAACTGATAATGTGATCCAGACACACACAACCTTAAGAAATGCTTAAAATTAGATGAATAGGAATGTCTTGATATACATCTTTTAAAGCTATGGTTAATAAAAAAAAATCATCAAACAGGGAAGGACTAACAGATTGTGAAGTGGGGTACTATCACAAACTGGTTTAGGAAAGAAAGATATAGAACTGGTCTCCAGGCATTTTCTTTCTTCGGCACTAAAAACATTCTTGAATAAAACCTTTTTCCAAAATGGGAAGGAGGAACTGCTTCTAATACTCTCTACGAGAGCATGTGGTGTAGGACAGAAAGGAAAAAAGGGTTTGACCTTGCAGATGATGAGGAATTCCCTGAAAAGGAGGACATTTCTGCTTCAGGACCCAGTTATCTGAAACAATCTGTTGACAAAGGAAAAACATATTCAGACTTTCTGGAAGGGATAAGGGGCTGCCAAGTTCAGAGTGGGGGTCCCCTAAACGCCTAAATAGTAATTCTGCCTTATTTTACTGTCCTTTGTTCTTGGGGGTTCCAGTTTTCTTTTTCAAAGCTCCTGGCCATTGCTTTTTAAACATCTGCTTATCATCATTCTGCTGAGACTGTTTATTTTGTTTCTTGCTAAAATTAGATGAGGAAGCATAACATTATTTAGAAAATTTAGAGAAGGAGGGCTGAAAAATCTGAGACATTTCCTAAACCAGCTTACCTCTTTCATCACACCTTTTGATAATTTCTGCAGTAGAGGGTTCACAAACTAAATTGCTATCCAAAGCAGAATTCAAAATTTGATTTTAGATATCTTCTGGGAGGTTCTGAGAATGCAGCCAGGCAAACCACCTCAACACACTCAACACAGTATCAGTGGCAACAACCCTGGCAGCAGTATCCACAGATACATTACTTGGCTGACCTTTACAAAGAAGTCCACCAGGCTGAGTAGGCATGACCTGTCCTTGATGAAACCAAGCTGGGTTGGGTCCAGTGCCTGGAGGTTTCCTGTGTCATTATTGATCATTTCCATGGCAATTCTTTCAATGGCTTTGCATATGGGATGACTGACACTTATGGTCAGTAGTTTCCACAATTCAAACAAAACTAAACCATGCACAGCAGATTTTTCCTCACAAGAAGAAACTGCAGCCAATGCATTCTTCATACTTTCACAGTTAGTCAGTATAAACTTTAACATATAAACCTTACAATTCAAAATTTTAACAACTAAATTTGCAGAAGCAAATTCTTTCTTCCCCAAACTCACCAACAGCTTTACCTTCCTTGACAGAAGGATTAGAACTAACAAAATGCTTGGCAGCAGTTGGATTAAAAAGAAGTTATGTACTCACCATAACATTCCATGTGAGTTGTTCATCTCGCTTTCATTCTTACTGATGGGTATCAGAGCCAATCCTCTGCTCTGACTCGGCCAACTGCAACAGCTCAAGGTCTTCAACAAGCTTGTGGCCTACTTCCTATCCCATGACGCATTGGTGATTTTCCCAGATCTTGTTTGCTGCTAGCTAAAATAATTAGAGAGAGAGAGATCTCTACCATAAATATCAGAGTATATTAGACAAAGGTAAAGAGAGTCACTATTCCAACTTCTTGGTCTCCAAGAAGGACAAGGGTTGGAGGGAGGGACGTAAGAATGAAAGTGAGATGAACAACTCGCATGTAATGTTATGGTGAGTACATAACTGCTTTATGTGAAGTTGTTCTACCTCGCCGTTCATTCTTACTGATGGGTTAGCATCCCAAGCACCATCTTTCTCGCAAGGCTCATGGGAGTATATTACTCAGAAGTGTGGAAACAAAGGAGGCCCTGTCCCTGGAGGCTTTGTCTACTTTGTAATGAGTGATAAAAGCATGTTGCCTCGACCATGTAGCTGTAGCGCAGATAGTATCTATAGGCAACCTGGCTAAAAAGGCTGATGAAGTGGCAACAGATCTGGTTGAGTGAGCCTTTACCTTTTGTTGTAAAGGTATATGAACTGAATTATAAGTGAAGGAAATACAATCTGACAACCATTTTGATAATGTTGTTTTTGCTTCTGGAGCTCCTTTCATAGTTTCTGAAAAGGAAACAAAGTTGTTCTGACTTTCTAAAATTTTTTGTCCTGTCCAGATAGAATCTAAGCTGTCTGAGTACATCCAGCTTATGTAACATACGCTCCAATCTGTTAGTATAATTGGGAAAAAATACAGGCAATTCAATAGATTGATTGAGATTTGACTCTGAACAGACTTTAGGTAGAAAGGAAGGATTTGTCCTGAGGGAGATTCTGTCTTTAAAAAAATTAAATATGGAGGTTTGACGGATAAGGCCTGTAGTTCTGAAACCCTCCTTGCAGAAGTGATGGCTACTACAAAAATGGTTTTCCATGACAAAAACTTCAATTCACAAGATAAGGCAGGTTCAAATGGGGGAAGAATGACTCTTGAAAGAACCAAATTTAGATTCCATGGGAAATCAGGGGTTTTAATGGGTGGTCTTAAATGCAGAGAACCTTTTAAGAATGCTTTAGCTAATCTATGCGACATAACATTGTCTCCATGTTCACCAACATGAAAGTTCAAACTTGCGGCTAAGTGAAGCCAAATCGTAGTCGCAGCTGTCCCTTCATTAAAAAGTTTAGTCAAGAACTCTAAAATGGATGAGATAGGTGTGAAAAATGGGTCTATTTTATTTTGAGATGCCCATATGGAAAATCTCTTCCACCTACGGAGATATAACTTCCTGGTGGTTGGTTTGTGGGAGGATGTTAAAATATGCTGAACATCTTTTGATAGATTGTGTAACCTGGCTATTGATGGAATTGGAGCAGCAAAGCTGTCAATTTGAGGGACTGTAGAGCAGGATGAAGAGCACCTGATGAATGAGTCACAAGGTCTGGAACTGGGTCCAGAATCCAAGGTTCTTCCAGTAGAAGAGGCTGAAGGAAGGGGAACCAAATCTGATGAGGTCAGTATGGAGCAATTAGAATGAATGTCCTTCCCAGAGCACTGGCTTTCTGCAAAACTTTGGGTATGACAGGAAAGGGTGGGAAATCATAAAGAAGTCCCGGGGGCCAATCGTGTACGAATGTATCCCATGGGGAATCTCCTGGAGGGGGAATTAGGGCAAAATAGCTGCTGCATTTCCTGTTTATTGGAGTTGCAAAGAGGTCACAGCAAGGCTGGCCCCATCTGTGGAATATCCTTTCCGCTACTTGTTTCTTCAGGGACCACTCGTGAGGCAATAGGTTTGCCCTGCTCAGCTGACCTGCTATCACGTTGCACCTCTCTGGGATGAGTGTTGCTATCCGAAAGCGCTGGGTGGAGGTCACCCATTGCCATACTCTCAGGGCCTATTGACTTAGAGGATAAGACTTGGTTCCTCCTTGTTTGTTTATGTACCAGACTACTGACATGTTGTCTCTCTGTACTGCAATAGTCCCTAGAGGGAGAGAGTCTTGGAAGGACTGCAATGCTAGCAGTACCGCTCTCATCTCTAGGATACTGATATGCAGATGAGCCTTATGTTCTTTACATGTGCCTTGGGCCATTCTTCCCTGATAATGCCCCCCCCCCAATCAGGGAAGTGTCTGTGGTCAGAATGGCTATTGGAACTGGTAACACCCAGGGTCACAGATTGTGTTGTTAGCCACCAGCAAAGATCTTTTTGCAGGAGTCTTGTGGGACACTGGAAGTTCCTGGTAGGTCCATTGGGTGAAGAAAAGCCACTGTAGAATGCGCATGTGGACGGGCCTAATGGGATTGACATGATTGCTGCTGCCATCATGCCAAAAAGTTTCAAAACTGCAGATGCTGGGACCTTTCGTGCTGAGAGGAGGATTTGAACCTGTAGCTGGAGGGAGGATGCTCTCTCTGCAGGAAGTTTAAGAGTCATAGAAGTGGTGTCTAAGTCCGCTCCTATGAAGACAGTACACTGCGATGGCTCTAAGGCAGACTTTTCCAGATTTATAGTAATTCCCAGCTGATTGCAGAGGTCCATGGTGGTGTTCCTTGTTAGAATTAGCCAATACCTGGAGGTGGCGGTAAGAAGCCAGTCATCTAAGTATGGAAACACTCGGAATCCCTGTCGTCCCAAGTGAGCCGTGACTACTGCTATGCATTTGTTGAACACTCTGGGGGCTGTAGTGAGACCAAAGGGCAGTGCTCGAAACTGGTAATGGCTGGCTCCCAGCTGAAAGCGCAGATGATCCCTGGATGTTCTGTCCATTTTTATATGGTAATGTGCATCCTGGAGATCTATGGGACACATCCAGTTGTCTTTCCCTAAGAATGGGAGTAGCGACTGTAGTGTGACCATCCAAAATTTTGACCCTTTTACAGATTTATTTAATCTGTTGAGATCCAAAATGCATCTCCAGTCCCCTGTTTTCTTTGGTACCAAAAAGAATCTTGAGTAAGTTCCGGACCCTTCATGATTTGCTGGGACTGGTTGGACGACTCTTTTCTTGAGCAACTTTTGAATTTCCATAGTTGCTTGTTCTTGTTGACTGAGTGGAACATCCGGGATTTTCCTTATGGGAGGAGGTGATCAGACAGGTTTCTTGCCTCACTTCTGTAAGCCTGAACGTAGTTTCCGCTTGTTTCAGAGACCTATTTAGTCTGGGTGTCCATTATTTCACTATCAAGCTGCATGCTTCTGCAGTTTCAGCCAATTATGAGCCTATTTGCAGATAACATAAGTAATGTCCAACTCAGGTCTGTCAAACTGCTCTTCAAGGAAGTGTTCTTAGTCTGCCTTATAAGAAATGAGATCACCCTTGTGACATCTACTTCATGACTTGGCAGACTTTTCTGTCCTTTTAAACTAGTAGGTTCAACAAAGCTGAAATCTGTCTCTTACAACACACATCTTTTTATGACCATTATCTCCAGCCACATCCAGTGGTGTGAACATTGGCTATAGATAAAGTACAGTTTTGTACCTACCATAAATGTAGATGTTCGAGGATCCCCATTGCTGCAGTCCTTACTATTGGGGTAGTCCGCTGTCCAGTCAGCCCGAATACCAGAGTATATGACGCCAGCACGCTGGCGTCGGTCAGGCGCATTAGACCAGCGTCAATGCGTCAGGGTACTAATGCGCATGACCGACGTCATATCCTCAGTCTTTTCTTGCCCCAGATGTCAGAAGACCCTAAAAAGACAAGGCCCAAAATACCTGCACCGAAACATGTACAATATATACAAGAATATATACAAAAATATCAGCATGTAACCTCACCTACACAACCACCCCTAAACACAGAGGGAAGGAGGGTAAGTTGGACTGCAGCAATGGGGATCCTCGAACATCTACATTTATGGTAGGTACAAAACTGTACTATGTTCTTCGTTCCCCATTGCTGCAGTCCTTACTTTGGGTAGAATCCCAAAGCAGAGGTAAGGAGGCTGGCAAATCAAAAGAAGCAGGAGCTGACAACATGCCTTGCAAAACAGCTGTGGCAAAACCAGCCCTAGACTTAGAGTAGATAGGAAGATGATAATGCTTAGAGAAAGTATGCACTGAACTCCAAGTAGCTGCTTCCAAAATATCCTTAGTTGCCACCCCTTAGAAATGCTGTTGAAGTGGCAGTAGCCCTAGTGGAATGAGGCCTAATCCCAGCTGGAATCTCCTTGCCATGATGGGAATAACAAAATGCAATGCAAAACCCAATCCACCTAGAAATAGTTTGTTTTGACACAGGCTTGCCCTGCGAACTCAAAGCAAAAGAAACAAACAACTGCTGAGACTGCCTAAAATCCTTAGTCCTGCTTAAATAATAACGCAATTGCCTGTGTACATCTAAAGTGTGCAAAATCTTTTCCCCTTTATTTTGGGGGTCTGCATAAAAAGTAGGCAAATGAATAGTTTGGTTTAAAGCCACACTAGAAACCACCTTAGGCATAAAGGAAGGATTAGTACGTAATGATACCCTATCCTTATGGAAAATCAAAAGGGCTCTACTGCCATAAGGGCCTGCAACTCAGACACCCTTCTTGCAGAAGTAATAGCCAACAGAAAAGCAGTCTTCCATGACAAGTATTTCAATTCAGCAGTAGCCGCAGGCTCAAAAGGTTGTAGAGTAAGTTTTCCAACACAAAATTGAGATCCCAAGCAGGAGTAGGAGCTCTACGTGGGGTCTTATATTCTTTGCCCCTCTAAGAAACTGCTTGAACAAAGGATGAAAACAATGGTGGGTCACAATCATAGTGAGCTGAAATTGCTGCAGCATGAATCTTAATGGAAGAGAAGGACAAACCTTTGTCCAATAACTCAGTAAGATATTGAAGAGCCACACTCAAATTAGGCTCAGAAATCTCCAAATTCTTTGCTGTACTCCAAAATAAAAATCTCTTCCATTTTTACACTTTCCTTGTACTAGGTCTTCTAGCTTCCATAATCACATTTAAAACTTGTTGAGGAAATTGAGACCTGCTGTGTTTCAACACAGAATATGCCAGGCTGTTAGATGAAGAGAGTGAAGCTTGACATTGAGCAGATGACCGTCCTTCTGAGATAACAGATGAGGAATCAGAGGTAAAGGCCATGGAGGCTTCTTTACCAGACTCGTAGTAGTGGGTACCAGTGTTGCCGAGGCCAATCTGGAGCTATCAAAATCATCCTTGGCCTGTCTTGTCTGACCTTTAAAAGTACCTTTGGAAGAAGAGGCAGAGGTGGAAAGGCATACACATGAAGGTTTTTCCAACTGAAAGACAGAGCATCCACTTTCCAAGCTGTGTGATGAAACCCCTTTGTGCAATACTTTGGCAGCTGGTGGTTTAGTGGAGAAGCGAACAGATCTATGTCTGGAGTTCCCCATGACACTGTCAATTTCTGAAATACATGAAGATCCAGTTTGGGATCCATGATTTGTCTGCTTAACACATCTGCTAAGGAGTTCTGTGCTCCGGCAGAAACCTTGCCTGAAGAGTTAGTTGCAAGCTTAGCAGTCTCCCATAAAATCATTGCTTGCCTGCATAGAGGATAAGAATGTGTTCCCCTTGCTTGTTGATGTACCACATGACAGTTGTGTTGTCTGTTAGAATCAACACCTGCCCTGGAAAAGTAACTCCTTGAAAGCCATTAATGCAAACTGGACTGCTAACATCTCCTTCATGTTGATATGTAGATGCTGTAGTCTGACAGGCCACTTGTCTTGTATCCACTTTCCATTTAGATGAGCTCCCCAAGCAATGTCCGAGGCATCTGTCGTTAAAATCTGACTCGCCTCTGGCCGGGTCACAGAGAGTCCCTTGTTTAGGTGACATTCCTGAGCCCACCACAAAAATTCTTTTTGAAGGCAAGGTATTATTTGAATGACAGTGTCCAAATCCTGGCAGTGCTGTGTCCATACATTTTTGAGATACCATTGTAGCTTCCTCATATGCAGTTTGGCATTGGGAAGCACCAGAATACAAGATGCCATGAACCCTAATGCTTGAAGGACTGTCCTTGCAGTCAGCACGGACTGATGAGATAGTTGATGGAAGTAAAGTGATAGACTCTTTTGTTTGTCCGGGGTTAAGAAGGCCATCTGGGCTGCTGTATTCAGTCTCACACCCAGAAAGCACATGTCCTGAGAGGGTACTAGACTGGACTTTATTTCATTCACAGAATACCCTAGGCATCTTAGCACTGCTATAACATATTCCAGATGCTGTAGAAGGTCTTCCTTTTCTTGAGCCAGAATCAGGCAGTTGTCCAAGTAAGGATAGATTTGAATTCCTTGTAGCCTGAAGTAAGCTATCACTGGAGCCAGAACCTTTGTGAATACTCTGGGCGCAGTGGATAAGCCAAAGGGCAATGCAGAGAACTGATAATGAGAATTTCCAGCTCGAAACCGCAGATACTTCCTGCAACTTAGCCTTATAGGCACATGAAGGTAAGCTTCCTTGAGATCTAAAGTTACCATCCAGTGATCTTTGCCTAGCAGAGGTAAAAGCTGTTGTAACGTCAACATCTTGAACTTGGGAATGTCCAGATAAGTGTTGAGGAGAGATAAATCCAAAATTGGTCTCCACGTGTTCCCCTTCTTTGGTACTAGGAACAGGCGAGAATAAAATCCTAGGCCCCTTTCTGATACAGGTACTGGCTGAATGGCCCCCATCTGGAGTAACTGAGAAATTTGCTTGTGAGCCTCTTTTCTTTGTGGAGGAGGAACGTCTGGCATGCCTTTGAAAGGAGGCATTGTATGGAAATAAAACCTGTAACCGTGGTGAATGATATCCAACACCCATCTGTCTTGAGTAATTAAATCCCAATTTTCTTTGAAAAGAGACAGTCTTCCTCCCAAAGGAGCTACCAGACGAGAATCTACTGGCAGCTGAAAAGGCAGGTCATTGGGTAAAGGACTGACCCCTGCCCTCACCAGAAGTCTGAGCAGGTGAACTCCCTGTTCTAGGCCTAAAAGAACCTTGAGCTCTGCCCCTACCACGTCTAGACCTACCCCTAGACTGGGAATCATAAGCAGGATATGTCCACCCCTTAGCAGGCCAATTTCTACTAAACTTGGTGGCTGCACCTGCAAAAATCTTTAACAGTTTGCATAGACTTAGCTTTGTCCTCCATTTTCTTTAAAACTGCTTCCACAGGCGAACCAAACAACACATCAGACTGTAAAGGAGCATCCAAAATCCTTGTCTTAACATGCTCAGCTAAATTCTGATCCCTCAACCAGGCATGCCTGCGAAGAACAGAACTAGTAGCAGCCACCCTCGAGGAGGCCTGTACAGCATCAAAACCACATTGCAAAGAATGCTTACCCACTTGTTCAGACACATGAACCAAATCCAGCAACTCTTTACACTCAATACCTTCCGCCAAAGCATCCACCTTAGATTTCAATTGTGAAAGGAGATAATTTTGATATTTTAGCATGTGAAACTGACAATTCAACGCTCTCATGGCTAGAGTGGAAGAAGTATACACTTTCTTTCCCCACCTATCCAAAGCCCTAGCCTCTTTATCAGTGGGAACAGGATTTTTAACCACAGAGGCCTTAACACCTTTAGGCCCCTGAGAAACAGTTTCTGGGTCCGCCCTAGGACTCTTAAACAAGTACTTATGAGCTTCAGGCACCCTATAGTACCTATCGGGTTTAACAGGAGCAGGAGGCAAAGAGTCAGGGTTCAGGAAGCCTCTGCAAAACATCTTCCACCACATTCAACACAGGAGGTATAGCTAAGGGCCTATGCTGGGGTAAAAACAAGAATTCCCTAAGCCTTTTCCTGGAATCAGAGAAATCCTGGCCTTCCCATTTAAAGTGCTCCCTCATGGAATGCAGAGTCTCTGAAAATGAGAAATCCTCAGGAGGAGAAGCTGTAGGAGTGGAATCATCTACATCAGAATCAGAATAAGGAGGAAACTCCTGCTAATCTAGAAGACTCTGAAGCCTCTGAATACTGTTCCAAACACTCAAACTCCGGTTCCACCCTAGGCCTCTTATCAGGAGGGGGCATAGAACCTCTAATCATAGTAATCAAATCTTCTGCCATTTTAAGCATATGTTTCTTAGGCACAGAACCTGAAGTGCTAGGAGAAGCCCCACTGAAGCTAAACTTGGCCTACCTCTCAAAGAAGTTTTGGCAACAGAAGGAGAGGCTCTAACTACCTTGGGAAGAGAGGGAAGAACAGTTACCTGAGAAGCCCCTCAGCCTGGCCTACCTCCTGAGAAGGCACATCCTGTAACAGTAAAGTCTCTGCCTGAGACTCCAAAGAAACTCCTGGTAAAACCTCTGGCTCCACAGAGCCTTCTAAAGAACCGGCGTCCGAGACTGCGGTTCATCAACCCTAGGCTTCGCTGTTTTGTCCTTGCGCTTCTTGGAAAGCGGCGCCGGAGCATCCGACGGCATTTTATAATTGCAACGCTTCCCAAACACTAACCTGGCACAGTCTAACCGTCTCTTAATAGTGCGTTTGTTAAACCTAGCACAAGAGCGGCATCCAACAACGTCGTGCTCAGGCCCTAAACAAGGTATACACAAGGTATGGTAATCCCTATGAGGTATCTGTTTCCCACAAGAAATACAGTTATTCACTTTTTCTGACATCCGGTTAAATAGTGAGGCAAGAAAAACCAAAATGTTCAGCCAACTCTGATTCGGTCTGAAACTCCGGCTTCGGAAATATTTCAGAACGCCAACCTGCACTCGCAAAACTGCTTCTGCATCGGACCATGCGGCAAAAAAGACTGAGGATATGACGTCGGTCATGCGCGCCCTGACCGACGCCAGCCATATACTCTGGTATTCGGGCCGACTGGACAGCGGACTACCCCAATAGTAAGGACTGCAGCAATGGGGAACGAAGAACATCTGTCACTGTTGAACTGACAGCCTTATCCCATTTGTAAAAATGAGAAAAAGGGTTTGTGGATGGCTACAGAGTCTTGGAGACAAATACCCTTATTTGAAGGGAATCGTAACACTTTTCAAAGATCAGTCATCCTTTTGAACTAATTAACAGTTTCTAGAAAATTATTTTCAGCGCTTTCCATACACAAGTCCATTTTTATCCCTGTTTTCTTTCCAATAGCAGAATCCAGAGAAGAGAGAATCTTCATCCTTTAAATCTTCTATGTTCTTTATCAGCTTGCATTTTACTTGAAAAGAATGCATGAGATATTGCTAAATACACCTTTCTCAAATGTACTGCTAACTAAATAACATTTTTATCAACAGGATGCTAGACACATTTTTGGTCATTGGGAACAAAGATCACGTCACAACAGGAGTGGTTGATTCTAGTGCCTGCTACAAGACTATATCAAATGCAGGCATTTGTGCTGTGGCCACTTGGTTTTCACTTCACACTTTTACTACACACCACTGCTTGAACCATGATTCAGGAGAGAGGTCTCACTTTAGCACCTAAACTCTATCTTTCTATGGCTACAAAGTGTTACCTACTTTGGGAGATTATTCTAGTACTGCTTAAAATTTTTTACATCATTACCTACTACATAGGGCCTCTTAAATTATGACAGAGAACATATGGGAGTACTTCTTATGGCAGCTGATCTTGGGGAAGGACCTCCGCAATATTTACTTATCTCCATTCATTATTATATGACCCTCCAACTCTCCTTGTGGATGGAGTATGTCAAGTTTATAATTTATACCCCTTTGGCAGAAGTGTTTACTCAAGTTCAATTAGACACATTTGGGGAACAAGGGATGAAAACAGCCCTCACAGACCAGATGCACAATACCACTACACATCCCAGTGATAAGTGTGTGCACTGTTTTAAGATCAAAACTTGGAGTATGAAAGATGTATGCCCAATGAGAAGATTTTCAAGAAGAAGTTCTTAGCTACTACTCTTTGTAGAGGACCTCAATGAAAGATCCTAAGTACAATCAACAGTTCAACCTGATAACATTTCTTAAAACTATACACTACAAATAAATGGTTTTGTATGATTATTGTTTAACAGTGACAACCAGCAATTTAAATCTTGCATGATCATCTCTTTCCCCAGAGAATGTATTTAAAACTACTACTTCAGAACTGTTTACATAAAAAGAAAGTGAGTTCAAGGCAGTCAAAATAAGTATCTTGCAGACTTCTGTTCTGCCACCTTCAAACTCGGGGGGCAATCTTTGCTAATAAAAATATTTTTGCAGAGTAGAAAGTCCATCCTTAATTTATTCACAGCGGTTTTCCTGAATTTCTGTAAAATAAATCCATCCAGTGCCAGTGATAATATATTTAACTACTAAACAACTAACCTGTGTGTACGTTTACTGTGATCATCATTACTTTCGCGAAATGCCGGGCGCTGGCTTGGCAGCTGAATTTCACTCTGGGACTGTTCTTGCAGCAAATGGGTAGTCTACAAATACAAAATGAATTTTAGACAATGACAGCTAATGAAAAATACTTCAAACTATCAGGCTGTTAAGTGTTTTAGAAAGAAATGTGCTTTTTCCTACGTAAGAGTCAACCTTACTTCTGATCCAATAACTACTACTTTTATTTAAAATTTAAGTTGTTAAACTTTTGTATTTACTATATTTGATCATGCAACAGTCTGTCTGCCATTACTATTATGATGTTACATATGGATATTCACTGATAATACCAGATTTAAGCCAGTGAGGTTCACATGACACTGTAGTGTAAAGAAATGTCATCTGCTGCATATTATATACTTGCACATTTAGCTCTAAGGCCAAAAACAACATGTTTTACAAAAGAAATATCAATATGAACACATTCAAACATTTGGTACTGATGCCAGTATGAAGAGGAAGAGGTGTCAGGTAGCATTGAAAACTAAACCACTAACAAAATGTAAATATTTACCACTTTTGGCCACTAACATTGTATATGAAAAAATGCACTTAACCCATATGCTAGCAAAAATACTTCATAACACAGACATCAAGAAACACAAGTTTAGGAATTCAGGTTCAAATGAAATCAGGCAGTTTTGTTTTTATTACAGCTAAATTTCTATTTGTAACTACAAGTTTAGCAAAACTCACACACACACTCCACTCTGACCAATGAAATCCATCCAACAGCCCCCATTGTTTCTCTATGAGGCAAGGATAGTAACAGATTCCATTTGTCTGTTACTCCTGAGAGTGCCTCGAATAGAGCAGTTAGAAAAAATAAAAAAGAATGAAACGATATATATCTGTATATGTTTGTGAATACACATATCTGTTAATACATCCGTATACATGTTTTTATATATATATATATATATATATATATATATATAATGTATATGTATGTATATATATTCATAATTATATACATTTATAAATATATACAAATATATAAATGTATAAATATATATGTAACTATACAAAACTAAATATATACACACATATATGAAAAAAATATATATATACATATATAAAACACATTTAAATATACATAAACATATATATATAAATATATGCATATATAAAACTATATATATATATATATATATATATATATATATATATATATATATATATGCAAATATAAAACACAAACAATGAAAAGTCCAACAATTTTTATTATATTAATAAAATCAACAACTGCCAACATTTATTATATTAAAAAATCAACAATAAGCACTTTCATCCATTAATTTATGGATTTCTTCAGAAATCTGTTTTTGGTTAACTTAAAATGTAAACACCCTTTGAAACATTCAATTGGTTCCTACAGACAACACCCATTCCTATGTCACCAGCTAAAAACAAAACAAAACAAAACAAAACAAAAACGCTGTTAATTGAAAAAAGTCCCATAGAAGTATAACATATAAAAAATCTTAAAATCAATTAAATAAAAACATGTAACGTTATTTAAACTTTAAGAAGAATATTTCCAAAAAAAACTAATTTAAATAAATATTTTGTTAAACATATAATTTATCTAAGTTTAAATGTCAGAAAATGGTAAAAAAGTATAAATATAAAAACATAAAATATTGAACACATACTGAACCTCCTCTCCTAACCTCGCCACATTATATATATAATACTCACATACCCCTAGAGAGATAACCTATTATTGGTCCAAAGCTTTTAATTTTAATAAACAAGATATAGAGTTTTGCTCATTTACACCTATTCAAATATCAGCATTAAATAAAATCTGCCAAATCAATTCTTTTTTCTCCAAATGCAGAGCAACTGCAGAGTCCAAGGTCCACCCCTTGCACTGGGGTTAACACTCTTTATAACCATATATTTAAAAAAATGTTCAGGGAATTCATGAATATGCTTTGCCAATGCATTATTTAAATTACCTTTCTTTATACTATATTTGTGTTCGTATACCCGTTGTCTCACTCTACGTTAAGTCTTGCCCACATAAAAGCACGGGCAGGCTGAATATAGGGCAACAAATACCAGCTCCTTGGACTCTCAGTTTAATTTTTCCATTAATTTATATTCAATACCTTTTATTTCAAATGATTTACCTATGTACATATGCTTACAAAATGGGAAAAAAATCCACATTACTTCAATTTCCCTTGAAGATATTCCCTTCCGACCTGGGGCTCTTTCCAATATACCCTTAGGATTAGGTCCCCTACGATACACAAACATTTGTCCCCCATCTTGTTCCTATCTGATCTGGCATCACTTACAATGGACCAATTTTTACAAAAAATCCATGTAAACATTTTATAATCATTGCTGTATGTGGCAATAAATGTCAATTTAAAATCATCAGTCCCTTTAAATATGTACTGAAATATTTGTTTCATAATCATTTGACTGTTCATAGTTGAGTTATAATAATTTACTAAAAAGTACAGTTCTGTACACTTACCATAAATGTAGATGGTCGAGTGTATTCACTGTTGCAGTCATTACATTTGGGTAATCTGCTGGCAGGTTGCCCTCAGTCGGCCTGATTAGCAAAGTCTTGGGTCCTGCGTCGGTTGCTGTCCCTTCTTCCATGACGTCAGGTCATCAGGGGTATAAAACATGCAGCCGATGCCACTATATCAGTTTTTCTTGCCCCAGATGTCAGGCGCCCCCCAAATGGGGAGCAAAATATGTATGTATCTATATATATCTATATATATCTATATATATATATATATATATATATATATATATATAATTTGAAACACAAAACATATACCTCCGAACAAAAGCAAATACACCAAAAAGGCTTTTAATCATAGTAAAAGAATGGAGAGGTATAGTTAGAGAAAAACAGGGGGCTGGAGGGAGGGTAACCAGGACTGCAACAGTGAATACACTCAAACATCTACATTTATGGTAAGTGTACACAACTGTACTATGTTCTTCGTGTTTCACTGTTGCAGTCATTACATTTGGATAGAATCCCAAAGCTATGGTTGGGAGGATGGATTTATACAGCATTAGGAGCAGCTATAATGCCCCTGCAGGACAGGAGTGGCAAAGCCAGCTCTGGATTTAGAGAAGAGAGGTAAATGGTAATGTTTGGTGAATGTATGAACTGAGCTCCAGGTAGCAGCTTCTAGAATGTCTCTGGTAGGAACCCCTCTGAGAAAGGCTGCAGAAGTAGATGCAGCCCTGGTGGAATGAAATCTGACCCCCTTGGGGATAGGTTTACCATGGTGCATACAGCAGAAACAAATACAATGGCTTATCCATTTGGAAATAGTCTGCTTTGAAATAGCCTTTCCCTCTGCCCCTGCAGCAAATGCCACCAATAGTTGTTCAGATTTTCTTAGAGATTTTGTCCTGTTTAAGTATAATCTAAGTTGTCTTTTTACATCCAATGCATGCAGAATCTGCTCACCCTTGTTCTGTGGATTGGGGAAGAAAGTTGGCAGATGAATGATCTGATTAAGAGCCACATTGGATACCACCTTACGCATAAAGGATGGATTGGTCCTGAAAGCCACCCTGTCCGGATAAAAAAATAATGAAAGGCTCCACTGCCATAAGAGCCTGTAATTCTGAAATCCTTCTAGCTGAAGTGACTGCTAAAAGGAATGCTGTTTTCCAAGACAGAAATTTTAGGTCTGCAGTAGCAGCTGGCTCAAAAGGTGGTAAAGTGCATTTTTCCAAAACAAAATTGAGGTCTCATGCAGGAGTTGGTGCTCTCCTGGGAGGTCTTAAATTTTTGGCCCCTCTGAAATACTGCTTTAGCAGAGGATGAGAGAAGAGGGGAGGTTCTGTGTTGTAATGAACTGAAATGGCAGAGGTGTGGATTTTTATGAAAGAAAAAGACAGGCCTTTGTGAAGCATCTCAGTTAAGTATTGCAGAATCTGAGGAATATTGGGCATTGCTCTGCTTATTCCTTGTCATTGGTTCCAGGCACAGAATCCTTTCCATTTGTCAGCATAAGATTGTCTAGTACTAGGCCTTCTAGCCTCCAAAATGACATCCATCACAGGTTTGCTGAGAGATGCCAAGGGTGAAATTAGCTGATTAGCCACGCTGCAAGATTCAAAGTTTGGAGCTGAGTGTGCAGAATTTGGTAGTTCTGCTGAGGCAGTAGGTAAGGTGTCTGAGGCAGGTGCCACGGAAGAAGGTGCGACACATTGCGCAGGAGTGGGTATCAGTGTTGGTGAGGCCAGTCTGGAGCAATCAGAATCATTTTTGGTTTGTCCTGTCTGACTTTTAGTAGGACTTTGGAGAGCAGGGGCAGAGGAACAAAAGCATAGACTGATAGGTTTTTCCAGCTGAATGATAGAGCATCCACTTTCCAACTGAATGATAGAGCATGCACTTTCCAAGCTTTTTTGTGATGAATTCTTGTGCATAATTTGTCCAACTGATAGTTCTGGGGTGAGGCAAAAAGACCTATGTCTGGTCTCCCCCATTTGTGTGTCAAGATGTTGAAAACTTGTGGTTCCAGTTTCCATTCATGTGGGTCCATAAGATTTCTTCTTAGTTCGTCTGCCAGAGTGTTTAGCTTTCCTGGCAGGAATTGAGCTTGTAGATGTATTAGATAAGTCAAGGCCGTGTTTCACAATGCCATGGCTAGTCTGCAAAGGGGGTAGGAATGGGTACCCCCCTGCTTGTTTATGTACCACATGACTGTGGTGTTGTCTGTCTATCAGTAGTTGTTCTGGATGAAGGTAGTCCTTGATGGCTGTCAGAGCATTCTGTACAGCTAGTATCTCTTTCTGATTGATATGTAGGTGCATTTGATTTGGGCTCCATTTGCCCTGAATGTATTTCCCTGCCAGATGCGCCCCCAAGCATAGTCTGATGCATCTGTAGTTAGGGTTTGGGCAGCAGGGGGTGGAGTGAATGGCAGTCCCTTGTTTTGGTGGCAGGCCTCTGCTCACCATAGGAACTCTAGTTGCAGGCAAGGTATAATAGGAATCATTGTTTCCAGGCTGTGACAATGTTGACTCCATAAACATTTTAGGTACCACTGAAGTTTCCTCATATGCAGTCTTGCATATGGAAATAGAAGAATGCAGGAGGCCATGAACCCCATGGGCTGCAGAATTTGTCTTGCAGACAGCTGGGATTTTGTGGCCACCTGTTTGAAGTAAGTCATCAATTAAATTTGCTTTTCTGGCATAAGGTAAGTCATCTGGGCAGTTGTATTCAATTTTGCACCCAGGAATGGAATTTTTTGAGAAGGTACCAGTTGTGATTTCTTTTCGTTTATGGTGTACCCTAGACAAGTTAGAACCCTTTTTACAAATGCCAGATGCTTTAGAAGAGTGTCCTTGTTTTCTGCCTGAATTAGACAATCGTCCAGGTATGGATAAATTTGAATATTTCTTTGCCTGCAAAATGCAATTACTGGTGCCAGGCACTTTGTGAAAACCCTGGGCACAGTAAATAAGCCAAAGGGCAGTTCAGAAAACTGGTAATGCAGGAAGCCTGCTTTGAAGCAGAGGCATCTTCTGCAAGATTCCCTGATTGGGATATGCAGGTAAGCCTCTTTTAAGTCTAGAGTTACCAACCAGGCATCTTTGCCTAGCATAGGTAGTAACTGTTGAAAAGTCAGCATCTTGAATTCTGGAATGTCCAGAAATGTATTTAGAATGGATAAGTCCAGAATTGGATGCCATGATTTGTCTTTTCTGGGTACCAAGAAAAGTCTTGAATAGAAACCTTGTCCCTTTTCCTCTTCTGGTACTAGTTGAATAGCCTCCATATTCATGAGGGACAGAACTTGTTTCTGGGCCTCTGCCCACTGATTTGGAGGCAGATCTGGCCATCCGTTTGGGATTGGCAACGTGTGGAAATGAAATCTGTATCCCTGGGATACTATATTTAAAACCCATTTGCCCTGGGTAATCAGTTGCCAGTTTTGTGCATGAAGTGTCAGTTATCCCCCCAAAGGGGCGGCCAAAAGGTAAGTGCTTGGTGATTGTAGAGGAAAGTCATTGAGACTGTTTACCATAGGGAGGTGCCTTGTTGCTTCCAGGTTTGGAGGTGGAGGCACCCCATTGTTTTGTTCTAAAAGTTCCTTGTGACTGAAACCTGGAGTCTTTGGAATGTCTGGATTTGACTTGAGTGGCTCTCGAGGGGACTGGAAAGGACCAGTTCTTAGTAGGCCAGTGCCTACTAAATCTGGGTGGCTGCACTTGTAAGAAATCTTTCACAGTTTGCATAGATTTAGCTTTATCTTCCATATTTTTTAAAACTTCTTCAGCCTCATTACCAAAGAGACTGTCCTGTTGTAAAGGAGCATCCAACAATTTTGCTTTAACATGGTCAGGCAGATTTTGCTCTTTGAGCCAAGCATGCCTTCTTATCACAGATCCAGTTACAGCAGCCCTGCAAGAAGCCTCCAAAGAATCAAAACCACATTGCAAAGTATGTTTTCCAACTTGTTCAGCTGAATGTAATAAATCCTGCAACTCTTTATTTTCCACACAGTCAGAGTAAATCCATGACATGCTGTTGATATTTAAGCATATGAAATTGACAGTTTAAAGCCCTGATTGCCAAGGTTGCAGACGTGTAAACCTTCTTACCCCATCTATCCAGCACCTTGGAATCTCTGTCAGAAGGGGTAAGATTTTTAGCAGTAGAGGCCTTAATGCCTTGGGACCCTGAGAAATGGCTTCAGGATCAGCAGTAGGGTTTTTGAAAAGGAATTTGTGGGAGTCAGGAACCCTGTCATATCTGTCTGGCTTACTAGGAGCCAGAGGCAGAGAATCAGGAGTCATACTGGATTCTGAAAAAAACATCATCAACAATGTCTAAAACAGGAGGTATAGCCAAAGGCCTGTGCTGAGGAAGAAGAAGAAAATCCCTAAGTCTCTTTTTAGATTCAGAGAAATCCTGACTTTCCCAGTGGAAGTGTTCCCTTAAGGTATGTAAAGTTTCTCCAAAAGGGAAATCCTCAGGGGGAGAAGCAGAAGGGATGGAATCTTCTGCATCAGAGTCCTCATAAGTAGGTATAGATAAATCCTGTTCAGAAGAAGAATAAGAAGAAATAGAAACCTGATCTGAATATTCAAAGTCAGTGCCTTGCCTAGGCCTCTTAGGGGGATGGCTACCCCTGATCAGGGTAATTAAATCTTCGGCCATTTTGATCTCTTGCTTTTTAGGCATTGGGGCCTGTATACGTGGCCCAAGCATCATTTTTTTAGACATAGAGGTAGATTTTGGCCTTAGTTTTGAAGATGGCGTCTGTTTAATATACAAATCTTTAGGCCTGAAAACACCCTTAGAAGCTGGTGCCTGCACAGCGGCTCCGGACTCATCTAAGGTAGAGACATCCACAGGTTCAATACTTAAAGCATCTCGCGGCATACTGGACTCCGAATGGGTCTCAGTAGAGGCCTGCAAATCAAAAGTAGCGGGTATCAGGGGCTGCGAAAGTGCCTCACTGAGTACCGGCGAACCGGCGACTGGCATAGGAGAAGTGTTGTCGTTGGTTTTGGACCTCGATGGTCTGTCTCTGTCTTTTTCTTTGCATTTTTTTAGGTATTCTGGTAGTTGGATTGCTAACCAATGACATTTCTGGATAGTTAAATCTTGAATCAAAATATTTAGAAGCAAAAATATACCAATGTTTAATCGTGCATTGATTCAATTTAGCACAAAACCGACAGCAAGGCACGTTGTGGTCAGTGCCTAGGCAAGGAATACAGTGCAAATGAAAATCCTTATGAGGTATTTGCTTCCCACAAGTAATGCAATTGTTAACTTTTACTGACATCGGTAAGGAGCAAGAAAAAGTTTCCCCAATGGGGTACATAGCTTTTAGTTGAAGACTTCGGTTCTGAAACTCGAAAACGAAAATTTCAGGAGTCGGCTGACCGGCACTTGCGAGCTGCATCTGCTTCGGGCACCACGCAGCAAGAAAGACTGATGTAATGGCATCGGCTGCATGTTTTATACCCCTGACATCATGGAAGAAGGGACAGCAACCGACGCAGGACCCAAGACTTTGTTAATCAAGCCGACTGAGGGCAACCTGCCAGCAGATTACCCAAATGTAATGACTCCCAACAGTGAAACACGAAGAACATCCTACACTTTCTGTATTTCAAATATGTACCACTGCATATTCTGCCCTGCCAGTGTCCTTTTAACTTTCCGACTAATGTAAATAAAGTGCACTGTAATCTGTAAATTAATTAACAAATTAAGCCTGCCTGTTATACCTTGAGTATACTGAATTACTACTATTCTTTAGATACCTTATTTTAATAAGCTGGTTATAAATAATTCTGTCACTTTACCCTTAAATAATCACTGTACAAATGATTCTGTCACCTCACCCTTAAAACTAATGATTGGATAATGTGAATAATAAGCCCGTTACAAATAATTCTGTCACATTACCCTTAAATCTGAATGAGTAATGTGAAGCAGAAATGTATAATTGAGTAGTAACATTATATTCTAAAACTGGACTGAAATTACTATACTCAACACATAACTGAGTATGAATGTTTACATTGCTGGACATCTAAAACGGTTGTGTATAAATGCTATAATCTGGAAACTAACTAAAATAAAATTAATATTTAAGGAATACTTGTTGCCAGTGTTACCTAAACACAGATAAAAACATAACTGAAAACTGGTAATGTTACATTCTGGAAACTAAGCTATTAGTACCTTTACTTCTCAGTATTGTCTGAATATAGACAAACTGAAAACTAGTAGTGTTGAACAGCTGTCTGAAAACATGAGAACATTTACATACTTGCTTTAACTCATACATTTTAACTTTAAAATCTGCTTACACCCACTCAACACGGCTTCGGACCCAAACATAGCACCACTACAGCTCAATTATTCTTCCTCAACACTGTCTCTATAGCCGTGGATGACCATAAACTTATTTCTTGCCTATTCTTGGACCTCTCAAAAGCTTTCAACACTGTCACACACACTTCTGCTGCACAAACTGTATAACCTCAACTTCTCCTCTGATACTGTTGCAGGGTTCTCCAGCTACCTCACTGATAGATCTCAATCAGTGAGATGACACTCTGCACTCTCCCATCCTCTCCTTGTAAAAATGGGTGTACTTCTCGGGTCTATCCTAGGGCCTTTACTTTTTAATATCGTTACTAATCAGCTCTATATCTCCTGTCCTCAGTCATCTTTAGTGCAATATGCAGATGACTCTACAGTCATCACCACAGCCAACTCTTCCTCTAAGCTCTTCTCAGCTACTCCGGCATCTTTTAAGTTAGTTGAAATATGGCTCTCCAACAACCAGCTCATCCTTAACCTTAAAAAAAACAAAGCTGTTACTCTTCCTACCAAAAACAAAATTCAACAATATTAAACTCTTCTTCTCCATACAGTCCCTTAATAACACTCCCATTCAGGTAGAATCCAGCACTAAGCTCTTAGGCATAACCATAGACGATCAACTTAAATTTGACTTGCATGTTAATAACTATATCAAAAAGACTCATTTACAACTAGGGCTCCTTTACCATAACAAGAAATTCCTTACCTCTGAAGCCAAGATTACTCTCTCTCTTACCTACCTTTTACCCAGTCTAATGTACAACTCTCAAATTCTCACAGATCTTAACTCAACACTCCTGACCAAACTTGAATCTACCTACAACAAGGTAACTAGATTTGCTGCCCAGCAAATGTACAAATCCCATCATTGTCTCTCACCTAAACTGGCTTGAATTACCCCACCAGCTTCTTCTCTCTCAGCTCCAGATCATCAATTCTATCCTATACCAGCCTTACCTCTGCCCAGCACTATCCCCTCTCATTTCCCATTATTCTCCCTCCAGACCTCTCCAAAGCTCTAACCAAGACCTACTACAAATCTACAAACCCAAGTCTAAATTTGGACGTAACATGTACAGCTATCTCCCCCACTATTGCCTGGGATAGGCTCCCACTAGAAATCACGACTCTTACACATCCTAAACAATTTAAGACAGCCACCAAAGAGCACTTTAGAAGGTCACTGATCCTGCCACTGCACTCTCCCTCCTTAAGCATCCCCTACTTCTCATACCTTAATCTACTTTCTGCCCTTAACTCACTCTTCTCACTAGATCTCTCTAATCTTCCTTGACTACTCTTTCTGCTGTCTTCTAAAACCTATTAAGCAAATTGCCTCAGAGAAACATTCTAGTGTAACTATCTTGCCTTCATGCAGCTACAGTATGATAAAACTGGGTTTTTGTAAACACTTGCCCCCAAAACTATATTCATACTAATGACACATTATTTCTTTTTATACATCTTGAAAGAACTGTGTTATACTCCTGAATATTGACACTGTATAACATTGTACTGCTACTTAATGCTTTGTAATAATCTTGTAGCATTGCTGTTTAATGCTAATTTATAACGAAAATTGTATAATATGTTTGAGCTTTTCTCCCCGGGTCTCTGCTGAAAAAGGGCACTTCAGCTCAGTCGGACAAACCTGGTCAACAAATGTAAAATAAATAAAAATAAATAATAAATAAACAAATAAAATAACACATACAGACAGTCAACATCTGACCCGCAGATCTTGCCAAATTTTACTCTGCATTGTCCCAGTCAGAGATGAGGTATTGGAAAGCCTGCTTTAATGTCCAGGTGTCCTTTTTATAATTAGGCCTTTTTTAAACCTCTCCTTTTCATCTCTCTTGCCAGGTTGGGTGGATAAAATTCTTGACTGTATTTAGTATCAGGTTCTTAAAATAACATTTGCATCTTTAACAATTACAAACTAATAGCACTGCTTGTTGCCCTGACTTTAGTTACATTTTTCTGCATGAAATAAACATTTGCTGGTAATAAACTCCAGCATATCTGTAAGTAAACTGGTAATGTACTACAGTAGCATGGAAAGGCTGTAACATTTTTATTAAATCAAACTGAAACATCAATTAAACTGTTTTTCCTGACATAACCTTAAAGTAGTAATCCAACACTGTGCATTTTTGCACCTATATAAATTAATTTTAACTGTTGAACTTTTCACATTTAATCTCATGACCCTCCGATTTTAACATAATGTTCTGTGAGTGAAACTCCACCCACTGTCTTATCACAGCCATTTTTTAGCTGACATCATTTAACTTTTCAGTACTACTGAATGCTGTAAGACTTTATCATTACTGTCTACAACTTTATTGGATAAATAATAAGAACTGTAACTGCATAAACTGCATTACAGACACATTTATTACCAGATTTCAAATGATCTGATTCTGGAAGTTTACTTATCTGTCTTTTATACATGTATGTGAAGCTTATCTGTAAGTTTACTTGAATATGCTTTATACAACTATGTGATTTTTTTTTTATATAATATACACATTTATTACTACAGTCGAACTGATCTAATTCTGGAACTTTACTTGTTAAGAGCTGAACCTGTGGCTTTAATGACACAGTATTTATGATGCATTCTTTTTCATGCATGAGATCTGAACTTTTGACTGTACTGTCACTGGGGTAGGCTAGTGCAGCAGTGAGGAATTCATGTATCTACTGTTAAGGGTGAGTGAATCTTACAAACCTGTACTACGTTCATCATCCCTACTGTTGCAGTAGTCTTTAGGCTATATGGAGTGATCACCAAGGCCTACCCAGCCTGGAAGGAGTAAGAATATGGATCCAGGAGCTTCTGAAGAATGATCCCAAAAAAGCCTGTCAATCTAGAAACTAATCCAATTTGCACTGTATTGTAAAGGTATGTACAGTGGACAATGTAGCAACTTCTAAAATATTTCTAGAGTCCACACATTTTTAATAGGCCATCAAGGAAGACAGGACTCTAGTAGAATGTGACTTTATACTGCCTGGAGCTGGTTCACCATAATGGGAATAACAAAAGACAATAGTGGAGGACAGTTGTCTGGAAATAGTCTGTTTTTACGTGAGTTGTTTTTCCTTTGTCCCAGCATAATAAACAAATACTTGATCAGTTTTGCTAAAGTACTTAGTTCTGTCAAGAGAGTACCTGAGCTGCCTAGGCACATCCAGAATATATATAATAATTTCTCCCTGGTTCTGAGAGCCTACGTAGAGCACTGGGAGATTGACAGTTTCTTTCAAAGTGAACTCTGAATCAACTTTGCACATTAATGAAGGATTTGGTCTTAATGAGACCCTATCTCTATGGAAGACCAGACACTGTTCACCGACCATGAAAGCTTCCAATTCAGATGCTCTTCTTGCAGATGTCAGGGGAATAATAAGAACCATTTTCTATGTAATGAACCTTATGTCTACTTCATGAGCAGGTTCAGAGGGAGACATGGTTAACTTCCATCACAAAGTTAAGATGCCAGGAAGGAACAACCTGTTTATAAGGAGGTATCATGTGCAAATCTCCCTTTAGAAATTGTTTCGCTAAATGCACAGAAGAATGTAAGGATCCCTGGGCAGACCTAGCCACAAGATGGAGCTTTAGACAAAATAAGAGGGGCCACATGACAGTACTGTAATGCATACAAATATATGAGAACCAGTGGTACATAACCCTGATAGAGCACTGGCTAGTTGCCAACTATAAAGTCATTTCCACTTGCCAATATAAGATTTCATAGTAGCACTCTTTCTTGCCTCCTTTAGTACCTGATGCATATCCTCTGGAAAGAAGTGCCTAAAAGGAATTAGAATTGAATCATCCTGGCAGTCAGTCAAAGCTGTTTGAGATTGGGGTGTTACAAACTCCCCTGTTTTGTGTGAGTACGTCCAGTTTGTAAAGAAGTCTGTGGTAATTCCCCTTGGACAATTCCATAAAAAGGGAGTATCAATGTTGCCTAGGCCAAAAGGGAGTCCCTGCAATGATTTTTGGAAAGTTCTCCTAAACACTTACCCTGGACATCAGTGGAACCTTATCTGCCACTATGTTTTGCTCTGATGCTATTTAAGATACCTGGAGGGTTAAAGAGTGCTGAAGAGTTACCTTCCAAGTCAGCCTGCACAGACGATACAATCTGGTGCAACCTTGCGTGTTTTTATACCACATTACTGTGGTTTTCTCTGTAATTACCTGAAGAGGTCATAAATGATGATGATGATGAAAGTTTAAGGCATGGATCACAACACATACCCCTTTGACAATGATGTGCTTTGGTCTATCTGAGGAGTTCCGCAGGCTTTGCACTCTTTCCCCCATTGAAAATGCCTCCCCAAAAGAAATCTTAAGCATCTGTAGTTACAGATTGGCTTGGAAGAAGACAAGAAAATGGGATCCCTGGACTTATTTTATCTGTAGTCTCCATCAGACCAATTCCTTTTTCACAAAGCCTAAGATTGGAATCTGAAATTCTAAAGAATGTAAACGTCCGGGTCCATGTGTTTACTTAGAAAATCAACAAATCTTTCTTACAAACAATATGGCAAGAGAAATCATGAAAATCATAGAGACCAGGAATTCCAGGACATAGACATATATTGTCTGAAATCTGAGAATGATTTGAAAAGCTTGGGAAAGCTTCTAGATAAAATCCACCTTCTTCTGTGTCAGAAATGCCTTTTGCTTCAAAGTGTCTGTGAGACAATCTGGAAAGTCAATCTGGTCAAGGAGAATTTCTGAACATTTATCTGGAACCCTAGATTAGTTAGAAGGGGAAAAACACATTGTAATGACTGTTGACATCTGGAAAAAGATGCTGTAAAGATGAGTAAGGTGCCTATATGAAATATATTCTGTCTGCAATAAGTTATGAGTGGAGCTATTCACTTTGTAATCACCCTTGGAGCTACAGATAACCCAAAGGGTAACGCAAAGAATAGAAAATGTGACCCAGACACACAAAATCTGAGACATTCAGTGAAGTCTTTGGTTATGGTAGTGTAACAGTATGTGTTTTTTTAGATCTAATGTTACCTGAAAGCTTTCCTTGGGAATGAGAGGTAACAGATTGTGAAGGCTCAACATCTTGAATTTTGCCACTTTTGCATACAGATTTAGAAAAGAAAGACCTACAATGGGAACATTTTGGAACAGAAGCCTTTGGTCCTTTGATTTAATGGCACCAGATCTAGGACTCCTAGGGTGGGTAAATGCGGAAGAACTTGAGGAAAAAATTCTGTTTGGTTCAGAGAGTGGGGACAAACTCCCCTGAAAAGAGATATCTGTATTCAGTACTGACTGTACCCTTCCTGAACCACTTTTGGCACCCAAGCATCTGAAACAATCTGTTGCCAAAGGGAATGCAAAGAGCCAGTTTCTGGGGCAGATTTTGAGAGACCCTGGCAGGATGAGTGATACTGGTGGAAAGAATGCTGATATACTCATTCTGAAGTAACAGACTGTCCTTTTTTAGGAAAAGACCCTTGTTTATGGTTGTTCCCCTCCTGCCATCTCTTTTTGGTTTACTGTTTGGCATGAGAAGACAGAGAGCTTTGTTTTTTTTTTTAGACTGGAAAGAGGATCGGGGAGATTTGTAAAGGGGGGGCTTGAAACATTTTGGAAACTTGTGTTAATTTCACTCTCCCATCAAATTGTTAGAGGAGCTGAGTAGCAGATGGCTCAAACAATACCTCCTTATTGAAAGCTGAACTTAAAATTTCAGACACTACCTCATCAGCAATCTTTTGATTATGTACCCAGGCATATCTCCTCACTAGTGTAGCAGTGGCCCTAGACAGGGTATCGGCACAATCATGCACACTCCTTAAGACATATTTTGATACTTGACAAATTATACAAATAATTGAATTCAGACAGGCACTGCTTTCAGGGGGAAGTGTAGTAGATAATTCTCTCAATCTGTCTGTAACAAAATAGAACAAACTTCTGAGAGTTAAGATTTTGATATGCTAAAAGAGAAGAAAACATTCTCTTGCCAAATCTGTTCTACACCTTTCCTTCTTTGTTCACGGGGTAAGGACTGGAGAACACCAAGAGCCTTTTCCCAGGTGGTGAAGATATGGCTATGGCTACAGGGCCAGACTTGAGTTGGGAAAACAAACAGTTTTAAGTTTAAGAAACTTTATAAAGCCTTTCTGCATTTTTGGAAACTGAAGGTTGATAACTAGGATTGTTACAAGTAGCATTAAATACATCCTCCAAGGATGGCACGAATTGCAGAAAGGCAGTGGAATGACCCATATATACTTGCAACATATACTATCTCAATCCAGGGGTAACATCCATTTATTCCCACAAAAACACCTCATTCATCTGGCAATAGCCAAAGAAAAGGCAAATCCTTCCAAAGGGGGCTGTGATGACCAGGTGTCCTATGAATCAGAGGAATCAGGTTGGGAATCTAGAAGAGAAGATCCCTTGTTCCTGTTTATGACAGAATCCTCTGAAATGTTTTCCTTAGAGATGTTTTGTTGTCTTATTTTTCAGGTAAGGATTTCTGAGCAGCAGGATTAACAGCTTATTAACAACTTCCCAGCCAATGTAAGAAAAGCATGTTTTTAACAGATACTTTTTACATGAAAAATGTTTAAGTACAGCTGTGTACACTTACCATAAATGCAGATGTTTGAGTGCATTCTCTGTTGCAGTCATCACTTGTGGGTTCTCCCTGCTGGGTAGCCCTCGGCCAGCCTGAATACCAGAGTAAAGGATTTCCCTCCTGCATCGGCTGTCTAGAGACTGTGGCTGATGTCAGGTCGTCAGGGCTATAAACTGTGGCAGCTGACGCCATTATATCGGTTTTTCTTGCCCCCAATAGGTAGGATCCCCTAAGAAGATACAGAAATAAGAAAAGACACGGGGGAAGGGAAACAGGACTGCAACAGTGAATACACTCGAGCATCTACATTTATGGTAAGTGTACACAAATGTACTATGTTCTTCGTGTTTCACTGTTGCAGTCATCACTTATGTGCATATTCCCAAAGCTGAGGAAGTGGGTGGAGGCATGCTGAATAGGTTTATAGGGATGCTAGCATGCCCTGCAGGACTGCAGATGCAAAGCCTGCCCTGGTTTTGGAGAATGTAGCCAGCTGGTAGTGCTTGGTAAAAGTGTGGATAGATGCATGTAGCAGCCTCCAGAATATCCTTGGTAGGAACCCCTCTCAGGAAAGCTATGGAGGTAGAGTCTGTTCTCGTGTAATGAGCTCTGATGGATTTGGGAGGACTCTTTCCATGGAAGGCATAGCAGAAATGTATGCAATGAGAGATCCATTTGGAAATGGTCCGCTGTATAATGGGTTTCCCCTCTGCTTCAGCTGCGAACGAAACCAGTAGCTGGTCAGATTTCCTGACTAATTTGGTCCTGCCAAACTAAAATCTCAATTGTCTGTGTACACCTAGGGTATGCAGAATTCTTTCTCCTTTATTGCTAGGTTTAGGAAAGAAAGTAGGTAGGTGTATGTCCTGGTTGAGGGTTACATCGGAGACCACCTTAGGCATAAAAGAGGGACTGCTTCTGACAGAGACCCTGTCCACATGGAAAATGATGAAAGGCTCAGTGGCCATAAGGGCCTGGAGCTCAGACAGCCTCCTGGCAGAAGTGATGGCTAGCAAAAAAGCAGTTTTCCAAGAAAGAAACTTGAGATCTGCTGAGGATGCTAGCTCAAAAGGGGGGTCAAGTCAACTTTTCCAGGACAAGGTTCAGATCCCAAGCTGGTGCAGGTGGCCTTCTAGGTGGTCTGATGTGAGCTACACCTGTGAGGAACTGTTTTAAGAGGTGTTTGGAGAAGAAGGGCTGCTCCGCCTGGACATAGGCTGAGATAGCTGAAGCATGAGTCTTGACAGAAGGGTAAGACAGCCCCTTTTGTAGAAGCTCTGCCAGGTAGTCCAGAACCAGTGGTAGAGAGGCATGGGTGCTGTATGCGCTTCTGCTGTTGCACCAGCAGGTGAATCTTTTCCATTTTGCAGAATATGATTTTCTGGTGCAGGGTCTACGGGCCTCCTTAATAATGTCTAACACTTTTTTGCTGAGAGCTAGGCTAAAGTGTAATACATCTTTGTGGAATCAGCCTTGCGGCTAACTGTGGCAAGTCCTGCGTGCAGTAGCTTCCCTCTCTGTTTTGTGAGAAGGTTTGTAGTGGGGGGGTAGAAAGATGGGAGGGTGTATGCTCAGAATGAAGCATGGGGTACCAGTGCTGCCTTGGCCAGTATGGGGCAATGAGGATAGCCCTTGGTCCATCCTCTTTGATATCTTCTAAAACAATAATATGTGGATCTACTGCAGCACACCACTGTAATATACCTGAGCTCCTTTTAGGATTTTTCATATTGTTCACATTATTTTCAGCTTTTAAGAACAGTTACTATAATAAAATGTTTATCCCTTTCCTTTCTTATTTTCTCTAAGTATTTTTGTTTTTGAATTTCTTTTCCTTTCTTTAACTATTTTCCCTACTGAATTCTTTTTATTTCTTACTGTGCACTAATCAGCTTCTTCCTCACTTGTCTCCTCTGTTTCTTTTTCCTTGTTACTTTTATCAGTTACATCTTTTTGTACATTTTCTTGTATAACATATTCTACTATCTATTTATCCTGTATAACTTCATTTTCATTTTCTTGTACATTCATTTTACATTCTAGCCATGAATGACCAGTATTGACACTTTTTTTGTATTTTAAAATCACATTTTTTTGCATTGGGCCCTGTTTTACCACATAAATAAAATCTTTTTTATCACATTCACTGATTAAATGATCATTTTTTTCACAAAAGTAAGTTTTTGGTTGACCCCTGTATTTCACAAAACCTCTATTACCACAAACATCAATAATACTAAGTACATGCATAACATTATCATTTTCCATTTTCAGTATTACTCCACACTCCCATCCCCCAGTCCATAGTCCCCTTTCATCATATATTTTTTAGTGTCCATTACTTCTTTACATATAGTTAACAAATGTTCTTTCAATTCTTTTGCTTCAACCAGCTCTAAACTGGATCATTATTCTTTTGTCTGCCTGTAAAAAGCTTGTACGACATTCTGACCATGGATAAAATATATTTCTTTTGTTCATATACACCCAAAAAAATTCTGTGGCCTGCCCAGTCTCAAATATCAAAAAGTCTCTTTATTAATTAAAATGAATGCTCTTACCTCTTTTGCTTTGACACCCTGAGGTGCTATGACAGAGTCCCAAACCTTATACCTGTCCAAACTTTCTTATTTTTTACAGCTCACAAGACTGGTATACTTTTTTGTTTCTTTTATTTCTTCTGTCTTCTTTGCTCCTTCTCCCACAGTCTGTGCATAAGCTTTTGTCTCTTGAACTTTTTCTGACACAGTCTCTTCCTCTCCTTTTTCTTCTTCTATTTTCTCCATGATGCCAAGCCATGAAATTGCTGTTCCACTTTCTGGTTCACTTTGGTTCACTATTTTTTCCAAATAATCATCCTGCAACCATCTCAACTGGACGGCTGTAATTATGCATTTCTTAGAGGTAACTTTCTCTCCTTCAAACAAACTGCTCTGAAAGTTTAGCTCTGACTCCATCTCTGTTACAGCTACAATCTCCTTTTCTTCCAATATCACTGTTTCTTCTGCACCCACAGCATCAGAAAAAAACTTCTAGTAGCAATTCTACCATTTCAAGTACATTTTCATCAACCTTCACTTCATTTTCAGCCAAAGCTGAATCAGCCATATTTTCTACCTGTTCCTCCTGGCTGCCTCCGTGCCTGGACAGGAAACAGGAAGTCAGGATGTGTAACACACTAGTCCTTCCTCTGACTAACAAGAGTAGTGGAAGTTCCCCAATGCTCTGGCCACATTTCCCCTAGTAGCAGAAATACCACCTTGGGTCTCCCCTGAAGCCTTTTGGAATTAGCTCATTTAACAAAAGATAAATAAAAATAAAAACACCATTAAAATAATTAGCAATTGTTTAAGCACAATATTGTGTGTGGAAGGGTTCCCCACTGGGGACTCACCTGCCAGAATACAGAAGAATGATGGCTAGCAAGGCATACTTTTGAGCAAGCAGGTACACTCTCAATAAAATCAGGGTAGAGATAACTGGTAGCAGTATATAAAAATGGTTAATTCTACCAATAATTGAATCCTGAAAGAGATGGTTAGGAGTCTCCAACGTCTGAAAGAAACCCTCTAGACTGAAAAGAGTTCTAGAGACAGTGTTAGTGGAAATTGTGTTATGTCCTAAGAAGCAGTTCTAATGTGCAATGAAAGAGAATGGTTTGTTTGAGAAATCATGTTACAAGCTGGAATGAATAGAAGTAGAGTAACTTGTGCTTTCAGTGTTGAACTGTTTTAGCTGCAGAAGTGAATGTGAGACTTAAAGAGATCAGTTTCAAGAATAGACTGGATGGCATCATCTGCAAAAGCAGATAACTGGCAAAGGCTAAGTCTTCAGCTGTTAAAGATGCAGAACCTGGAAGGTTTATTTTAGTAACATACTTTCCTTAAGGATGGCTAGGCTATGGCCAGCCCTCCAAGCACTGGTCCTTCTGAGAGGTGTCTGGCTGAAGCCAGTGGCTGCAATTTTGACCCTTCTACATCGCTCTACATGAAGCATTTTCAACTTCTAACATTATGCTATTAACATGATAGGTCAGGAAAATCTCTCTTTAATGTCTGCTAGTGGCAAGTTTGAACCAACAGCACTTGAGGCTTCATCTAAAGATTTACTCCAAGACAGTAAAGGCAATGTTAGTGTTGGTCTTGACTAATAATCTGATGGCCAGAAGGGCAACGTATGGATTATATCTACACATCAAATGCAAAAGGCTTTCACCAATGTGCCTAAGGATTCAGATTCAAACTGCCTGAGTGACAGAAGAAAAAGTAGGCACAGAGGCAAGGTGTGCTTATGTAGATGGTGAACAACATCATGAAATCTGGTGAGAAAATGCAAGATTGTGACTGATGGGTAAGAAGAATGCAAATGTAGGACTCAACAAGGAAGATCCCAAATATTAGATGCTATCTTTTTCCCCTCAGAGTTTCAATGTAAATCCAGCTGTACTAGACTACCAGTGCTGTTCTTATCAGCCTAAACATAAAAACAAAAAATCTCTGGGAAGCCAAGTTCTGAAGGTGAGTTAATGCTCTCTCAAATCACAACAGCTGACTGCTCTAGACACAGCTATACAGCACATTTGGGAAAAATGCTGACAAAATTAAAAACAGCGAAGACAACAGCAAGATATTTTAGTTGCATTTTTGAGTTTTTCAGAGCCCAGTTGCGACTAAAACCTCAACGAGCAAATGGCATCCTTGGTTCCTTGCCAGGAACCCATTTTTTCAACATAATGTTGCCTTTATTAACTAAGTATCTAAACTGTATTAAACTCTAAATTGTGGATGACAAGATTATCGACAACTGCAAATCAAACTAAAATGTAACACTTTTTAATTAAATTTAATTCAGAAATTATATCTTCTCTTGATCTCCCCTTTAGTTAACATGGCTGTTAACAGAAGTGGAACAACTTGTTACCACTCCCACAAGAGGGGAAAACATACTGGACCTGATCATCACCAACATGGGGACACTATGCTCCAGACCAGAAGTGTATCCCTCACTGGTAAGATCAGACCATAAACTAATCTCACTGGATATTCACATCCCGACCCCACCCCCTGCCCAGAAAACCACAGTGAAAAACTTCTCTAAAGCAAATTTCACACGCCTCAAAACCGAGGCGAAATCCTTCAAAGCCCCCGGGCCTGTGGAAAATACGGCCCAGACCGCAGAATCCTTTATAAACGCATTCTATGAACACCTTCAGGAATGCATGGATCATGCAATCCCAAATAAAACCAAGACCCAATCCTCCAAGGACCCCAGCCATAAACAAACTATACAATAGAAGGAGGAAGCTACTACATGATAGAGCAAAATCCCAAAAAGGGAAGGCATCTCTGATCAGTATTAGCAAAAAACTACGGGCACTCATAAAATCGTCTAAGGCCAGCTTCGAGAGAAAAATTGCACAGGACACTAAGGATAATCACAAGGCTTTCTTTAGTTATGTTAGGAACCTGGGTGGGAATTCCCAGATATGCTCAGAATTAGTCCAAAATGACAAAAATTACACCGAGCCCACAGACATTGCCAACATCCTAGCTGACAGGTTCAGTGCAAACTTCTCCCCCCTCTCCCCACCAAAAGGGCAAATATCTATCCCAACAGAGTGCTGCCACCCTGACATCTCAGATGCTCAGGTAAGAGCCGCCCTCTCCAAAGCAAAAAACACAGCATCAATGGGACCAGATGGTGTCCCGGGCTGCGTCCTACATGAACTCCAAGAAGAGCTAAACCCAAACATAAAACTACTGTTCAATCTTAGCCTTACTACAGGATATGTACCCAAAGAGTGGCGACAGCAACAGTGGTCCCTCTCCACAAAGGTGGTGCCTCAACGGATCCTGGAAACTATCGCCCCATAAGCCTGACTAGCTTGGTCTGCAAAGCTATGGAAAGGATCATCATGGACCTCATAAATAAAGATATTGGGGACCTACAGACACTGGATCCTACCCAGTTTGGCTTTGTTAAGGGCAGATCCTGCCTCTTAAACATGGTTGATTTCTTTGAAACAGTCACCAAGGCCATTGACGAGGGGAAGGTGGTCCACACAGCCTACCTGGACCTCGCAAAAGCCTTCGATACAATACCCCATTCGGGCATTATAGATAAGCTCACCAGCTTAAATATAAACCCCTATGTCACTAGATGGGTTGCAAACTGGCTCAAGGACAGAACCCACATAGTTAGAATTGCTGGAGCCATGTCAGACTCCAAACCAGTTACAAGTGGCGTCTCACAAGGCTCAGTCCTGGGACCTCTCTTGTTCGGTATATATTTCTCGGCGGTACAGGCCAACACAGAAGGACTGTGGCTGACCAAGTTCACAGATGACTGCAAACTGGGTGCCATAATCAACTCTCCAGCCGACACAAGCATCCTCCAAAAGGGCCTCATAGAAACAGACAACTGGTGCCAGAGCCATGGCCTCAAGCTAAACGCCAAAAAGTGTATAGTCATCCCCTTTGGCAAAAACAAAGTGCCCACAAATTACCACATAGGTGGTAATCCATTAAGTACAGAAGAAGTCATTAGGGACCTGGGGACCCAAGTTGATAGCAATCTCTCATTTGACAACCTCGTGGCCAAAGTGGTTAGAAAAACATTTTATATAGCCCACCTAATCATGAAGGGATTCACATCTAGATCAGGGAGGTCATCGTGCCTCTTTACTCATCCCTCATCAGGCCCATAATTGAGTACAATTCCCTTTGGGATGTACCTTACCAGACACCTGCAGCAGCTGGAAAGACCCCAAAAGTACCTCACCAAGAGGATCAAAGGGCTCAAACAGATGCCATATGCTGCCCGGTTAAAGAAACTCCAGCTCTACTCAGTGGCATACCGCCTGCTCAGAGGCGATCTGTGCCTGACGATAAAGCCATGTCCAACCCAGAATTAATGGACATGCTGCACCTCAGAAAATCCAAATCCCATCGAGATACACGCTCGAGAGACTTGAACCTCAGCACTGAAATAAATAGGACATGCTGGAGGGACAGATTCATAACCCAGAGGCTCCCTTCACTCTGGAATAAAATCCCAGTCCAGGTTAGGCAGAGTCCCACAATGACTCTCTTCAAGAGGAATCTTGATGAGTGGATGGGAGATCGTAGGTTTACCCCGGCTATCACTTCTGTGTCACTGTTAGACAGAGGCACAGTATACTAACCTCAAAAAACGCATAGCAAAATTAATTTAAAATGGGTGGCGAAAGCCAAACACACTCTGGCTAGGCTTATAAATGCCCTAGGGCAGATAGCCTAGTATGAACCTATGTCAGAAAAGTCCAAGAGATACCTGCCTCAGCAAGAAATAAGGGAGTTTGTTCAAGTTAAGACTGAAGATAACAATTACAGGCTGACATTCCTAACTCAGCAATAATGGCACATCTTTGCTTTTTTTGTTTATTATAATATTCCAGCTACCCAAGTGATGATCAGATATGGTAAGAGAATGGTGAAAGATTTTCATTTTAAAGCAACTTACGATATTAATTGTATCTGCACTGGAAACTTGGAGCAGATTTTGTGGATGGTAACTTGTAGATAGGGCTTGAGACTCCAGTGTACTTGAATCCTGAAGCTGTTGTACTGCTGTAAACTGATTCTGCTGGTTATATCCATCAGACATTGTAAAACCTACAAAACAAAATTAGATATCTTGAAAACAGTCGTCGGTGAAATATTGCTTCCTTTGGCTGCAGAATCAGTGTAATTCAACCAGAAAGAAACAACACAGATGCACTTTACAAATGAGTACAGGTATAATTAACAATCAAGTATAGTGCATCAAGTGAAACCATTACCTTTGCATAATGCACCAGACATATTAAAAATATTCCTTATGTCTGTGGGCAGCGTCTCACTAATAATCCCCATAATCAAACAAAGCATGTAGACGGAATGTGGGGATGAGACAGTCACTAACATTTGTATGTCACAAGAAGTTTCTGTCTAAGAAACATACTACATATCAGTGTTTTCTTAGCAGTCTCATTTTGACCCTTTCTTCAGATGTTACCTACAGTTTGATATTGTCAGATAATTTGCAGGAAAATACTACTACTCCCATAAGTCCTCTCCCCTGTAATTCTTCCCTCAGTTGAAGGAAGATTTCTACCAAGACTCACAGATATGTTCTTACATAACTCTCCGGGACACAGAGCTCGATCAATAAAAAATGAATACATTTCCACAAAGGACAGCTGCCACTGGTTAATGAATCTTTTCCCTTTCTTCCTATTTTCTCTTTTCAGTTTCAAAAACAGGGGTATTCTCTTTAAATCAGATTATTTTTGAAAACAGGCTATGCACGACTCGTAACATTTGAAGGACAGTATCTACTAGCTTGTGATTCCTTATTTCTCCTGGTATGTCTGTAGTGTGTCACTGTAGCATTCCCTTTGACAACCTGAATGTATTTTCTTATGTACACCTTCTGCAGTATTTCTATAAACAACCATGAGATTATCAATTGTAAAATGAGATGTAATTAATCTGTTTTCGTAAATGAAAGTAAGACATAAAAACTCAGCGGTCAGTCCATAAAAAAAAAAAATTAGGTCTGAGAAATACTGCTTCAATCCTGACAGAAATGTCATCAATGAAAGCATTGGTAGTCTTCTCCTTAAATGTGAAGGTGTCACTTATGGTATATTCTACAGAGTGGTAGATCACCCGGACTTCACATGTTTAAAGAAAAGGAGTGATGGCTTAGGTGCACCCACATCTTAGTATTCTTTCATATGTTCCAGTAAATTAATAATAAAAACTTCCATAGAAATGGTATTGGTTTTTGCTAAATCTCACTGCCTATGTTAACTGTTCTAAAGAGGTAACTAGAGAAAGGGGACCTCCTAGTCCGTCTCTATGGCTGTACAACAATGATGACTTGTGAAATATTACATGTAAAGCCCTGGGCACCATGGGCAGAAGATAGGCTATCTTATGGCTGACACAGTCCAGGACTTTGGTATAATTTTGAAAATGTATTTACTGAGGTTCTCAGGTCACTCTTGGTAAGTACTGGAATTGCACAGTCAACAGGGCATACAGTGCCGTAGGAAAGATGCGGCTTGAAGGAAGATACTTGCAAGGTGTGAATGGTCATATGATTCACTGGCCATGGAATATCTACAAATGAATAATCTATAGATGCAGGATCATGCTATACTTAATGAGCTGCTGCTTTTATTTTTGTTCAAATTACAATATGAAGATGTAAGCAAAGGCTGTGAAGTAGTGAGCAGTTTCACTGTAGTCTTTGCTGCTACAGCATCAAGTCTCCAGCTATGAACCTATGGAACCTATGATCATGAATTACAAAGCAAGTATTTTTCTAAGGTTATTAATACTCATAAAAAGTGACAAGTAGAGTCAATTGGCTGAAAGGTGCATCATCTCAACTCAGCTTCCCACTACATCCACAAGTTGTAAAAACAAAACAAACAAAAAAAAAACAGGATGCATTTAACACCCATTCAACTCTGTAAAATGAAGTTTTATTGTAGGATATTAACAATCTCTACTGTACATAGTGACAGATGATAAAACTTTTAGGAGTCATTTATTTGTGACAATTAAAGAAAATAAACTGCATTATCAAAAGACAGTTGCAGATGAAAGAAAAAATCAAAATTTTGCTGCTTCTTTCTAGCTTTTTTTTTGGCTTTGTATTGCAAACCAATCAACAGTAACTTTTTCAGCAATGATTCACCACTACTGATGCAACAACTTGCCCTCATGTACAAAACAAGGAAATTAGGGTTTGTGGTTGATGATGATTTAACACTATCAAAAGTTCTCTTACAGGTTCTGGCCAGGCAAAAATTCTCTTTCTTTTCTACAGGACTAGAAACTTATCTCTTTCTGCTGCTAAAGCTTTGGCAGATGAATACTACCTTTCTTCTTTTTGGGTGTTGCAGAGGCAAACATCAGCTGTTTGACAAATGGGCAAGAGAACTGTGCAAAGAAACTGAACTTGAATGTTATAAATGTAAAAAAGGAACATACATGGATAGAATGTAAAGAAAAAGAGAGTGAAATAAATATTGAGAGTAAGAGGAATGATAAAGTACAAACTGGAAATGAAGTACGGATATAAACAGATGAAACTTTAGAAGAAGAAAGATAGTAAAAGAAAAGAAGAAGAGGAAATAGGAATTGGAAGTTAGTGATGAAGATAAAAGATGGAAAGTGGTAAGAGTAAAAAAGAAATATACTGGTAAAAGAGTAAAAGACAGAAAAAAGAAATGTAAAGGTATTATTATAAAAGAAAACAAAAAAGGAAATGGATGACAATTATTAATCTAAAAAAATAAAATAAATGAGAATGTAGTACAACAAGAAAATAATACCCATTAAATTAAGGAACAGAGAAAGGAACGATTTAAGAATTCTCATAGTTAGTGTTAACAGTAAGAAAAATATAATGAGGATGGGGATTTTAGAATGGTGCAATAAATGTGATGTAGATATAACCGTCTTGGGAGATACAAGGTTTCTAACATATGAAGAAAGATTACAGACAGAAAAAATATAGGACAGAGAAATTGTATGGAATATGGGAAACAAGTAGAGTACAGGAATAGCAGGATTATGTACAAGATAAGTGAAAATCTTAGATGTCAATTTATTTAGAAAGGGAAGACTAAATTGTAGATTTAAGAAGGCAACAGAAGGTTTACAGAATTATAGATATTTATGCTTATGTTATATGTAAAGAAAGGGAAAACTTATTTCAAAGAATGTTCGATTATGTAACGGTAAATATGAATATTACAATAACAGGAAATTTTAACTGTGAATTCAAAGGGAATTAAAAACAGAGGAAAAGATGTAAGAGAAAAATAACAGAAGTTATGAAATGTGGGGAACTGGCAGTATGGAACAGAAAATCAGACTTGTAGAAGAGGTACACCAAAATCAGAGACGGATTACTTTATAATATCAGAAGGAATAAGTATAGCAGAACGAGAAGCTATTGTAACAGGTTTTACAGATCACTTAGTAATATGAATGGAAATAAATGATAATGAAGAATATATTAAAATAGGAAATGATATAAAAAGAATAAATGAAAAAGAATGGAATAAAGGAAATAAATTAATTGCACAGCTATGATAGAGTCAATATCACTATGTGGGCATTTTACTACAGTCAGAGTGGTGGATTACATTTAAAAGGTAAAATAAAGTATTTTTTGTTACATTGGCAAAGTAAAATGAAAAAAATATGAACATGTTAAAACGTGAATATTTAGAAAAAATTGATAGAGAATACTTCAAAAAAGCAAAAAAAAAAGTTTATAAAAGAAATTAAGAAAAAGTCAAGGATTTATTATATAAAGGTATTTTTATAAGGTTAAAAGGAAGGGTTACTGTCATATTTAAGTAAAACAGAGAAGGAGATTAGTAGCACAATGATAATAGAGAAATGAAAGATAAAAAGAAAATTCAGGTAAAGTCAATATCAGATTATGGAAGCCATTGTAATTTATGTAGAAGACATGTTTAGAAAGAAAGAGAGAATGTACAAGAACAAGGAAAGTAAAAAAAAATTCTGAACAAGTTAATAAAAAGATGAGAAAGATAATTGTAAGTACTTAATTGATTATGGATGTAGAAAAGTATAGTGGGGTGGGAAATTGGGTATACTCAGTTAAAGGCTTACAGCCAAGGCACGAGAGAGAAGTAAAGAGTGTTGGTTTTTTTTGTGGAATTTTTATTAAACTGTTTGGTACATTTGAACATTGGCCTTTTCTTTGTCGTGGTTTTTATCTGCTGTTGGACTTTGTGGTGTGCAAAGATGAGAAAGAAATTACTTTTTACATACTAGATAATGTGATTAAACTAGCTGTTCTGGATGGAATTAGAATTCTAATATATAACAACTTAGAAGAATGGCGAAAAAGAATCTGTTGTGCATCTTTAATAAAGAGTTATGAAAATAAAATTGCCAAAGATTCCAAAGACAACCACAAGGCATTCTATACTTATGTCAAGAATCTAAATGGCAATGCTGAGATCTGCTCTGAGCTACAACAGAATGGCATTAAATATACTGATCCCAAGGATATTGTCAATATCCTGGCAGATTGATTTAGTGCCAACTTCACCCCCTCTCACTTCACACCCCTCTCACCCCCCTAAAGGGCCCATTTCAATACCAGAAGACTGCCAAATTCTGGTAATCCCAGCCACACAGGTAGAAACTGCACTCTCCAAAGCTAAGAATACAGCATCCATGGGACCAGATGACATCCTGGGCTGTGTACTACATGAACTACAAAATGAACCGGCACCTCATCTAAGTGTCATGTTTAATCATAGCCTCAACTCAGGCTTCGTGCCCACTGAGTGGCGCACAGCTACAGCTATCCCACTCCACAAAGGGGGATCCACCTTGGATCTCGGGAACTACTGTCCCATCAGTCTGACGAGCCTGATCTGCAAGGGCATGGAACGCATTTTCATAGAACTTATAAACAAAGACACTGGCAACCTTCAAACACTGGACCTCACCCAGTTTGGGTTTGTGAAGGGCCGATCTTGTCTCCTGAACCTGACTGACTTCTTCAAATCAGTCTCCAGAGCTGTGGATGATGGTAAGGTGGTCCACACAACCTATCTGGACCTCATAAAGGCCTTTGACACCATCACCCACTCTGGAATCATAGATAAACATACTAAGATGGGCATAAATCCCTATGTCACTTGATGGGTTGCCAACTGGCTTACTGACAGAACCCAGACTATAAATGTAGCCGACTCCAAATCCAGCTCCAGACAAGTGACAAGTGGAGTACCTCAAGGTTCAGTCCTGGGACCGTTCCTGTTTGGCATCTACTTCTCTGAAGTACAGGCCAACACTAAGGGACTCTGGCTAACAAAGTTCTCAGATGACTGCAACATGGGAGCCATTACCGAATCCGCAAATGATGTGGATATTCTACAAAAGGGCCTTACAGAAACAGATGCTTGGTGCCAGAGCCATGGGCTTAAGCGTAAAGCCAAGAAATGTATAGTTATCCCCTTTGGGAAAAAAACATGTACTCATGAATTACCACATGGGTGGCAGTACACTAAACACTGAAAGTGTGATGAGAGACTTAGGGACACAGGTGGACAGTAGTCTCACCTTCTATACCCACATTGCCACAACAGTCAGGAAATCCTTCTATGTGGCACACCTCATCACTAAGGGCTTTTTGTCCAGAAAAAAGGAGGTCATTCTCCTACTGTACTCATCCCTCATTAGACCCATTATAGAGTAGAACGCCCCGTTTAGTATGTACCTCACAAGACATCTGCAACAGCTTGAAAGGCCGCAGAAATACCTCACTAAAAGAATCACAAGCCTAAAGCAGATGCCCTATGGTGACTGTCTAAAAAAGCTCCAGCGATACTCTGTGGCATATCGTCTCCTCAGAGGCGATCTCTGCTTGATATACAATGCCATGTCAAACCCTAAGCTGTTGGACATGCTCCACTTAAAGAAATCCACACACTCCAGGGATCTAAACCTTGTTATCACAATGAACAAAACATGCTGGAGGGATAGGTTCCTGACCCAGAGACTCCCCATACTCTGGAATAGACTTCTCATACATGTCAAGCAGAGCACCTCCTTGGCCCTCTTCAAAAGGAACCTTGATGATTGGATGGGAGATAGGAAATTCACCCCAGGGATCATGTCAGTCACCCTTCTAGACAGGGGAACAGGGAAGGAAATACTGTGGGAAGAAATATCCGGGGAATTGTTTGGCTAGGCTTGTATAGGCCCTAGGGACGACAGCCCAGTACCAAACTATGAACCTATAAGAAATTATGTAGTGGAATTTTAGAATTCATATGGAAAAAGGAGAAAATGTAAACAGAAAGAACTGGAGACCAACAGTGTAAAATAACATGGATTTTTATGAAAATAATAACAGAAAAGATTTGAGAATAAGATGGAATATATAATAAAAGAAAGTGTATAAGGTATGAAAGGAAAAGGGTGTCAAAATGTATTAATGATAGAGAAATACTGGCAGGTGATACTAATAAAGCATTGAGTCAATACAACATGACATGCTGCGGAAAATAATGGAGATGTACAAGGTTAGTAATAAAATTAAGCAACAGTGTATGACAACGTATAACATTAATAAAGTAATAATTTTAGTGAATGGATGGTTAAGTGAAGAAACAGAAATGAGTAATGGTACAAGACAATGGCCTCCTAAGAGTAGTATTTTACTTCCTCTACTTATGAATACAGTAGTCAGTGAGGTTAATCGTAAAATGAAGAATGCAAAATATGGTGTTAGCAGAAGAGAGGCTGAAAGAGCGACTACTAACCTGATAAAAGTGTTTGTTTTCCTGCTACTACCTGGGCGACTGTCCAATCTAGCTAAACTGCAAGTATTTCTGCTTCTTGAACTGTTTTAAACTGTTTAAAGTTGTTCCACCTGCACTTTTAAAGTTTGTCCTGTTTGTTGCTTTTACCTGTTGAGACTACATACTCAAATGCGCTAGCCTGTGTTACATATTTATTGCATTTTCCTGCTGTCTGTTGCAAAAAAAAAAAAAAAAAAATTAGCCTTGCTTCCCGTCTTTCCTGACCTAGAGTAGTCCAAATACAGGCTTTGCTGTATTCTGGACTCTTGGAAAGTTCCTGTGTTGCCCATTTTCTTTATTGGATAAAGGGAGGCTTCTTTGTTCACCAGTGGCAGTGGGGAGCTTGGAGCAGCCTATCTATCCCTGGAGGAGTGTTCCCAGCACAAGAATCTGGTAGTCTATTGGCCGTTTTGGGCCAATTTCTAGCTCTTTCAAGTCCCCCTGTATAAAACCTGCTTTAGCGCGACTTTGAGCGATTTTGCGCATAGCGCAGCATCGGGCAGCGCTGCTTAATTGAGTTTAAACCATTCTCGGCTCCACAAAGTCTGCTCTTCACTTTTTCCCTTAGAACTGATCTAGTTCTCATAATAAACACCCTATTCCCACTCTAAAGCCTGGCACTTGCTCACTAAAGCAATTATATAAGTCAGCACTAAAAAATTAAAAGCACTACACCCTCACAAACTCCCCTTGAGTACTTTGTTCCCCATTGGCCCTTTTTTCAATTATAAAGGAATTCCTAATACTATTCTAGCATGTCCAAAGGTCAGTTGTCAATCTCCTCTCCAGTCCAGCTGGTGAATCTGGGAATCTTGAGGCAATGTTACAACTGCCTCATGTACACAGACAACCCTCTCCTCCTCCCAGCAAATTCCAACACATGTGAGAGATGCAACCATATAGCCAAACTGGAGACTAAGCTCTCTCAACTCAGTACTGGTGTAACCAGTCAGGAGGAGAAGGAAACCACACTCACTACAATTCCAGTCTCACATAGACCTACCACGACAGCAAACCAAACACATAAACACACAAAAACATACTTGGAGGCTCTAAATAAAAATCTGCCTAAGCAGCAGAGACCTTCAAAGCAGACACCCAAGCAACCGCTACCCCAAAACAAAACACATGCAACACATAGCTCATACGGAACAGATTGTTGCGAGGAAAATCAACTGTTGTAATACGTAACTGTGCTATCTTCTCAGGCAACTTATGAGGAAACACAGTTACCACAAATACATTTATTGAATACAACAAAAAATAGCAGCAAAATACAATCTTAAAATATGAGTTGAGTTAAGCGCTTTCACCTATCCATAGTAGGCTTCTTCAGAACTCATACATTTGAAATAAGCGCCATTTTAAATAAACTTTTAGGCGCGAAGCTGGGCTAACTGAACAGCTGATATTTAAAGTGCTACTGCGCTTTTTAATAAATATGACAACATTAAAAAATCAAAAGCAGATATGTTATAAACTGCATGTCACACTAAATGCATAAACTGTACATTTACCTATGTATTAATGAATTCGTTTGCTGAACCACAATATTCATTATTGCACATTATATATAATCAATTCATTTTTTTCCTTTTCTTTCTAATTATATTAAAAAATAAATACAAAAATAACAACCATAAAGTGTGAATAAAATAAATGTTGAATATTAAACCAGAAATGATAGATAATATAAATATACTGAATCAATTGGGGGCTCAAGTATACCCATTGAATTTAACATGTAAGCCTTTAATAATTAAAAATGAAATTAACCAATATGTTCCATATAAAATTGTGCATAAATGTCACTCTGTAATACTCTAAAGTGCAAAATTGATGTTATTAAAGCGTAAAACCTATTGTAAATATAATTAAAAATTAAAAATTGTACCTTTTATATAAAATGTTATTATAGGTGTAAATAACAATAAATATTATAAATGTTAAAATAGAAATATTGATATTAGTATAATACTTACATTAATTTTGGAGGGTGTGTATAAGGGTGATAATATAATAACACTGTGACTGGATCTATAAAAAATATGTAGTGATGGATGAATTCATTTAGTCAATAAAGGTTTAATAGCTATGGTGTCATTTAATCCTGGTAAGGTGGCAGCATCTGTGTATAATTGCCACCATATTTCTCTATAACTTAATACATCTTTGATGTTGCCTCCTTTGGGATCAGATTTGATCTGTTCTAATATGGCAAATTTAAAACTGTGTTGAACACCATAACATTCCACATGTCTATACAAGGCATTATTCATATCTTTCCTTTTAATACAATATGAATGATCGTAAATTCTTCTTTTAAATGCCCTCTCGGTTTTGCCAATGTAGTAAGCTGAACATACTTCGCACTTGGCAATATAGACAACATTTGGTGTATTACAATTTCCCTTTACTGGTCTAATTTTAGTCCCATTACAATTGTCCAAAACCACTTCTGTATGACACATAATATACCTACACTGATTACGCTTCCCACATTTATTAGTAAAAGTAGGCTCTCCACAAACAACACTCATATTATTTGTTGTATTACCAGTTTCCAAAATCTTTTTCAAATTGTGGGTCATTTTGTAAACTATTTGGGGCCTTTCTCCTAAAATTTGGGATAATTCAGGATTTACTAAAAAAATTCCCCAGTGTTTGAACAGTATTTCTTTAATTGTGTTGACACATGGAGTGTAAGGTAATATACAAGCCATTTTGTATTTGCTTATAGACTTAGAAACAGTCTCTAGAACCATATGAGGACTTACACCCAAAATTGGAAGGTACTTACAATCTCTTTGGGAAATCACATACTTTTTAACATCTTCTAACATAGTTTTGTTATATTTCTTCTCTGTAAACATGTTTGTAATATAGTCAACCTCAACTAAAAAGTCCTCATATCTAGAAGTCATTCTAGCCGCTCTAATGAGTTGACCCTTAAAAATATTACGAAGCATTCTCCTAGGGTGATTGCTGTCGTATTGTAAGTAATCGTTAGAGAAAGTACTCTTTCTATATATGTTGGATTTATAGCCTTCCTCATCATGTGTAACAATTGTATCTAAATATGGTAAGCCTTCTTTACTTGTTGAATAAGTAAATTTCAAAAAACTGCTACTATTGTTGATGAAGGTAAAAAAATCGTTTAATTCATCTATATTGTCTTTCCATAGAATGTATATGTCATCCAAGAAACGAGTGTAATGGGAAATATGTGTAATATATTTGCTCTTAAAAAGTATTTCCTCTTCCCAGTACAACATGAATAGATATGCAAAAATTGGAGCACTAGCTGAACCCATTGCCACTCCTTTACATTGTTTGTAATGTTCACCTTCGAATAATATAAAATTGTTATACCACACAAAGGAATTATCTACTCTGAAAAGGCTATTTGCCGAGGCGCTAGAGAAGAGAACAGCAGTGTGTTTTTTTGTGTTACTGAATGTAACTACAACCTTTGGATTAAAGCTTTCTACAAAGTTGCAACAGAGTCTTCCTTTGTGTGGTATAACAACAGTGTTTGAGACTTTTTGTGGTTTTTGGTAATATAAAATTGTTCTCCAATACTACAGACATACAATCCATAATCAAACATATCCTATCCCAGTTAATATTTGTGTGTTTCCTTATGCTTTCACAAAACATCTCTAAACCTTCTTTACTAGGTATACTGGAAAAAAGGTCTATAACATCTATAGTCACATAATACATATCAGTGACTTCTAGAGTCATCGGAAATTTCCGTAAAAAGTCCCAGGAGTCTTTAAGTAAGTGGGGGATATCGTTATAAATATCCTTAAGCCAAACGTCAACTAATTTGCCCAAAGGAAAAGTTTTTGCTTTACTGCCTGACACTATTGGTCTAAAAGGTGGGTTGGTTGGATCTTTGTGTATTTTTGGAATGCCCACCAAGGTCGCCATTTTAGGATACTGTACCTTTAAAAAATTATATAAATCGTTATCAATACGATTATCGATCCAAAATTCTTCCAAATATGAATTAATTCTCTGGTAGGCAATATTGATTTCATTCAATGAAATCGTAGAATAGTTACCTGTTTCAGTTAATATAGTGTGTAGTTTGGAAATATATTCCATTTCGTCAAATATAACAATCCCCCCTCCCTTGTCAGGCTTCATTATACGTATGTTATTATTATTTCTCAGCTTAATCAACTCATCTCTTTCATCTTTGGATAAATTGTCTCTAAATTTGATATTGTTCGTTGAGTTGGCTAATTTATATAAATCTCTATGGACTTGTTTTTCAAATAATTCTACCACAGGGTTCATATAGGGCACAAAAGTGCTTTTGGATTTTAATAATTTTGTCTCCCCTGGTGTATTTGGTTCTTTCTTCTTACTGTTGTGGAACATAACAGATAAGTTGAGTTTCCGTGTGTATAATTTAGTTTCTATCAAATGGTCGACCAAATTATATTTGGGGGTAGGAATGAATTTCATTCCCCTTGATAATAATTTGTAGTGGACATCTTCAACCAAAAAATTAGTAAAATTGTAAATTTTGAATTCACCTAGATGGTTATTCCCACTATCTTTCCCAATAACTTTATTCATCTCTATATCTCTTTTACTGTTATTGCTTTGTATTGTCAGTCCCAATTCTTCCCCCTCCATCTCTTTTGGTATAAATTCTGGCCTCGATTGACATAATCTCTCCTGTAACCTGCTTTTTTCCAGTATTGCGGGTTCCAATTCCTCTGAAAATTTGATTTGTAATGTTGCTCATCATCAAAACACTCAAAATCTACTCCCTCAAAAGATTGTCTCCCTCCTGCCTCTTTAGCACCATTGTAACTGTTAGGGATGTCATCATATGGAGTTCGCCTATCATTCACTTCTTTATTCCATCTATATGCTCTATTTTCCTTATACTGCTATACTGTTTGGTGCTAGTGGCGGACGTTATGCAGACACCGCCAGCAGTAAGAGGAAGGACATTAGGACAACTGGTAGTGAGCAGACCAACTCGAAAGGTAGCGATTCAATATCGGATTTGCAACCTACAGTAAGCGGACGTCAGGACCGTACGCTTAATGGTAACACCAGTGTCCGTTCTACTCTCGTTGCACAGTCTGCTGATTTGGGAGCAGTTTCCAAACGTAAAACTACAAATATTTCGTTGAACTCTTCTTTGGACAATTTTACTGAGGGCATTTTTCCTAAACAAAACAAGAACTCTTCCGCCGATAGTGTGGATATAGACTTACCAGCTGGGCAATGTGCGAGACCCAATACGGAAGAAAACCGTTTGAATTCCACAGGTTTTACTTTTGACTTTTCTGTTTATGATTTTGAGGAGGACGATGATTTTATGTTGCGAAATGGGGCCAAGTTGAAACGAGTTAAGCCAGTGAAGACCTATGCTCATACAGCAGGAGCATCAATGGCTAATAAAGGTACTGAATCTAGAACTAATATAAACAAAACGAATCAGGGGCAGAAAAATAATGATTATGATTTAAATAATTTTTTGTTTAGTGACTGTAACTTTGATGATTATAAAAAGGGGAAAGAAGGGTTCCCCACTGACAAAGGTGGAAAAAATTTATCTTTAAAGGACAAAATATACAAGATGGGGAACCTAATGAGCAGATTGGACAATACAAAAATTGAAAATGCTTATTTGCACAAATGTCTTACTTTGAATATAGTCCCTAAGGGACTACGATTTTTTAAAGTACCATTAGGGATTGCGATTGATGATAGTGTAACCAAAGATTTTAACGAATTTTTTGATGAATGTGGTTTTAAATTTATGAAGATGTTGATAAAATACAATGATGAATTATTATTGCATTTGATAAGTGAGGTAGAGAAATTGAATGGTGTGATTAAAGGTGACTTACTGTTTGATGAATGGAAACATTTATATAGGAAACAATTTACCATTGTTGACAAGAAGTCGAAATTGGTTCACGAAAGAAAAAGCAAAAAAATTAACAGAGACATATTGCAGTATAAGGAAAATAGAGCATATAGATGGAATAAAGAAGTGAATGATAGGCGAACTCCATATGATGACATCCCTAACAGTTACAATGGTGCTAAAGAGGCAGGAGGGAGACAATCTTTTGAGGGAGTAGATTTTGAGTGTTTTGATGATGAGCAACATTACAAATCAAATTTTCAGAGGAATTGGAACCCGCAATACTGGAAAAAAGCAGGTTACAGGAGAGATTATGTCAATCGAGGCCAGAATTTATACCAAAAGAGATGGAGGGGGAAGAATTGGGACTGACAATACAAAGCAATAACAGTAAAAGAGATATAGAGATGAATAAAGTTATTGGGAAAGATAGTGGGAATAACCATCTAGGTGAATTCAAAATTTACAATTTTACTAATTTTTTGGTTGAAGATGTCCACTACAAATTATTATCAAGGGGAATGAAATTCATTCCTACCCCCAAATATAATTTGGTCGACCATTTGATAGAAACTAAATTATACACACGGAAACTCAACTTATCTGTTATGTTCCACAACAGTAAGAAGAAAGAACCAAATACACCAGGGGAGACAAAATTATTAAAATCCAAAAGCACTTTTGTGCCCTATATGAACCCTGTGGTAGAATTATTTGAAAAACAAGTCCATAGAGATTTATATAAATTAGCCAACTCAACGAACAATATCAAATTTAGAGACAATTTATCCAAAGATGAAAGAGATGAGTTGATTAAGCTGAGAAATAATAATAACATACGTATAATGAAGCCTGACAAGGGAGGGGGGATTGTTATATTTGACCAAATGGAATATATTTCCAAACTACACAGTATATTAACTGAAACAGGTAACTATTCTACGATTTCATTGAATGAAATCAATATTGCCTACCAGAGAATTAATTCATATTTGGAAGAATTTTGGATCGATAATCGTATTGATAACGATTTATATAATTTTTTAAAGGTACAGTATCCTAAAATGGCAACCTTGGTGGGCATTCCAAAAATACACAAAGATCCAACCAACCCACCTTTTAGACCAATAGTGTCAGGCAGTAAAGCAAAAACTTTTCCTTTGGGCAAATTAGTTGACGTTTGGCTTAAGGATATTTATAACGATATCCCCCACTTACTTAAAGACTCCTGGGACTTTTTACGGAAATTTCCAATGACTCTAGAAGTCACTGATATGTATTATGTGACTATAGATGTTATAGACCTTTTTTCCAGTATACCTAGTAAAGAAGGTTTAGAGATGTTTTGTGAAAGCATAAGGAAACACACAAATATTAACTGGGATAGGATATGTTTGATTATGGATTGTATGTCTCTAGTATTGGAGAACAATTTTATATTATTCGAAGGTGAACATTACAAACAATGTAAAGGAGTGGCAATGGGTTCAGCTAGTGCTCCAATTTTTGCAAATCTAGTCATGTTGTACTGGGAAGAGGAAATACTTTTTAAGAGCAAATATATTACACATATTTCCCATTACACTCGTTTCTTGGATGACATATACATTCTATGGAAAGGCAATATAGATGAATTAAACGATTTTTTTACCTTCATCAACAATAGTAGCAGTTTTTTGAAATTTACTTATTCAACAAGTAAAGAAGGCTTACCATATTTAGATACAATTGTTACACATGATGAGGAAGGCTATAAATCCAACATATATAGAAAGAGTACTTTCTCTAACGATTACTTACAATACGACAGCAATCACCCTAGGAGAATGCTTCGTAATATTTTTAAGGGTCAACTCATTAGAGCAGCTAGAATGACTTCTAGATATGAGGACTTTTTAGTTGAGGTTGACTATATTACAAACATGTTTACAGAGAAGAAATATAACAAAACTATGTTAGAAGATGTTAAAAAGTATGTGATTTCCCAAAGAGATTGTAAGTACCTTCCAATTTTGGGTGTAAGTCCTCATATGGTTCTAGAGACTGTTTCTAAGTCTATAAGCAAATACAAAATGGCTTGTATATTACCTTACACTCCATGTGTCAACACAATTAAAGAAATACTGTTCAAACACTGGGAAATTTTTTTTAGTAAATCCTGAATTATCCCAAATTTTAGGAGAAAGGCCCCAAATAGTTTACAAAATGACCCACAATTTGAAAAAGATTTTGGAAACTGGTAATACAACAAATAATATGAGTGTTGTTTGTGGAGAGCCTACTTTTACTAATAAATGTGGGAAGTGTAATCATTGTAGGTATATTATGTGTCATACAGAAGTGGTTTTGGACAATTGTAATGGGACTAAAATTAGACCAGTAAAGGGAAATTGTAATACACCAAATGTTGTCTATATTGCCAAGTGCGAAGTATGTTCAGCTTACTACATTGGCAAAACCGAGAGGGCATTTAAAAGAAGAATTTACGATCATTCATATTGTATTAAAAGGAAAGATATGAATAATGCCTTGTATAGACATGTGGAATGTTATGGTGTTCAACACAGTTTTAAATTTGCCATATTAGAACAGATCAAATCTGATCCCAAAGGAGGCAACATCAAAGATGTATTAAGTTATAGAGAAATATGGTGGCAATTATACACAGATGCTGCCACCTTACCAGGATTAAATGACACCATAGCTATTAAACCTTTATTGACTAAATGAATTCATCCATCACTACATATTTTTTATAGATCCAGTCACAGTGTTATTATATTATCACCCTTATACACACCCTCCAAAATTAATGTAAGTATTATACTAATATCAATATTTCTATTTTAACATTTATAATATTTATTGTTATTTACACCTATAATAACATTTTATATAAAAGGTACAATTTTTAATTTTTAATTATATTTACAATAGGTTTTACGCTTTAATAACATCAATTTTGCACTTTAGAGTATTACAGAGTGACATTTATGCACAATTTTATATGGAACATATTGGTTAATTTCATTTTTAATTATTAAAGGCTTACATGTTAAATTCAATGGGTATACTTGAGCCCCCAATTGATTCAGTATATTTATATTATCTATCATTTCTGGTTTAATATTCAACATTTATTTTATTCATACTTTATGGTTGTTATTTTTGTATTTATTTTTTAATATAATTAGAAAGAAAAGGAAAAAAATGAATTGATTATATATAATGTACAATAATGAATATTGTGGTTCAGCAAACAAATTCATTAATACATAGGTAAATGTACAGTTTATGCATTTAGTGTGACATGCAGTTTATAACATATCTGCTTTTGATTTTTTAATGTTGTCATATTTATTAAAAAGCACAGTAGCACTTTAAATATCAGCTGTTCAGTTAGCCCAGCTTCGCGCCTAAAAGTTTATTTAAAATGGCGCTTATTTCAAATGTATGAGTTTTGAAGAAGCCTACTATGGATAGGTGAAAGCGCTTAACTCAACTCATGTTTTAAGATTGTATTTTGCTGCTATTTTTTGTTGTATTCAATAAATGTATTTGTGGTCGTAACGTACTGTGTTTCCTCATAAGTTGCCTGAGAAGATAGCACAGTTACGTATTACAACACATAGCTCACAAAGCCAGTGTGCCGAACAGTCACAGCCATTAAGGCTAAACAACACACCTGAAACACTTGTAATAGGTGACTCTATCATCAGGCACACTGATGTCCCGCTCACCAGGCTGAACAAGGAGAAGGTCACGGTGAGCTGCCTGTCGGGCGCTAGGATCCGCCACGTAACACAAGCACTCAGGTCACTCCAAGCCAAGTACAAATATGACTCAGTCATTGTCCATGCTGGTGTGAATGACCTGAGACGTACCTCCCTGGACTACATGAAAAGAGACATAGAGGAGCTCTCTGAGCATGTAGCCCAGGCCGGTATGACCCTGACCTTGAGTAACATCTTACCCTCACCAAGAATGATGCCACAATATGAAGACAAGATGATCAATTTCAACAATTGGCTTAAGTATTGGTGTCATTCAAAGGGGATCAAATGCCTGTCTGCCTGGGATGACATGCTCGACAAGCCATGATGCTTCGCTAGGGACAGCTTGCACCTGTCACCCCTGGGCTTTCGGATATTAGCAAAGGCTCTTGCCACCCCCATAGTGCCTTTTTTAGGCAAGGCTCAAAAGACAAACCCACCTCCATAGGTATCACAAGGGATAAGAAACTAAGAGTAATGCTGCTCAACGCCAGAAGTCTAAACCTCAAGATGCACGCACTCGAAACTCTCCTTAGCATGGAGAACATCGATATCTGTGCAATAACAGAAACCTGGTTCAAGGCTCCCGAGAGCACCCCAGCACTACCAGGTTATATCTCATACCATGTTTTTCGGCCTCAAAACTTGGACCGAGCCACAAAAGGAGGGGGAGTATCACTATTCGTCAAAGATACCCACACCTCCAGGTTGGTGGCAAAGCACGAAGCATCAGAGACTATCCATGTGCAACTAACAGTGGGTAAAACTGCCTTCCAGTTTATAGCCTGCTACAGACCACCCTCCCAAACCCAGGAACCCCACTCGGCCTTCCTGAGAACACTGGAAAATATGAAGGTCTCTCCAAACACAATTATATTGAGCGACTTCACCTACCCTAACATAGACTGGGAGCATTACTCTAGCTCCAACGCCCTAGCCCAAAGGTTCCTAGAATTTATAAACTCAAATGCTATGGAACAACTTGTTGCCACTCCCACAAGAGGGGAAAACATACTGGACCTGATCATCACCAACATGGGGACTCTATGCTGCAGACCAGAAGTGTATCCCTCACTGGTAAGATCAGACCATAAACTAATCTCACTAGATATTCACATCCCGACCCCAGCCCCTGCCCAGAAAACCACAGTGAAAAACTTCTCTAAATCAAATTTCACACTCCTCAAAACCGAGGTGGAATCCTTCAAAGCCCCCGGGCCTGTGGAAAATACGGCCCAGACCGCAGAATCCTTTATAAATGCATTCTATGAACACCTTCAGGAATGCATGGATCATGCAATCCCAAATAAAACCAAGACCCAATCCTCCAACGTTAGGCGTCCTGTCTGGTGGACCCCAGCCATAAACAAACTATACAATAGAAGGAGGAGGAAGCTACAACACGATAGAGCAAAATCCCAAAAAGGGAAGTCATATTTGATCAGTATTAGCAAAAAACTACGGGCACTCATAAAATCGTCCAAGGCCAGCTTCGAGAGAAAAATTGCACAGGACACTAAGGATAATCACAAGGCTTTCTTTAGTTATGTTAGGAACCTGGGTGGGAATTCACAGATATGCTCAGAATTAGTCCAAAATGACAAAAAATATACCGAACCCACAGACATTGCCAACATCCTAGCTGACAGGTTCAGCGCAAACTTCTCCCCCCCTTCCCCACCAAAAGGGCAAATATCTATCCAAGCAGAGTGCTGCCCCCCTGACATCTCAGATGCTCAGGTAATAGCCACCCTCTCCAAAGCAAAAAACACAGCATCAATGGGACCAGATGGTGTCCCGGGCTGCGTCCTACATGAACTCCAAGAAGAACTAAACCCAAACATAAAACTACTGTTCAGTCTCAGCCTTACTACAGGATATGTACCCAAAGAGTGGCGTACAGCAACAGTGGTTCCTCTCCACAAAGGTGGTGCCTCAATGGATCCTGGAAACTATCGCCCCATAAGCCTGACTAGTTTGGTCTGCAAAGCTATGGAAAGGATCATCATGGACCTCATAAATAAAGATATTGGGGACCTACAGACACTGGATCCTACCCAGTTCGGATTTGTTAAGGGCAGATCCTGCATCTTAAACTTGGTTGATTTCTTTGAAACAGTCACTAAGGCCATTGACGAGGGGAAGGTGGTCCACACAGCCTACCTGGACCTTGCAAAAGCCTTCGATACAATACCCCTCTTGGGCATTATAGATAAGCTCACCAGCTTAAATATAAACCTCTATGTCACTAGATGGGTTGCAAACTGGCTCAAGGACAGAACCCACATGGTTAGAATTGCTGGAGCCATGTCAGACTCCAAACCAGTTACAAGTGGCGTCCCACAATGCTCAGTCCTGGGACCTCTCTTGTTCGGTATACATTTCTCGGAGGTACAGGCTAACACGGAAGGACTGTGGCTGACCAAGTTCGCAGATGACTGCAAACTGGGCACCATAATAGACTCTCCAGCTGACACAAGCATCCTACAAAAGGGCCTCACAGAAACAGACAACTGGTGCCAGAGCCATGGCCTCAAGCTAAACGCCCAAAAGTGTACAGTCATCCCCTTTGGCAAAAACAAAGTGCCCACAAATTACCACATAGGTGGTAATCCATTAAGTACGGAAGAAGTAATTAGGGACCTGGGGACCCAAGTTGATAGCAATCTCTCATTTGACAACCACGTGGCCAAAGTGGTTAGAAAAACATTTTATATAGCCCACCTAATCATGAAGGGATTCACATCTAGATCAGGGGAGGTCATCGTGCCTCTTTACTCATCCCTCATCAGGCCCATAATTGAGTACAATGCCCCTTTTGGGATGTACCTTACCAGACACCTGCAGCAACTGGAAAGACCCCAAAAGTACCTCACCAAGAGGATCAAAGGGCTCAAACAGATGCCATATGCTGCCCGGTTAAAGAAACTCCAGCTCTACTCAGTAGCATACCGCCTGCTCAGAGGCGATCTGTGCCTGACGTATAAAGCCATGTCCAACCCGGAATTAATGGACATGCTGCACCCCAGAAAATCCAAATCTCATCAAGCTACGCGCTTGAGAGACTTGAACCTCAGCACTGAAATAAATAGGACATGCTGGAGGGACAGATTCATAACCCAGAGGCTCCCTTCACTTTGGAATAAAATCCCAGTCCAGGTTAGGCAGAGTCCCTCACTGACTCTCTTCAAGAGGAATCTTGATGAGTGGATGGGAGATAGTAGGTTTACCCTGGGAATCACTTCTGTATCACTGTTAGACAGAGGCATAGTATACTAACCTCGAAAAAGGGCATAGCAAAATTCATTTAAAATGGGTGGCGAAAGCCAAATACACTCTGGCTAGGCTTATAAATGCCCTAGGGCAGATAGCCTAGTATGAACCTATGAACCTATGTGATTCATACAGATGGTCATATGCAGATATTATTTTACTACATAAAAATAGGGAATGGATGACTGATGCTATATTATATTTAGCTGATTGTTTGAAAGAGATAGGTAAGACTTGAAAGATAAAAGTAAAGGAATGGGTGATGCAATACATACATCAGGTATACATTTCTCAAAGAAAGAAATCTCAGAATTAGGAATACATTTTGATAAAGAAGGGAAAAGAAAGCAATGCAAAACAGTATTAAAAGAATTGAATGAAATTTGTGTTCTATGGAAAACTTATAAACACCCTTATATGAAGAAAGTAAATTTGATTAATTTGATATTAATATGTAAAATAACATATTTGTCATATTATGATTCAAATAATATATGTAAAGCAATTGTTAGAAATAGATTTTCATTTATGTGAGGTTTTAGATTAAATCCAGTTAAACTGGGAGTACTATATATGAACAAAAAAGGAAGACTAGATATGTTAAATCCACTGGTGTATTCTGCATCATTGCATCTGTGTAAAGTTTTGAAATGGATAAACAAAAAATGAGAATTTAGTAATAAGATCATTTAAATATAAGGATGAAGAATTTTGGGAAGCAACAAGTAATAATGAAAGAATAACAGAATGTTATAATGAAGAAATAGAAAAGTATCAACAAAAATAAAAATGTGGATAATAAAGAGTGATGAAATTAAACAATACAGAAAAATGTAGTATAAAATATTATGAGACAACATTATTGTGTTAATCCATGGGAAATTGCACCACAAGAAAATGTTAAAGCAGTTAAAGAAATAAAAAAATATTGTAGTGATAAAGTTGAGTGTCAAGATATTTTATGGAGATTGGAAAAAAATACCACTAAAAGCTAATATGCAGTACAAAACAAAAATGTGAAAGAATGTGTTTGTATTATGGCAAAGAAAAAACTGCATAATATATACTTTTGCAATGTACAGAAAATGTTTTCAGAGATTTCAAGGACAGTAGTAAATATGGATATGACTGAATATTGGTATTATAACAAAAGAAGTAAAGAATCAAAACTGAATTTAGATAAAAAAAGTGTTTTATGTAGTATGGATATTATGTAATGAGAGAATTAATGAAATTATGTTTAAGGGGATTGGATATTGTCAACAGTATTTATTTATTTACTGACATTTGATTACTGTGAAAGTTCAACTGGGTAGAAGCCCATTTTCAGTGGAGGCCCAGGGAGAAAAATTCCAAATTATTACACAACATTTTAAGAGCAATAATTTTACAATCCTCAAAAATAAAACAAAAATATCTGCAGTTTAAATAATTATAACAGATTAGACATAATATAAAAAAAGCTATGTGCTTACCATAACATTCCATCTGTGTTGCCTATTTTCATTCTTCCTCATCTGATGCGTTCAGATCTGATCCCCAGATCCAAATCGGCTGTTACTAAAGCTTGTGGTAACCGAGAACTCTCAAGCTTCTCCCTTACCCATAATGCATCAACCCCAAGTTACCTCAGATCTTGTTTGCTCACTTTTACCAGAAAGGAAATGTTTAATATGAGTAAATGTAGGAGATGTAACATTGCATATGCTCATTATAGACAGAATCTATATCTGGAGTTCAATATCAAGGACAATGATGTCCCTCTAACAGCTCATTCTTCCAGATGTTTATGAACAGAAAGGATGGGGGTTGGTGGGCAGGGAGTTGAGGAAGAATGAGAATGGACAACAGAGATGGAACATTATGGTAAGGACATAATTTCTTTATCTGATGATGTAAATTTTTATTCCATCCTCAGCTGATTGGACAGAGTCCCCAGCTACCTATAATCCCGGATGGACTCCAAGAAAGAATATTTCTGAGCACAGTTGAGGCAAATGATGCTGCACCCCTGGAGACCAGATCCACCTTGCAATGAGTAACAGAAGTATGGGCAGTAGCCGAAGTTTCTGCTGTACATATGACGTCCATGGATGCTCTGGAAAGAAAAACTGAAGAAGTTGCCATGGACCTAGTTGAATGAGCTCATACTTGTTGTGGTAAGGTAATACCCAATTTGCTATAGACAAATGAAATACGATCAATCAGTTAACCATCTTGCTAAAGTTACCTTTGCGACTGGTTTGCCCAATTTAAATTCTGCAAAGGAAACAAACAACTGGCCAGGTCTCTTGATGTCTGTTTTTCTATCCAGGTAAAAATGTAATTGTCTGTGAATTTTCAATGAATGTAACATTTACTTGCCTTTTTTGCAAACTTAGAGAAGAATACTGGCAAATTAATGGACTGATTAATATTAGATTCTGATGCCATCTTGGGAAGAAAGGAGGCATTAGTTCGTAGCATTACTCTAGCCTTGTGAAAGATCAAGTAGGTTTTGAAGACAAGGCTTCAATCTTTGAAATTCTTCTAGCAGAGGTAATGGCTACTTGAAAAATAGTTTTCCAAGTAAGATATTTAAGGTCACATTTAGCTGCTGGTTCAAAGGGGGAATATATTAGAGATAGCAGTACCAGATTGAGATCAGAGATCCTATGGGGGAGTAGGGTCCTTAAACGGAGGTCTCAAAGGTACAGTGCCTTGCAAGTAAGTTCTGGACAATTTGTGAGAGGCTACTGAAGAACCTTCAAATCCAATATGAAAATCTGATATTATTGATAACTGAACTTTAATAGTTGAAGAGCTAGGTCCTTCTTTAAAAAGTAAGGCTAAAAACTCAAATATGTTATGTATAGGAGCTGAAAATGGCTCAACATGATTTTGCTGTGCCCAGTAAACAAATCTTTTCCATTTACTTGTATAAAGTTTTCTTGCTGACGGTTTATAGGTAGATAAAAGAATACGCTGGACAGGGGAAGAGTGCATCGGTTGTCTGGATATTAATGAAATTGGAGAAAGCAGGCCATCAGCCTGAGATTTTAGATGTCAGAATGGATCATGCCCATTGGGTGAGACAGGAGGTCTGGAGTTGGATTCAGGATCCAAGGGTGATAAAGTAAGTGAGGCCAAAGGAAAACAAACCAAATCTGTTGAGGCCACTACAGTGCAATGAGGATGACTTTGCTCTTCAACCTGACAGCTTTCTCTAGAAATTTTGGAATTAATGGGATTGATGGGTAGGCATAAAGCAGACCAGTGGGCCAATCATGAAGTAGAACATCCCTCAGTGATTACTCTTGTGGGGAGATTAGGGCAAAGTAGCTGCTGCACTTGTTTAGGGGACAAGAAAAAAGATCACAGCAAGGATTTCCCCACTGATGAAAAATCATTTTTGTCATATCCTGTTGAGAGACCACTTGTGAGGTAGAAGAAGGCACCTGCTCAGTTCGCCTGCTATCACACTGGACTTCCTCGGAATGTGCGTTGCTATGAGATCACCTACTGCCATAGTCTGAGCACTTGTCAACACAAGGGGTAAGATTTGGTCCCTGCTTCTTCATCGATGTACCAAACTACTGACATATTGTCTAAACTTCAACTGTCCCAACGGGAGAGCATCTTGGAAGGCCTGCAATGCTAAAAGCACTGCTCTGATCTCTAGGTCATTGACAAACAAGCTGGTCTCTTTGGGGGAACCAAGTGCCTATGACTGTTTTCCCCAGAAAATGCCCCCCAACTGAGAAGTGTCCGTGGTCACTATGGCCTTGGGCTGAGTGGGAATGAATGGACAGCTTTGTAGAACCTGATCTGACTGAATCCACCATCTGAGATATCTTTTGCATATCTGGGTGATTTGTATCAAAGTTGACATGAATTGCCAAAGTATAGACCATTGTGTTGCTAACATACATTGGAGAATCCTCATTTAAAATCTGGCTCAAAGGTACTAGTGTTATCACTGCTAACATCGACTCTAGAGTTTAAAAACCAAGTCAGCTGAAATCATGGTACATCAGATTATTTTCCTGACCTGTGACCTTATAGTTTGAAACCTTGAGGGAAGTACAGAAGCTATCATCGACTTTGTGTTGAAAATTGCTCCTATGAATTACAAATTTTGAGTTGGTTCCAGTTGAGACTTGTTGTAGCTTATGGTTATTTCCATATGAGAGATGGCTCCCGTACCAGAGATGCAATTATATAGCTAAATTGGAGGCTAAGCTCTCTCCACCCAAGACTGGAACAGGCAGTCATGAGGAGAAGGTTAACACTTGCACCACACCTCCAGCCTCACATAGACATACTAAACCAGCACTGGCAAAAAATACACATAAATACACAAAATCATACTTGGAGGCTCTAAATAAAAACCTGCAAAAGCATCGGAGACCTCCAAAGCAGACACCCAAAAAACCTGCACCTCCCGTCACAAACCAGACAACACATAAAACACAAAATCAGTGTGCCGCACAATCACAGCCCTTAAGGTGAAATAACATACCTAACACACTAGTAATAGGCGACTCTATAGTCAGGCACACTGACGTCCCCTCACTAAGCTGGACAAGGAGGCGATTACTGTTAGCTGCCTGTTGGGAGCCAGAATCCGACACATAACACAAGCACTCTGGTCATTCCAGAAGAAGTACAAATATGACTCTGTCATTGTTAATGTTGGTGTGAATGACCTGAGATGTACCTGCCTGGACTACATGAAAAGAGACATGGAAGAGCTCTCTGATCATGTAGCCCAGGTGGGTATGACCCTGACCCTGAGTAGCATCCTGCCCTAACAAGAATGATACCGCAGTATAAAGACAAAATTATCAATTTCAACAATTGGCTAAGCTTCTGGTGTCATTCAAAGGGGATCCAATGTCTGTCAGCCTGAGACAACATGCTCGACAAGCCTCGTTGCTTTGCAAGAGACGGCTTGCACCTGTCACCCCTAGGCTTTCGAATACTGGCCAAGGCTCTTGCTGCCTCCATAGTGCCTTTTTTAGGCAAGGCTCAAAAGTCAAACCCACCTCCGTAAACAGCACAAATAAAAAAATGAGGGTTATGCCACTCAATGCCAAGAGTTTAAATCTCAAAATGCACACGCTTGAAGCACTTCTCAGTATGGAGAACGTTGACATCTGTGCAGTAACTGAAACCTGGTTCAAGGCTCCACAGAGCACCCCAGCACTACCGGGCTACAACTCATACCACAAATTTCGGCCACAGAACATGGACAGAAACACAAAAGGAGGTGGTGTATCCATATTCATGAAGGATACCTACACCTCCAGGTTAGTGGCGCAGCATGATACCTCCGAGATCATCCATGTGTAATTAACATCAAGCAAATCTGCAATGCAAATTGTGGCCTGCTACAGATCACCCTCCATGACCCAAGATCACCACTCCACCTTTCTGGAGACACTGGAAAACATGAAGGTCCTACCAAAAACCCTGATACTGGGCGATTTCAATTACCCTACCGTTAACTGGGAAAAGTACAAACTCCCAGGTCCAGCACTTCCTGGAATTTATCAACTCAAATGCCCTGGATCAGATGGTAAACTCCCCTACCAGAGGTGAAAACATATTGGACCTGGTCATCACCAACATGGGTGACGTGTTCCACACTGGAGGTCAGCCCTTCACTGGTTAGATCAGACCATAAACTAATCACTCTGGATGTCCACACCACACCACCACCTCCAACCAAGGAAACCACAGGGGAAAACTTTTCTATAGCAAACTTCACCTTACTTAAGACAGAGGTGGTAAGTTTCACAGCCGCCACGCTAAAGGATAACAGTGTCCAAGATGCAGGAACCTTTACAAATGCACTCTATAAGCACCGACAAGGATGCATGGATCGTGCCATCCCTAGCAAAACCAAGACTCACTCCCCTAAGAGAAGGAAACCAGTCTGGTGGACCCCTGACATAAACAGGCTATACAATAGAAGGTGAAAACTAGTTCAGAAAAAAAAGCAAATCCCAAGAACGAAAGACATCCCTGATCAGTATCAGTAAGAAACTAAGGTCCCTCATAAAATCCTCCAAGGCTAACTTCGAAAGAAAAATAGCCAAGGATTTGAAAGATAACCACAAAGCCTTCTTTAGCTATGTCAAGAATCTAAGTGGCAATTCGCAGATATGCTCTGAGCTAGTGCAAAAATGCACAAAATATACTGAACCCACTGATATTGCCAACATCCTGGCAGATAGATTCAGTGCAAACTTCACCCCCTCTCACCCCCAAAAGGCCCCACAACAATACCGGAAAAGTGTAGTGTCCCAGGCTGCGTCTTGCACTAACTACAGAATGAACTAACCCCCCCCCCACCTAAACACACTGTTCAACCTCAGCCTCTCCACAGGCTACATGCCCATAGAATGGCATACAGCAACGGTTATTCCGCTCCACAAAGGAGGGGTCACAACTGACCCTGGTAACTATCGTCCCATAAGCCCGACTAGACTGGTCTGCAAGGCTATGGAGCGCATCATTATGGAACTCATTAACAAAGACATTGGGAACCTCCAAACACTTGACCCGACTCAGTTCGGCTTTGTTAAGGGCAGATCATGCCTACTAAATCTGGTTGACTTCTTCGAGACAGTCACCAAGGCCATAGATGAGGGGAAGGTAGTTCACACAGCCTACTTTGACCTCGCCAAGGCTTTTGACACCATTCCCCACTCGGGAATTCTAGAAAAACTCACCAGCCTGAGCATAAACCCCTACGTCACACGATGGGATGCTAACTGGCTTACAGACAGAACTCACACGGTAAGAATAGCAGGCTCCAGGTCCGACTCTAAACCAGTCACAAGTGGTATCCCACAAGGCTCGGTCCTGGGACCCCTACTGTTCGGCATATACTTCTCAGAAGTACAGGCAAACACAGGAGGACTATGGCTAATCAAGTTCGCCAATGACTGCAAACTGGGAGCCATAACTGACTCTCCGACTGACACGGACAGTCTCCAAAAGGGCCTTACTGAGACGGACACCTAGTGTCAAAGTCATGGTCTCAAGCTAAATGCCAAAAAATGCATAGTCATCCCGTTTGGGAAAAACAAAACACCCATGAATTACCACATAGGTGGCAGCCCCCTTAATACAGAAGAGGTAATAACAGATCTGGGGACCCAGGTAGATAGTAATCTCTCCTTTGACAATCACATTGCCAAAGTAGTTAGGAAATCCTTCTATGTAGCCCATCTAATTACTAAAGGGTTCGCATCTAGAAATAAAGAGGTTATAGTGCCCCTCTACTTGTCACTCATCAGACCCATCATAGAGTACAATGGGATGTATCTCACAAGACACTTCCAACAGCTGCCTCACCAAGAGGATTACTGGCCTCAAACATATGCCTTATGCAGTCCGACTGGAAAAACTCCAGCTGTACTCAGTGGCATATCGCTTACTCAGAGGTGAACTCTGCCTGACTTACAAAGCCATGTCCAACTCAGAATTGATGGACATGCTCCACCTAAAGAAATCCAAGTCACTGCGAGCCACTCGCTCTAGTGAGCTAAACCTCGCCACAACAATAAATAGAACATGCTAGAGGGATAGATTCCTGTCACAGAGACTCCCCATGCTTTGAAACAAAATTCCTAATTACATTAGGCAGAGCCGCTCACTAACACTCTTCAAGAGAAACCTTGATGAGTGGATGGGTAACAGAAAATACAACCCTGGGATCACTTCATTGGCTCTTCTTGACAGAGGCTCAGTTAATTAATCAATGGGGCGGCGAAAGCTGACACACTCTGGCTAGGCTTATAAATGCCCTCGGGCAGATAGCCTAGTACCTACCTATGAACCAATGAACCTATGACAACAAGTTTGAAGAACCTGATGTCTTGCCAATATCAACTGATACCTGGTTGGGGGACAATGAGCCAGTCGTCTAGATATGGAAGCACCCAGGATCACTGCAGTCTCAAGTGAGCTGCTACTACTGCCACACATTTGGTGAACACCCTGGGAGTTGTGGTGAGACCAAAGGGCAGAATTCTGATCTGGTAATGACTGGCTCCCAGCTGGAAGCGAAAATGCATTCTGGATTGTCTGTTCATCTTTATGTGATGGTACGTATCCTGAAAGTCTATTGAGCACATCCAGTTGCCCTTGCCCAGAAAAGGGAGAATGGACTGATCTGTGACCATCCAAAACTTGGTGTGTCAAACTGACTTGTTCAAGTTGCTGAGATCCAAAATTGGTCTCCAGTCTTATTTTCTTTGGCACTAAAAACCTTAGTAAATTCCGGATTCTATCTGGTCTGGTGAGACGTCTTGGCAGACTCTTTTTTTCTAGCAACTTTTGTATATGAATTGCTGCTTCTTCCCTCTGATTGGGTGGAACATTGGGGATTTTCCTTGAGATTGGAGGTGGAAGAAAAAAGATATTATATGGCCAATGGAAATAATCCTCTGCACTCAAGTATCTTTTGTTATGTCTAGCCAGGCTCTCTGGTGCAGGGATAATTGACTCTTGATTGCTTCCAGAGGGGGACAATCAGGCCTGCTTTCAGGAGAGCTGGTAAGGTTTATCCAAGAAAGAATCTCTGGATCCCTGGTTTTGTGGAGACTCCTCTGCCATGGGGTGGTATCAACCACTGGCACCCCCCCCCTCTGCCCCTGGGGAAACTTTCTCCAAGTATGTCCTGGTAAGGACCCTGGGATTTCATGTGCCACATCTTTCGACCACCTTGTGGATTCCTTGAAAACACTCTGAGAGGTCGAAAAACGTACATCCACTGCTGACAGGGTCTTTTCATCCTTCTCACACCTGAATAATGTGTCCTTCACTTTGGGGCAAAATAATGATGTGCAGACAACAGGAGCACTGACAAATGAAGACTTGAAGAACTCGATAAAATCACATAAGTGCATGTAGGCATGTCTCCTGTTGGAAATGCCTGAAATGCTGACCTTGAGGTTCCTTCAGCTACATGCGAAATGTGCCACATGGATGAATTTGACATAAATTGCATGGTAGCCAACTGAAAAGTCACAGATGACTGGACCTCTGTAGAAATGGATCCCGAGAAGGTATTTGACAATTCCTTAATCAAAATACATCTACATCCTTGCAAAATGTGCCAAATAATTCAGCTACCTTAAGGCAAAGGCTGATGAAACATAGACATGCTTCCCAAACCTGTCATCACCTCAGATTCTCTGTTGGGGGGGATGAACAGTGGAACTCTCTTTGGCAAGTTCCTTTTTGGTGGTTGTCACCATGACCATGGCATCAACAGGCACCCCTTTACCACAAAACTGTTTATTGGAAGATGGCGCCATAATCTTGTCCAGTCTCCTGGGTATGGGTTCAATTGTGTCAGGTTCTTTCCACATCCACCGAGAGACCAGTTTAATAAGCTCTTCAGCAAGCAGAGTAACCCAGGAGGTAGAAGGGTCAGTATCGAAAGCCTCTAGGAATACCAATTCCTTTGATGAAGGTTTGCTGGGAATATAGCCACCTCTGTGTTTTAAGATTTCAAGGATGTCTGCAAATGAGACATCTTCAGCAGGTGACCATGGGGACCCTTCACCTTCACCAAAATCCATGTCCTCCATGACTGACTCTTGATGAGAGTCCAAGTGCTTCCTCTTGCACTTTTTCTAATATGGACCTCATCAGTGGAATGCTCCAAGGAGGTACTGGAAGAAACTACAACGTTTTGCTTGGAAGCCTGGAGTTCTTGGACTGGTGTTCCTTGTAGTAAAGAGTGATTAGGCTCCAAGCATAGAGACATCAAGGTAGAAGGTTGAAGATCCTAGGGGAGTTGCATCCATCTGTTCTGCTGGGGCAGAAAAAACCCTCTTCAGTGCCTCAAAGGCAGACTGCTCTGGACAAAGAGAAGACCTCAGTTCCGAAAAGACAAGCTTTTGTACCGCTTTCCTCCCTGCTCCAAAAGCAATCTCTTCCCGAGGTGGAAGCAGGAGCCAACCTATCCAATGCTAAGGCTCCAAGGCACAGAGACAGTTCCAATAACTTTGGAGTCAACTCCAACACCTCAGATCTGACAGAGAAGTTTTGGATTCAAGAGCCCTCTGGATTTGAGTGAACTGCAGCACTCAGATTAAACTTCGGATCCATAGATATTGCTGTCTTTGGATCACAGCCAGATGGAGCCAGAAGGCTCAAATCCAGAGACTTTGAAACAGATGAAGGAATCAGATGATGAACTTGTAACAGGCGTGTAGTCAAAGAATGGACCCCCTGACCTGAAGGGGTAGGAGCTGATAAGACACTCATCTGACTCTGCATCAAGAGGATCTTCTGCATCACTCTTTCCACATCTTCCTCCGTAAAACTTCTGGAAGAGTAAGCTGAAATGATAGAGAGGGACCTGGGTCAGTGATGCTCTAAAAAAGGGTGAGGGCACCCTTGAAGGCATCAGATCCATGGACGGCAAGTATCTTGTCTTGGGTAGATATATAAGGCTGGAGGCAGTCAGATCCATACCTTCAATTGTCAGATCCAAGATGGTCAGGTCCATAACCTTTTTCTTTTTCGGATCTGGGGGTGAGGAACTCTTAAATCGGATTGGATGTAACTTATGCCTTTTCCTTGATGGCTCTGAAAACAGGGAGGATGAGGTGGATGGCTTCAGAGACAAAGGTTTTGACACTTTACTTTTGGGGGATTGAGCCCCAGATATTTCCTCTCCAAATCCAGATGGTAATAAGCTTTCAATATAAGTTTACTCTTTCTGTCAAGGCCCTGGGATTGAAGTAATGGCAGATTGAACAATCTTCTTGGAGCTGTAAAGGCCCAAGGCAGTAAACACATAATGTGGGCATCAGACATTGGAAGTTCATGCCTGCACTTAACACTTTCCATCATAATAACAAAATACATAGGAAATAAATTTAAGTAAGAACAGGATTTTGTTTGGAAGAAAAAAGGGAGAAAGAAAACCTATCAGCAATGGTAAAAAAAGAGCTACACTAAGTGTAGTAAAGAAACTACTAACTACAGTAATTTAAGAAGTACGCCAAGTACAAAAGGCAAAGATAAGGAAACAAATTTTACCAAAAAGAAATATGTCGTCTGAAGATAAGAGACCAGTAACACATAAATATTACAAAATATTAGACAATAAGATAATAATAATAATAACTTATCTCATAAATGCTTGAGAGTAAGGTCAACCAAGTCTTTCGTCGAAAGCAACAAATGAGATTGGAGGTAACTTGGGGTTGGTGCATTATGGGTGAGGGAGAAGCTCGAGAATTCTTGGTTACCATGAGCTTTAGTAATCACCAAGTTGGATCAGAGGATTGGATCCAAACCCATCACTTGAGGACAGAATGAAAACTGACATCACATCATTGGTTAAAAATCGATACAAAGTATTTCACAATCATTTAATATTTAGAGAAATTTTAGGCAGTTTGTAGAGAAATTAAAGGTATGTTAGTCTAATGCAAGTAGGAATTGCAATATGAAGTGTGGGAAAAGCAAGCTTATGATATATTTAGAGAGAAAGTCAGGGAAGACAATTAGATAGCAGTAAGGAAGTCAGTGAAGAAGGGATACAGTTTATCATGGATTTGAGCAAAAACAGAGCCACATTTTAGCTAGGAAGTCTTTCAGAGTGGTTTTGAAAGATGGGAGGGAGGCCACAGACCTGATGAATACAGGTACGCAGTTCCAGGTCTTAGCAACCTTGTACCAGTACAGACAATGCCCAGAAGATTTGCTAGGTTTGTAGACAAGAGTTTTTGGTCACTGGATTGCAAAGACTGACTGGGAATAAAGCTGTGTAGAAGTTTTTTTAGTGCTGGACAGGCAGATGGATGCCAGATAGTTTTATATGTGGTATGTGGTAAGAAGTTGTGTATATGTTAGTTGATGTAGCAGTTCTAACCAAATTAGGCTTTTCAGTGATATACTGTGGTAGGTTCTGAAAGGGGTATGTGCTGCAAAATTAGTAGCTTTGTTATAGCATTGTTCAAGTTTTAATTTTTGTGAAGCCTGGTGGTTAGTAAGGATGACAGCACCATAAAGAAGAGTGGGGAGAAGACAAGTAATGGCAAGTGTAGTTTTAGTTGTGTCAGTGAGAAAGGTTTTGGCTCTGTAAAGCATCCCTAGGTGAGAAAAATTTTGGCTCTGTAAAGCATCCCTAGTTTTTCATGAGTTTTTCTTAAACGATTTTGTATATGCAGGTCGAATGTAAGATTATCATCAATTATCACCCCTAATAATTTGCTACGAGAGGACTTTAAATTTAGTTTTTTTAATGAGAGAGGGATTTGGGGAAAAAAGTAGTTTGGTCTTTTTTTGGGTTGAGCATGAGTTGTGAGTAGCAAAGCCATGGTTCAGTGTGTTAAAGCTTCCGGAGTAATGTAAGATGTGAAAATGAGCATGGAATCATCTGAATATTATATTAGGGTGGCCTGTTGTGTAGAAGTATACAGGGTGTTGGTGAAAATCTTAAAGACAAGGGGACCAAGGATAAAGCTCTGTGGTACACCAGTGATGACTGGAAGACAAGGAGAGAGCATGGAGTGTCATTTTATTGACCGATATCAATTGGATAGGTAGCTTTTAAACCACAGAAGGGTGGGGTGAGACACACCTAGTGAGGACACTTGAAGCAAAGTCTGCTGTGACAGTGTCAAAAGGCTTTAGACAAGTCTAAAAATAAGGAAGTTTGCCATTATCTCTAGCTTTGTTGACAGCATCTATATAGATTACAAGGGGAGTGCTAGCACTATGGGAAGGGCGGAAGTCATGTTGTGTACTGGATAAGATCTCTTCCTGCAGGAGACAGTCTAGCAATCATTTCTGAATACATTTTTCAAGTATTTTGGTGACAGGAGATTCAACTGCTATAGGTCTAAAGTTATTAATGTCTGTTGAATTTCCTCCTTTATACAAAAGGATAATGCGTGACTTTTTTCCAGAGAGAGAGAGAGAGAGAGAGAATGTGGGATTCCTGGAATGACCTATTTATAAGGGTTAAGGCAGGATAGGCAATGCTACTGGCTGCTATTTTTAGGTTCTTGCTTGGAAGGTCATCAGCTGAAGAAGAGCACAGTTTAAGTTTAAGACTAGTTTTATACAGGATGTGGGCACAGGTTTGAAGGCGAAAGTGGATATGGTGATATGTGGCTGTTGGGCATGGTTGGGAATAGATGTTTAGGTATCCTTAGTTAGAGAAATATTACAGAGTTGAACTCTACTACAGTTTTGAGTGGTGAGTTATCAGAAGAGGGGGCTTTGAGATGAAGATGAATTTTTTGCTGAGATGTAAGATTTCTCTAATGGATGTCCAAAATTGTTTAGGGTTGTGTTTAGTATTATTCTGTTAAGTTGTTATAGTATAGATTTTTGTCTTCATTTCTTTGCTTTTTAGTATAATTGAGAAGCAGTCTAAAGTTTTCAAGATGTTGAGGTGTTTTACATTTTTCCCATTCTTTTCATGCTTTTTCTCTATCCTGCATTAGCATTCGACTCTTTTTGGTTAGCCAAACTGCATTATTTGTTTTCATTCTCTTCCACCTAGGAGGTGCAAGGCTATTTAGGGTATTTAGAAAAGTACAGAATCATCTAAGGGGGAGGATTTGTAGGAAGGTCTAGTTAGCAGATTATAGTGAAGTAATGAACATTTCGGTGTTAAAGGTGGAAAGGTTACATGTTGTTTTATAAATATGCGGTTTAAGTGGATGTGTGAGATGTCTAGTCATACAGATTGGGAAATGATCACTGAGGGAGTCTGACATTGCCCCTGTAAAGGAGTATTTGCTAGGGTCTGACACTAGGATATTAGGATCCAGTCTAAAAGAGAGTTTGACATCTTGCTATAATGTGTGGGGCTATTAAGTAGTTGTGTGAAACCATACAAGTTCATGCTACATTTAGGAAGTTAGAGTTTATGCCTAACCAACTGACATTCACATCACCTAGTAAAATTATTTCTTCTGGAAATGTTATGGATAGCCAATGCTGGATATCTTCCAGTACAGCTGTACTGTTGCCAGGAGGGATATAACGGAGAGTAATACGCATTTGTTTATAACGGTTTATTTTGCAGAAAGCAATAAGAAGCTCTGATGAACTGAATTTTGGTGTTTGTTTGCTGTAAGTGGAAATGTGGAAGGCATTGGGAAATATTAAAGCAATATCACCTCCTTTTCTCTTGATATTGTCATTACGGATGATAGTAATACCAGCAGGTATAATTTCGGAGTCGTTTATGCGGGGTTTAAGCCAAGATCCAGTTACAGCGAGATCAGGCTTATGCTGGGTAATCCACACATGTAGTTCCGCAATTTTATTTTTTATACTTCTAACATTTACTGCAGCAAAAATTAGGTCACCAGGTTTTGGGATTGGCTGTTGTTGGGTTACAGAGATATACGGGAGAGAATTACCTTTGTGTTCATTGTGATAGATAGGGTCAGGATTAAGGTGTATATTTCCTCTTAGAAGGACTTTAGCATATTGTGGAATTATGCATACTTGTTTTTAGGAGAGGATTCTTGCACTTAATTTTGTTTTGGTTTTGAGCTGAAGTGCCATTAATCAGCCTATATTTGGAATAAAGATGAGGGGCAATATTAACTAGGTTTGGTGCAATGTGTGGAGAGTGTAAAGAGGAAGCATGGACAGGTGGCTGGAACAGAGTTGGAGTGATATTATGACATATTGAGTCAAAGTAGGATGAACAATTGCACAGTGGGAGGAGAAGAATAGAAGATAAGCTGTAGAGTAGCATAATTAAGTACAAGAATCTATATTTTACACATGTCAGACAGTGAGGAAGTAGAAATGAAGAAGAAAACAAGTTGCAAGACAGTAGGAGATTCTGTGATGGTGGATTCAGAAAGCTGGAAGAGGATAAGCAAGGAGAAAATTATTTTCTATAAAAGAAGAGTGGTAGGTTGTCCTGGTATCTTTTCTGGAATGTAAGGAATAGAGGGGTATTAAAGGCTAGAGTATAACAATGTAATCAATAAAAAAAGAAATGAGAGTTTATTTGCGAAAAGAAAATGAGACAATGTGGAAGAGATAGGTACTATTAGAGAGGGTTGTGATTCTAAATGGATAAAGTGCAAATCAGTATGGCAGGGAGGAAGACAGTTGGGAATGGGGCTGAAAATCGAACAGAGATAGGGAAGTAGGAAACAAGAAACAGAAGTACCTGTATAAAAGTAGAATGGTCATTGGGGAGGGTTTTGGAATAACAGTCACAAGTGAAATGTGTAATCAGGAAATATAACATTAGGAAAAGAAGAGGTGGGTAGGAATTGCTGGCAGGGTAGGGGAGTAAAACCAAGCATAGTGGGCTTCCCGCCCTCAGCTGAGTTTATAACTGAGAACAAAGCAATTAACAACAAGATGCAAGTAAAACTGGCTGGCTGTCCTTTCTTGAGACTAAAAAAATGGTATATGCAGTACAGTCTGCTAGTCAAGCAAAAGAGGACAGTGGCCAACTTAGTAAGAGGTCTTTAGAGTACATGCACTATTTCACAGAAATGTTCAATCACAAAGCAGGCATGTATTCAACTGATTAAAGCTAATAGGCAGCAAGGTTCTTCATGATTATTATGCTTACATTAATCACTGAACAAAATTCAAAGTAAACTTGTAGGTGTAGGGTCTTATGGCAGAGCTAATGCAATATCGAGGTCATATGTAGTGATTGTAGGCTCTGCTCTATGAAGGAAAATCAGATTTTTGTTATACAAAAAGAAGTGGAGGTCAAATTAATAAATACATATAAAAGAACAATAGAATATGCATAGAAAAATAAAAATGAAATTATTTAAATAATTGTATAACTTTGTAAATATATACATATCTAATAATGTAATTATGTAAATGATGTATTATGTAAAATATATATAAATAAAGGACCCCTTCTCTTTTCTATAAATGCCTTAGGCTCTTTTACATGCACCTAAGCTACCACCAACTCAAGCAGATGGGGTCCTGGTTTAACATTCATCGGAAGGATGGCAAACTCAGGAGTATAGTACTATCACAGTAGAATACTAGGCTATTGATCCAAAGGGCGTTTTGAAGCATACTCATGTTTCCCGATAAAATTTGGTAGGTACTGGTTCTCAAAGTTTTTGTGGGGGTGTGTGTATATGTATGTATTTATATATATATATATATATATATATATATATATATATATATATATATATATATATATATATATATATGTGTGTGTGTGTGTGTGTTTGTGTATATACATACACTTGGCAAGAGTGTCTCAGCATTTACAAGTTTCCACTGTTTAACAGGGACATAGCTGCCAGACCAGAAGTATGTTTAAAGTTCCCATCCAATGAACCAAGTTTTGCTTGAATAAGTGCAAGGATGAACTCTGCTTCACATGCATGGGGTGCCTGTTCCAGAGAAAGGGGAGCTTCTGAGACACATATTTGTCCCTCTAGTATTCTATGTACACTGCAGACAAAGCTTAGCAATAGGAACTCCCGATACAGAGCTCTATTTGTTTTATGGATGTACAACAGGTCCATTAGGTCTGAATCGGAGGGAACTTTGCAGGCTAGGCACAGGTCACCTCTCAGTAGCCTGTAGGAGACTGAATACAAGGGCAAGGTTTGAGGACTTGTTTTACACCCCATATATTCATATTATGAGAAATTTCTGTGGCTGCAGAGTTGCTGCATATGCCTGCCCAGGTATATAGCAAAGTGGCATTGTACTCGATGACTAGTCTTAGGAGAAAATAGTACAACAGAAAGATGACATGTCTGAATCCAGATGCAATGCCCCTGTTTATAATTTGTGCAACACAGAATCATTTCCTCACTACAGTAGGCACATGAAAGTCAAATCTCAAATAACTGTCCACATGTGTTCCCAAATCCCTGACTACTAAAAGGGGTGTATTGTCAATGCAGTAATTTGCTGGGGTAGCCATATTTCTGAAAGATACTTTGATATACTTTTTGGCATCAAGTTTCAGAGCATGAGTCTGTCACCAGTTACTAGTCTGTATCAGGCTTCCCTGGAGGCTACTTATGCCTTGGGGGACTCAATGAATGCACCCAATTTCCAGTCATCGGTGAATTTGGTCAGCCAGGGGTCGTTGACTTTAGCCTCGACTTCAGAGAAGCAGATGTCAAATAGGACCAGTCCCCAGCACTGAGCCCTGGGGCACCCCATTAATAACTGGCCTTTTTACTGAAACATATTCCCCTACTCTAACTTCCTGGGTGCTGTCCGCAACCCAGCTATCTATTCAGTGGAGAATGTATGGGTTTATACCTAGTTTAGTGAGCTTTTCTACACTGCTGGAGTGAGGTATTGTGTAAAATGCTTGGACAAGTTGAGCTAGGCAGTACGCAGTATGCTAAGGATTTTTTTTTATTTGTGCAATGTCTGAGATTTTTTTTTGGTTTAAGGAGATTACATTTAAGAGCCTCAGCATATGTGGGCCTATGTGTCTGGTTACTGCTATGTCAGGTGAGTGTAGTGTGTGTTACTGACAACCTGTTTGCGTTATTATAAGTGCTTGTACATGTTCCTCCAGTGACATTATGCAGCTACACCTCTCACACACCTTATTACTTTACTTAAGAATTAAGTGGTTGTCAGTAAAATTAATGTCTTTTGGCTTTTCCCGGTTAGGGGTCGCCACAGTGGAATGCCAGTCCGCTTATGATTGGCAGTAGATTTTTACTCTGCCAAGGTGCCAGCCCGACACCCAACCTTCAACAAAGGTATACCCATTCACGCACGAACCTACCTGCATGTCTTTAAATGTCACTCGACCACGGGGAGGACATGCAAACTCCACACAGAAGGCGCTCCAGCCGAGAATCGAACCGGAAAATCTCTTGCTGTGAGGCAACAACGCTAACCACTGCACCACCGTGGCCTGGTTGTCAGTAAACATGAGAATTGCTGCAATGTCTCATGACACCCCTATCTACCATCCCTTGTAGAACACAATATTAAAATACTTAGTCACGAGCAACCACTAGGGATTTACAGCTAGCTAGCCTGGTTGCTGTAAGAGTATACACTACAATCAGGACTATCTAAGACGAAATTCATTGGTGGGGGGGTGATAGTGTGTATACTAGTTGCTCTTTGGACAACCAAGAACCATGGAAATTTTAGGGGTACTTTTATATGGAAAATTTGAATTCTGTGTGCCTATGTACCTACAGGGCACTGCTAGCTGTATCTGTGTGATGATCACCACTGTGCAAGCATATCAAGTTTATAGAGGTAAAGAAAGCTGAGTTAACAAAACAAAGAGCTCTCTGACCAATCAAGCAGTCTCACTTAAAGCCTTTCTGTGTGACTACCCTCTCAGACAAGCCAGGTTACCTTCTACTGCCCCTAGAAATGCATTCCATTGTCTTCTTCATGTAAAGACACACTACAGTTGGCCCAAACTGAATTCAAACTATTAGAAACACACACTTTTAAAATGTGTACAATGCAGAGAAACCAGCAATCAGGTCAGTGAAAAGCAATGTCACTTTACAATGATACAGTGCAGAAAAATACAATAAACAAACAAAGTAAGCAGCAGCACTCAACTATATTATCAAAGTGTAAAAAAATCAACTTAAAGTACTTATCTGTGCTGGTATGGCACTGGATACAAACCAAACAATCAGGGAATAATGGTGTGGAGACCGAATGCTTGTAGAAATGAGCCAAGAGGTGTGCAAAAAATTAAATTTATAGAGACAGAGAAAGCTGACTAAACAGCCCTCTGACAAATCTAGCAGTCTTACTTAAAGCCTTCCTGTGTGAGCCCCAGCTCAGACAGACAGTCTACCTTCTATTGCCACTAGAAATGCCATCCTAGGTCTTCTTAATGTTGCTTCTCCTTTACGCTGCATAGCAGTGTCGGTAACAGGAAATGACCGAGTATCCAGAGTGGTAATAGAATCTAGTGTCTTCTAATCTTCCTGAATCAAAAGCAAATGTGCTACCTATTGAACCACTGACAGTGCACATTACATTGGATATGCATATACATATATGCATACTAAGTATAAACAAACACATTGTATGCACATTCACATGCACATGTGTATAGATTTTCCTAGCAAAATATCGTCTCCTGAGGAAATGCTTGTGTACAGCATGTTATCTTTACAGTACTTACAGATGTGATAACAGTACTAACACTGAAATGCAATAGCATGCAAATGCACGATAGGGTCACATCTACAACTGCACTGTATTGTAGTTTCATGTTCAAATGACAGTTGTGGTACACAGTCTAGCTGTATAAGAATTGTGTCTGCATTGCTATTCTTGCTGTGTAGTTCATGAGCATATCTACTTCATAGCAGCTGCTTGCTTACTGCCCGTTATTGTATCACTTCTAGAGTTCTGCTACTTGGTTATATCTCAATTACATGCAGGCATTTTGAATGCACTAGTGCTATACACTGCTTACCAAATTTATCAGTCCTGCTCTCTTATCTTCTGTGTTTGGGAACATTTTAAAAGGATTACACTACAGCAAACTCACTTCTGATCTTTTTTTTTTTCTTCCAATAAGTGAGGAGTAGGAGCTTCCACAAAATAAAATACTTAGGTTCTTTAGAAAACAACTGGTTGATCACTGACCTTTTTTCCAAGGAATTAAATTGGTGAACCCAAGTGGCCCATTGGGTCATCTTTAAGAAAACATTTTACTGTTTAATAACAAAACATTTTACACCACAAGCCCACACCTTATTCTTGATTCATTTATACTTCATGTAACAATCAATGTAGCATATGCAACACTCCATATTTTAGGAAAATAAGCAAAATGCATGTCACCAGAAAACATTTAAGAAGGATATTCTAAATGAAGATAAATATGTTGACAAACAAAACTATATTCAAAAGATAATCTGTGTTGTACTTTTTTATTACCAACCTTGTGTTAGCCCCTGTTGCTCAAAAGACTGCTGTGCCATGGTTTGTTCAAACTGATTTATATTCTGTTGCAGAGCATTTTGAGCTGCACCAAATGTCACTAAAGTCAAGAAAGAGTGACATAAAAATATCAGTACAAAAAAGCATGGACATACCATATACGTCTTCAAAAAGTGAATTTAGTGCATTTAACTTCTGCATCAAATCAATTTTAGAAGGCTTTTTCACAAAGATGTCATAGATTACAACACTATCTACAGTGAAGTAAATCCCTACACACTTCTGGTGGAACTGTTTTATAACTGCTTATGGTATATTTGAATAATAAGCACATAATCTTTCAGTTATAACCTAATCTCGCCACTGCGTATATAAAATGGAAATGCACCTTCATCATGAACCAGCGGTTGTTCAGCAATCTGTTGCCCCAATCCATCTAGATCTGATTCCACAACTTGCTGCTGTTCTAGCTCCAACAAAGCTTGTTGTTCATTGGTGACAGTGGTGGATGGCTGCAACTCATCACTTTCTATCTCAACCTGCATCTGTGTAGAAATTGGGACTTCTTGCTGATCCATGGACTCATTACAGAGAGAGCCTGTCTGTTGCTGCTGAAGCTGCTGTGCAAGTTCATACCTATACAAATGGTACAAACTGGATGTTATCATTTACAGGAAATATGCACTATTACTCATGAGCAAGAAAAAAACACCTTTTTTGACTAACAAAAATACATTTTAAATTGTCATCACAGATCAAAAAAGGCAGTGATACACATACTACTTCTAGGTAACCCTATAAGAAAATGATTTCAGCAAACACTATTACCTGCAAATACATGAAAATGAACAGAGAAACAACCAAAAGGTGTTTTTACAAACTAGGCAAGAGGTTTTAATAGGTCTGCTCTCACGGATGCATCTTATTCCCCATATCACATGGTATTTAGCAACTGAACCATTTTGAAGCCAAGGCACCCAAAAATCCATTAGTAGTCTCAAAAGCCAGAGAGACAGTCAGTCAGTAAAAGTGGAAGACAGACAGCTGATGGTTTACAATACCATCATAGGGAGAAAATGTGATTAGATGCAACAGCTGAATCCTGACAGGAATCTGCTGGCTACTACAGGAAAGCAATCTTCAATATCCACCCACACAAGGTTGCAAAGAAGTGAAGTGTGTGTGTGTGTGTGTGTGTGTGTGTGTGTGTGTGTGTGTGTGTGTGTGTGTGTGTGTGTGACACCTTCCAAGAGGCACTTCAAGGGAGAAATAAAGGAAAGACAAAGTGAAAAAACTTCAGGGCCAAAACTGGGTTATTTCCTCAAAGAATCATCTGCTAATTTTGCATGGGATTTGGGGTGGTTTCCTAGACTGACAGGGGAGAATGAAAGAATCAATTGTTGGCCACACACGTGACCTGCCAAAACAGGTACCTCTCACTGAGATTGCAGTCAGTCTATAATTTAAAACATTATAAGCATAGTGTTTCTTCATAAAAACAAAAATCAATGAAAATACTTATACATAATATAATAAGGGTGGTTGCTGCCCCCTTGACCCCCCTCTGTATTACAACTGAATTATTTTCAATATTAGAATAAAGTTGCTTTTTAATCACAGTACAAGCTATACAAATGTTAGATTAAGGACTTCCATTTTAAAGTAGTTATTAGACAGACAGGCTAAATGGTAAAATAAATTGTGTTTCATTTATGCATAAAAGACAGCTAAGCAGAAAGACAAATAACCTTGCTGATAGAGCATGAGAGACAGTTTATTAGAAAGAAAAGATAAGCAAAGTGTGCAGACAGAATGTTCTTTTCTCAAGGGAAAGATTCAATCTTGCTAGCTACAGAATGTTCCTTAAATAAAGCACAGATTTGACAAAGCTTGAGGACAAGGTTTGAAAAAGTAAATAAGGAAAATTACTGGACTGATGCAATATAATATGTTATGTTCAGGACAGCAGTTCAGTTAAGGTTAGTAAGTTTGCTTGACCTGTTACTTCAGAAAAGATGACGAGCACTCGAGCCTGAGTACAGAAGACAGGTCATCTAAAGACTATGTTAGTTTATGTTGTTCAGGATAATCAGAATATGACATGCAGTAACTTTGAACACTAATTGTTAATCAGTACTGTTAATGAAAACAGTATTCGGATATTGTGAACATCTAATAAAGCCTTATTGAATGAGCTAGAGTGTTTGGAGAATTCATTATGAAAAGTGCACAAGACCTGGGCCATAAAGGAGAGACTGGCACCTGTTCATCACGAGCTTGGGTAATTAACAGATAAAGACTTTCATTTCTCAGTCTCATTACATACAGTATTCCCAGCTAATTATGGTACAGTACAGTATTATCAATTTTTACAATAGCACCTGCACAGGCCTGCTGTCTGGGGAGAGATATAATTCTTGCAACCCAGCAAGCAGCTAGTCTGGAACCCTTTCACATCCAGTTTCCAGTACAGCATATTTTCTTAAGTTCACACTGATTGTTTATACAGCAGAAGTACTACAGCAGCACTCTGGAGGCTTTCCAGCTGAACAGCTGACCAGCTGAGAGGCCCCAGTAAAGCTAATCAACAGTGCTATGGACCACCTTTTCAGTAAAGATATCATTAATTTCCAGACTTGGTGACATTACGTGTGTTCCATACAAACTAGTGCAGCACTTTGTGTTTCACTCAACTACATGTGTTCTAAGAAAATGCAACAAAAATAGCTGCAGTAAGTAATTTTTTTCAAGTACAGTTTTACTGCAATAGCCAGCTTAACTTTGAGGTTTAATTAACAGTTTAGAGTGACAGAAAATGTTTCATAGCAGACTTTTCATCAGCATACCAGTATTTATTCCAGAAAAAGAGCTGTGAACTCTATACAAAATAAGCTAAAAAGTGTGGCATAAGTTTTCATTAAGACAGCATTACTTCATGCAGAAAACGGACACAGCATATGACCTTTAACCAAAGTGCACAGCACCAGTGTTTACTTCAGAAAAGTGTCACACAACTTCAGTAGACCAGTATTAAATCAAAGCAGTGTTCCTTCTGAACATAAAAGAAACTATCCAGTTAACAGCTATCTCCACAAACTTTCATGTTTCCAGTGTAACATCATACAGCCAAGAAGCAAGAAAAAGGTTAATAATCTACAGACGACAGCTCACATTCTTCCAAGACCATAAAGTTATGTAATACTTTATATGCACCTTTTAGTTAACAGCCCAAAATAGTTTAAATTAATCAGTTACAGTCACCTGCATGTAAACATGTCAAGTAATTTTGCTATAGTTAAAATGTCAGTAAATCTTTGGTTTAAGTTTAAAAATGTTCTCGTAAAGTTAAAGGTTATTAGTTCAAGAATGTTAAATATTTCCAAATGCAAAAGGGTTAAGACAGCTTATAAATCAGCTTATGTCAATACAGATTTAGATTTAATTAATCCTTGTGTATATGCTACAGCACATACAATTCAAAATACAGAAATATGTTGCAGTATTAAACATACAAATGTCAACACAGTCAACATACATAACATGCAAGCAATATCTCAAGTTCACATTACTTCATCTAGTTTCTTATTTTCAGACTCAAGTGCAATGTTTGTGCTGAAGGGAGATAAGAAAAATCAGAGTGCAGATTTTAATACAGTAAACTGCAATATAACTGAAGAACACACTTTAGTATTAAGTGAAAGAATGCATTCCATAGCTATCTGCAAAGATCAGAGCAATAATATGTCATTGTTTAAGGTTATTTCATTTAAAGACAAATCAATTTCAGTTACACATAGTAAAGACATAATTGCAGTTTTGTCAGGATTTAAAAGGTCAAAGATTACAGCAGCTAACAATTCAAAGTGTAGCAGCTCTGTGTATACTGTTTTAGACTTCAGTAAAGTGATTTGTGCAAATGTACATATTTTAAATAAATGGTTATGACAGAAACATGAAGATTTATGGGTTAAAAATAAAATAAATTCCAGTTCAGCTGAAACAGCTGCAGTGCTCCAAAAATATATTGGGTGTGGTCAGTTAGTAAAAAATGGTAACAGTATGCCTCTTTGTCTTGTAAGCTATATCAGAACTAAAAGTCAAATTGATTAGCAGAATACATTTTTGTATTACCGTTTGTTTAGCAGTCATTAGTTAAGCGCTTTGTATTAAAGTGTTGCAGTGCATAAACAATATTGTAATATAGACGGAGACAAAATAATGTTTGCTAGTTTACAGAATGTAAAATTTAAAGTCATTGCTACACTGTAAAGGTGACAACACAGTTAAAAAAATTCAGATCCTATATATAAAAGAGTACATTATGTAATCGGTTTAAGACTGTATATGTTTCATATGGAGATGGCAGTTTGCCAAGCACATCAGCTCAGATTACAGCCAACCCAGTAAGCTGAATTAAAGACAGTGCTATCCATTTAATGCATTTACAGTTCTATTTATCCAAAAAAATTGTAGACAGTAATAATAAATTCTTGCAGCATTCAGTAATACTGAAAAATTAAATGACCTTGGTTATGGTGAGACAGTGGGTAGAGTTTTACTCACAGAACAGTATGTTAATATCCAAGGGTCATGAGACAAAATGTAAAAAGTTCAACAGTTAAAACTGATTTTATATAGGTGCAAAATGCATAGTGTTACATTACTAATTTGAGTTTCATTTAAAATAAGTTCAGAAATTTGATGCATCTATCAAGTTAAATCTAATTGCTACAGCCAAGACCTTAGAGGAAGCTGTCCATTTAATGGTTAGACAGAAACAGATTTTGCCAGCATCAGATGCCAGTAATAAATGTTTTCCTATAAATACCGATATTGCAGCAATAAAACAGACTTCACCAGTCCCAGCAGTTAAATGTTTTTTGTAAAAGCTTGGGCATATAAAAACAGTGTCCTAAGCACTGGACATGGAAACACAAACATGTAAAAGCTGGTATTGATGACTTAGTTCTAGTTGTTTCAATTAAAGCTAGACAGGTTAAAAGATCTGAGGGTGGGGCAGTGAGTAAAATTACTGACAAACCACCTTGTTAGGGAGTGCACATAGTGAATGGGTAGAGAGAGGGAATATTGTTAGCTTTTCAGATACAAGGCAGCCCACTATGGTTAATGACTGGGCAAATGACGTAAGTAATATACAAAGTCTGAGGCCAAGGGATAACCAAAAATATCCTGTAGCTCAGGTTAATGTTGCCAGTGAGATACCAGATTTTCAGAATATGTATAAAGGCTGTGATAGTTCAGCACCAAATCAGTTAGCATATTTGATTTTATTCCAAGTTGAAAAGGACAGCAGACCACTTGATACTGGGGTTTCAGTTTCAGTTACAAACATACCTCTGCCAGAGGACTTGAGTACAGTTCTCATGCTATCAGGGTTTGAAGGGTCAAAGGTAGGTGCAGTCAGCAACAAGCCTTTGAAAATACAGTACCATTTTGTAAATGGACATTATGTCAAAATTAGGTGTGTTAGAGTTTAATAACAATATATTGTAAAAAAATAAAAATGCTATAATATCAGTTTACCTACAGACTTGCAAGAGTTCATTAGCAGTAAATGTTTATTTCCTGCAGAAAAATGTAAATAAGATCAGGGCAATAAGCAATGCTATCAGTTTATAATTGTTAAAATGCAAATGTTATTTTAAGGACCTGTTACTAAATACAATCAAGAACTTTAGTTACCCAGCCTTGCATAAGAAATGAAAATAAGAGGTTTAAAAGGCCTAACTATAAAGAGGGCGCTTCAATATTAAAGCAGGCCTTCCTTTACCTCATCAGCGACTGAGAGAATGCAAAGTAAAAGTTGGCAAGAGCTGTGGGGCAGAAATTGACTGTTTTATGTGTTTCAGTTATTTCTACAATGTTTGTTTAAAGTTAAAATGTATGCATTAAAGCAAGTATGTATGTTTTCAGACAATGTTCTCATGTTTTCAGGTTCATGGTAACAACTGTACAGCAGTAGTAGTTTTCATTCTGTGTTCAGATAGATTCCAGTTTATTTGTGTTCAGGTAACACTGTCAATATGTTTTCAGACAATTGTACAATAGTATTAGTTTCAGTATATCTATGTTCAAACAATAATAGTAGAGTTATCAGACTATAACATGTACCAGTTTCAGTTATGCTTTTATCTGTGTTTAGGTAACACTGGCAAAATATATTCTTTTAGTTTAGTTAGTTTCCAGAATATACACAGTTATTTTTAAATGTTCAGTATACATTATTCAGTCATTAGTTAAGGGTAAAGTAACAGCATTTTTTTACAGGCTTATTAAAATAAGTTATTAATAAATTATTTTTACAGGCCTATTAAAATAAGCTATCAATAAATTATTATTTAATAAAAGGTATAACATGGCAGGCTTAATTTATTAATTAATTTACAGATTACAGTGCACTTTATATAATTATTGTACATTACAAATTAAGGACACTAACAAACAATGCAAAGGTATAGACTTGAAATACAGAAAGTATAGGTTTTAGTAAACTAGTATAGCTCATAAATATTTATAAAAGTTAAAAAAGGTAAGTAGCATTATAAAGCAAATTTACATAAAAATTTATAAACACAAGTTAACACAGAATATGGTAATTATGCTTCAAGACCACTTATAAAGTTATCGTTTTAGTGTAGATTTTAATTAGCCTTCAGAAAATAATCATCATGCCTGATATGCTATACAATATGCTGCAGAAAAAATCTCTATATCCGCTGCAGAAATTAAGGTAAAAGGTATAATAGAGGTGAACCAAGTGGGCTCAACTGTTGAGGCAAATCTGCAAAGATCCAAGACATGCAGGGGGATGCTGATAAATGGGCACAATGCAAAGCTGCCAGTCCAGTCCCAAAAGTAAGGTTGTATGTGTACAAACATAACAAGGGGCACATTTGCCTTATGTACTGAAAGTATTGGCTAAGCAGCTGATAAAGTACAACCATCAGCTACTAGGTTATGTAGGTTTTCAGAAAATTTGACCTATCATGAAGTATAAGTTTAAAATCCTCAGCTAAAAAAAAACTATGTAAAGAAATTCAGGAGGAATGTATAATATGTCTGCAGACTAACCTTATGTTAAAAAAAACCTCAGCTGCAGAGAAAGCATGGCACAGTATACAGATAGAATTTGCAGGACCTCTTCCTCCAGCAAAATCGGGTTAAATAATGTACAGGTTTTAAATACATCACTCATACATCAGAACTTAGACTTAAAGGCTCTAAAGACTATATATCTAGGTAATATAAAAAATCAAATCATAAAATTAAGTGACTTCAACCCAAACAGGCCATAAATGCTTAAGTGACAACTAAGGGTCAAAATTAAAATTGCAAGTTTATTCAAATCATAAAGTTAAAAGACTTCAAACAGGCCATAAATGCTCAAGTGACACCAAGTGGTCAAAATTAAAATTGCAGGTTTACCAAATACATTTTTTTTTCAAATTAAGAGTCAGGTAGCATAAAGCTGCATAAAGTAGTGAGCAATATAAATGTAATATAACTACAGAAGTAGGTCCCAGTAGACTTTCGTTAGGGACCTCAGAGGCAACTGTTAGATTAGGGACTTCCATTTTAAAATAGTTATTAAACATTAGACAGGCTAAATGGTAAAATAAATTGTGTTTCATTTATGCATAAAAGACAGTTAAGCAGAAAGAGAAATAACCTTGCTGGTCAAGCATGAGAGACAGTTTATTAGAAAGAAAAGATAAGCAAAGTGTGCCGACAGAATGTTATTTTCTAAAGGGAATAAAGCACATACGAGACAAAGCTTGAAACCAAGGTTAGAAAAGTAAATAAGGAAAATTACTGGACTGAAGCAATATAATATGTTGCATTCAGGATAGCAGTTCAGTTAAGGTTAGTAAGTTTGTTCAACCTGCTACTTCAGAGAAATTTTTGAGAGAAACACTTCCAACCTCTGCTGAAGGTGCCAAAGACAAAAGAGCAGCAACAAGGAAAAAGACTTCAAAGCACCACCACAACGACAATACAGTTCTTAAGCTTCTCGCATCCCAAACAGACAATCCAGTAGAACAAACTATTTATTAATCAAACGAATGTTCAAATCAAGTGGAATACAGAAAATAATAAAATGACAACAGATGAGCTCTTTCGGCTATTCAGCCTTCATCATAAAACTTGTTACTACTTCCCATTTAAAAAGAAAAAAGAAAAACTTAACCAATCATTTCTTCATTTCTTACATCCTCGCTGATTAATAGCCAATGATTGTAGCTAAAACATTGATTTCCTATAGGTAGAAAAGCAGAACTAAAGACAAAACAAAATATCAGAAAATGCTCCATTTACGAAATTCATAGCCAATAAGACGACTTATTAAACATTCTTGCTATTAATTTCTCGTTCTCTTCCTTTATCCCCTTTAATAATTTATACAAGTTTAAAGAAGCAGAATAAACAACTGAATTTAGTAAAGTCAATGTCCCTTCATCTTCACTCATATACAACACGTCTCTTTTCTCTGGGTTTAATTTTGGAACTCCATATGACAGAAAGCACCAGCTGCACAATTTCCTTTTCATATGTTTGTGGGATCATATAAACATTTGACATACATTTTTATTTTTCCAGTTAGTATAGAATTCACCAGATAAACCTCCTTCCTGAATGCTAATCTAAACGTCCTCTGCAGGAGATGTATTTCTTTCATTTCATCACCCCCCCCCCCCCAGCAAAGGCACCACATTAAAAAAATAATACATTCATAGTTTTCACCACATCTTCCGAACTCTTACTTTTATTTTTATTGAAGGTCATTCCCATTTCCTTTAAACAATCACTAAGACTAATTAACATGTCCTTCATCCATATTTTGTTCTTAGCAACTACAACTATTTCACTCATTATTGTTGTTATTAATAGTGCAAATAATACTGCATGTATGGGACATCCTTGTCTAATATCACACTTCAGTAATATTTCTGTACTCAGTCACCAATTCACTAACAATCTCACTCTATTATTTTGATATGTTGAGATACACACTCTCCTAACTCTATTACCTATTCTATATTCCTCTATAGCATCCCACAAAGCATCATGTCCTGGTGTATCAAATGCCTTGCTAATACCACCCATCATAAATTTTACATCCTGTGTTTTACTTGCATTCACAATGTCTCTCACAACTAATAATAATTCTTGACATTTCTTCCCATTTATACCATATATACTTACTTTCACAATATTCCTCATCCTTCCATTCTCTTCTGTGTTACTATCAAAATACATAATCTGTGTTATTCATTGTGGTGGTTCTCTATTTTTTTTTCTTCTCACCTTTCTTCCACATAAATTTTAATACCTCACTACATAACTCTTCATAAACAAATCCTTCCTTCAACCATTCATTCAGTACATTTACAAACTATTATGTTTTCCAGTCCACTAATTGTTGCACATTCAATACCCTGTACAATCTTGGCCGGATACTGAATCAACACTTACTTTCATAAGAACTTTATCTAGTTCACTACTAGTAATTTACTTTTCAATATCTTCCACAACTCATTCTGGATTTTTTTTTACTTTCCTGTCTCTCTTATTTTCTTTCTTTGTACTCTTTTGCATATTTTCCACATGATGTACTACAATACTTATACTTTGCTTGTGTTCTTTCTGCCTCTCCTTTGACATTTTTCATTTCTTTCATTATACTAATATCCCCCTTTATTATTTTACCCAAACATGCAGATACCTCATCCCTTCTCCCATGTAAATAATATATTTCTGCCTAAACAGTAAGGGCTTATTTTTTCTTGATTTCTTTTATATAATATTTTTTTCCATATCATAATACTTTTCTTGCATTATTCTCTAAAATTCTGTCATACATGTATTTATTTATTTATTTATTATTTGTTAACTGGGAAAGTCTGACTTGGAACAAACCCAATTTTCAGTGGAGGCATGGGGAGAAATGCTCCAGATGCATGTCTTTGTAACATGGGAGGAAACCAGAGTACCTGGACGAAACCCACATGAATGGAGGGAGGACAGGCAGCTTCCACAGAGAAGGCACCCCAATTGAGAATCAAACTGGAGAACCTCTTGCTGTAAGGCAACAACACTACCGCTGCACCACTGTGCCGTCCATTTCTATACATTTTCCCACACTTCGTTTTTTCTTCCTTTCTTACATCATTCTGCCATTGGAAAAACACTTTTTATACTTCTTTTTAACTTCATCCCACCATTCAGTCCATTTTTTTACAGAAGTCCTTCATAGTTATATGATCCTTCTATAACTGCAATACTTCCTACTCTCCAATTTCATTCCATCCTCTCTCTCTTATTCTTTTTATTCCCTTTTCTATTTTAACATACTCCCTTTCTTACATCACCTCCATTCATAACGCTACATGGTTTGATAAACCTGTCAACTGTATCACCATCTGCTACCCCAAAACCTTCTACTTGCTTAATATGCGTCAGCATCCCAAAGATGCACTTTATTAACTCAGGTCTGCAATTAACCAGCCTAGGGAGATAAACTGAAGCTATCCATTCATCTTTTGGAGTTGAGCAAAGCAGGAAATTAAAATTTTGAAGTTGTGGTTTGAATTGGAAGTCTATCCAGGGAATGAGTTTGAATGTGGTCCTGGTGGATTTTCTGCTTCGAAAAGAAGAGTGCTATTGCCACTGTCGATCATTGTACCAAGAGCTGGGGATCTCTGAAACCTAAGTGTAGTGGTTTTAGCTGCAGTTTTTTTGCAAATTTATCCAGGAAATTGGTTTCACAAAGTTTGCTTCAAAGCTGGACTGAAGCGGAAGACTCGACTGCGTACTTTTTTTTTTCATTCCTTCCGTGCTGCTCCTGAGATTAGGATTTTTTTCCTCACTGCTGACCAGAATTCTAGGGAAGGAAGACAAGTCCATTCCACTCAGTTGCCAGGAAATATGTTTGGTCATTTGAGGAGTGAGGAAGTGGTTTGTTCAAGCGAGCACTGTAAATAAATAAATAAAACTGAGTTTTATTGACTCAGTAGAAGAATGAACAGTGCTGTTTATCATGGTCATACTCGAATATGATATAAGGCCACCACTTAACATGGTGTTTGGGCGATGAGGATTTAACTCCTGGATGTGTCAGTTTATTTGGATTGTTGGGACATTTGCTGAAGTTGGTATACTCTCCGGATTGGATTTTTCTACTTCTACAATGAGGCGAAGGGTGCCGGTAGTGGACTAACACATAATTCATTTATACTGAGTGGGACACTACTGCATTTGTGTGCTTGGGCCACATAATATCGATAAGTTATATGCACTGTTGGGCTGTGTTTTTCTTTTGGCAAATAGACATTGCAATATAACAAAAGGGCCCAAGTTATTTTTGCATGAAAGTTGTATTACAGTAAAAATGACATCTTTATGATATTTTTTGAATAGGCCAAGGGACTGACACAGCAACAAATGTTGTTGTTTAATACCTGGATGTAAAAGTTGGTTTATTATTGTCAGTTTTTGAAGCCTGTAAGATTTGTGAGATTTATGGGCTTGATGTTCACTAACATTTAACATATTGGGGAGTTTGTGTTTATATAGCTCCATTTTTTGCAAATAACAACTTATAAGCTGCCCATACTGCTCTTTCATTTGTGGAATGTTTTAAGGGGCATATGAACAGTGACTAACAAGGGTTTATGGACAAACCGTGTTTGGAATAGTGGCGTTATATGGTCAACGGACGAAGAAGTGAATGCGGACGTCTGGATAATTCTGGTGAACATATATTTAGTCACTTGGGGCCCTGCATCCACAAACTTTAATACAAACTACAGCTCACTTATAATGGACACTTATTTAACAACATTTTTGTTAAAATTAAAACATATTTAGGATTGTTTGGTTTAACATCTTATTTTTGTAAGCATTATTTGTCGGAAGTAGTAGCAACAAACTCACTGATTTTTTGATTTTTGTATGTTAGTTTGATGGTTTGTTGGGAAATATATGGGATCTTAGGTATGTGAACAAACTTTAAGACAAGTTATGTTATAGATATGGAAGTTTGTTCTAATTACTCAATGGACAGCACTATTTTGTATTAGTACACATCAGACTATATAAGATGGGTGTGTATATATATTTTTGATATATATGCCAAAGTAGATTTTGATATTTTTGAATTTACAGGTCAGTTTGTTTTATAACACTTAAACTGACATTTATAGGGTATATGTTTTTTTGATATTTTTAATTTGATTTATCTAAGGGTCTTGGGGTCAGTGACTTGTGATTATTGCAGTGGAGTTTTAGAGTTTTTCACTCTAGCGGAACTGACATATTTAATTACATGCTTTTGTATTTTTGCTTGACAGTTTTTTGCTATTTTATATTTAATGTATAACTTGGTACCGGATCTGCTGTAGTTTTTTTCCTGTGAATTGTTAGGACAGATTGCTTAAGGCACAGTTCTGTTCATGTTGTATAAGTTAGTAATCTAAGTGTATAAGTTAGTAATCTAAGTGTATCTGAATAGACTATATAAAAAAAAAACCTTCTACTGTATGCATATACTATCTTATCTATTTTGCCATTGTAACATTTATTTTATTGTATTCTGTCTGACGTTGTTACTGTATATCTTAAAAGATTTTGTTTATACTGCATATTATTAAAATTAAACCGCACCCTCACTCCATTAAACCCACCACAACCTCTATTCCAATAAACCACATAACTGCATACCACCTCTCTCCTTCTACACCCATCCACAATCTTCCAACACAGATAACTCAATTACCATGTCACCAACACCACACTCCCACAACCATATCATCACACTACTCTTGCCTTCACTATCCATCTGTCTTTACTTTTTCTCCTTCATTACTACTTATCACCATCCACTTAACACTATGCACTGTATCAAATCCCCCACCCTACCATACACCACAAACCATCCCTTCATACCTGCAAACGCACAACCAATTATCCTTTACCCTTTAATTTTTCAACTCATCTCTCCTATCCATTACTCCACACAATCCAAAAAATGCCCCAGCCTCAAATACCACTTCCTAACTGTATTCTACCTTAAAACCATTACCAGCATTGCAGCCCAACTACTACTAGGATGTGATATCCACCCCAACCCTGGCCCAACATACAACACCCATACCACACCCAACCCCAACCTCCCATTTAAGCATAGACCCACTGATTTACTCATTCTAAACCTAAACATTCACAGTATCATAAATAAAATAGAACAGATACATGGAATTATCTCTGTATACAACCCAGACATTATAGTGATTACAGAAACATGGCTTAAACCCCATATTAAAGATAACTCTATAACTCTACCTGGCTTCAACATATTAAGAGTTGATAGACCTCATAGAAAAGGTGGTGGCATTGCCCTTCTTTACAAATCCAAATTAAAAGTCCAGCTCCTTCAAAACGAAACCCCAGATTTCAACACTGCCGAGACCCTATTCACCAAAATCCTACTAAACCAACACAAACAACTAAACCTACTCAGCATTTATATACCACCAGGAGACAACCTTAAGACACTAGAATCTATACTCCACTGGGCTTCCTACTCCCTGTCCCAAGAAACTTTACTCCTAGGTGATGTCAACATAGACTGGAACACTATACACTCACCCATAGCCACCAACCACATAAACCTATATAATTTCATACAACTCATACACTCACCCACAAGAATTGACAAAACCACCAAATGAGAATCCACCTTAGACTGGATCCTGACTAACCAGCCCAATACTGCCCACCTATCTGGAATACTACCTGACTCCCTCAGTGAGCATAACTCAACCTTTCTCCTGTGGCACAAAATAAAATCTACTAACACCCCCACTCTCTTACAAATCCTTTCCCAAAAAAAATCTCCCCAGAACAATACTCTGAAGCGCTAAAATCCTGTGAGTGGGCTTACATAAAAACCCTTCCCCTGGATAATGCAGTAGAATACTTTAATGCCAAATTCCTAAAGATTTTAAACCAACTAGCCCTACTAAAACTATATGACTGCAAAGTAACCCTGCCGCCTGGTTAAACAAAGCCACAAAAATCTTACTCTAGACTATAGACAAAGCTTGGATAACTTGGCAAAAATACAAAACTCTTGTAACTAGGCAAAGCTTTGCTGAGCTCAGAAATAAAGCAAAAAAGCAGGTTAGGTTGGACAAGAAACACTACTACATTTCCCTACAAAGTAAACATAACAACAACCCACAGAAATTCTGGGCTGCAGTGAACATCCTCCAACTTGGTAAAGCTACCACACCACCCCCAGATATCACAGGTACTGATCCACACATAGCCTCCTGTTTTAATAACTGCTTTACCTCTTCAATACTGAACCTGGTAAGTGCAATATCACCCATGACCCAGCATCAACCCTTAAACTACCACACTAACTACACCCCCTCCACTTTTATCACAGTTCCACCTACAACCATTCAAAATCTCTTAGCTAAACTCAAACCTACCACCCTAGCTGCAGACTCCCAGCTCAATACCTCCAAATTGCATCCAAGGCCATCGCCTACCCTGTCTCCCTACTTATTAACAGATCTATCTCCATTCCTTCATTATGGAAAACCTCATATATCACCCCTCTCCACAAGGGAGGTCCATCTACTGACCTCTCCAACTACCGTCCCATTGCTATCCTATCACCCCTCTCAAAAATTCTAGAAAATTGTATCCACCACTAAATCCTTACCCACCTTCTAACTAAAACCAATTATGGATTCAGACCTTCCCATAGCACCAACACTGCTCTAATTAACTTCTCCAATACCATAAACTCGCACAGGAACCAATGGAAGCTGGTCTCTGCCACCGTCTTAAACCTATCCAAGGCATTTGATACAGATTTCCATAGCAAACTCCTCACCTGCCTAGCAGAACTCAATCTCGATGACTCCACTCTAAAAATGGTTTTACAGTTACCTAAACAATCTGTCAAATGGGGCAACTCCCTATCTCCCCCCCACTCCCTGTCACATGCGGTGTCCCACAAGGTTCAATCCTTGGTCCCCTTCTCTTCAACATATTTACAAATAATCTCCACCTAGCTATCACTAAAGCCAACATCGTCCAGTATGCAGATGAGACTACTCTAATCTGCACCAAACATCCAATTACTGCAAAGTAAAGCCCACAAATCCTTCACTCTGGTAGAGAACTGGCTAAACAACTACCAACTATAACGAAACCCCCCAAAAAACACAGCTAATACTATTCCACCCAAACAATCACTCCTTAGCCACCTTTACCATCATGTCAGCCAATGGCACCCTCATCACCCCAGTAACTAAGGCCAAACTCTTAGGCATCACTATTGATCAACAACTTAAATTCAACAAAAAACTTGGTTGCCTGTATCGTTGCATACTATTCCTAACCCACAAAACTAGAACAACAATAGCCAGAACTCATCTCTTATCAACACTACTATACGCCTCTCCAGTCCTCACCAACATTAACAAAACTAACCTGAACAAACTCTCCACATGCTACAATAAAATAGCTAGGTTTGCTGCCAATAATAGATCACATTCCCACTACTGCCAATCCCTAATTAAACTGTACTGGTTAGAATTTCCAAACCTCCTATGCTACCACCAACTGATCATAGCCCATCAAATTCTTTTTCATCCGGGGAAGAGCCCTACCCTAGCTGACATACTAAACTTTCACAACCCCAAAAGGGAACAACGTTCATGTAACAAAAACCTGATTGAAATCAACCCATGCAATAACAGCGCTGGGGAGGCCCTATTCTCTTATGTTGTTGTTTGTCTTTCGGCTTTTCCTGGTTAGGGGTCGCCACAGCGGAACTCCGGCCTGCTAATGATTGGCAGCAGATTTTCACAAATGCCAAGGTGCCAGCTCGACGTTCAACCTTCAACGAAGGCACGCCCATTTATGCATGTCTTTCGAACGCCCACCCAACCACGGGGAGGACATGCAGACTCCACACAGAAGGCACTCCCCGCACTCCAGCCGAGAATCGAACGGGAGAACCTCTTGCTGTGAGGTAACAATGCTACCACTGCACCACCGTGGATTGGAGGCCCTATTCTCTTATGATGTTGCTAAAGTATGGAACACCCTCCCACCTGAACTCAGGCTACAAAGTCACACGGCCTTCTTAATTCACACCTCTATATTAACCCTCTCTGCAACTGCAAAGACCCCCCTTGAAGACTTACTACTCCATATAAGTGACCTGCTGTATGCCTCCATTGCATACACTATATTCTCACCTGATATACTCACCTGATATGTACTTTTCTTTGTAAATATTGCAAATAGGGGTTCTACTCCTGAGTATCTTATTGTTTTACAAAATTGTTCTTGCACTTCTTTGTTTCTCTTACCTTGTATACCAGTTTTTCTTTATTGTTATCTAAACCATGTATGTACTCTGTTAACTTCCTTGGAGCTTTTCTCCCCAGGACTCCACTGAAAATGGACACTTTGTGTCCAATTGGATTTCTCCTGATAAAATAATGTTAAAATAAATAAATAAATAAACATTAACTTTTGCTCCATGCAGTAAATTTATACATGTTATCACTTCCTGTATTTTTTTACATCTTTCCTTTTCTTACATTTTCCCTTAGATCATAAAGTTCACTGCAATTATAATTTTCAGGTTAACCACCGTACAGTCTAATATTTAATGAAACAGATTCTCTTTTCTTGCTAGTTATATATGCATGTAATGCTATAATTCTATAAACATGTTCTCAACATCTCACATCCACAACAATTAACCTTCCTGTCTTTGCCAATATTACATTTAATATTTTCACACAATACAGCCAATCCAGAGCAATTTTCACTTCTCACGTTCTAGATTACACTTCCCCCACAATTTTGTTTGCAGTCTTTTTTCGTTTGTCACGAATCTTACAACCTCTAACAGAACATCCACATCACATTTAGCACACCATTCCAGTATCCCTATCATTCTTACAGTGTTAATAATGCTAGTTACATTTATTAAAAAGTAATTTAAAGTTGTTAGCAAAAAGAGCTTGAATATGTGGACAGCAAGCAAAAGTAGCAAACCAGAGATTAAATCATCTCAAGTAAAAGGTCCATAGGTTTTCCAAACACATAGTCACTTTATTGCAACATCAAGTTCCGTTCCTCTAATCTGGAACTTCTTCAGAACAGTTTTACCTACAAGAATACCAAATAAATACCTTGGTTAAGAACATGTGACTAACAACTTAATAACCAAAAACCTTCATTAAAGGTACATTAACCTAGGAAATTTAAGATGTCCCAAAACTTTTCTTAAAAATATTCATACCAAAAAACACTGATAAAATTGTTTAAAATGTTCAAAAACATTAAAAATCTTTAAATGTCAAAAAAATAAAATAAAAGTAAAATCACAAATCTTGCCCGCTAGTTTTTAAGATAGGTAAAATAGATATTTGTTCATTCAAACCTGGCGGCATTGTTGCATTTAATTTTAATTGCCAAAACAAATCGCACCGCTCTATTTGTAACTCCCACCAGCCTCCTCTGGGGTTTGTAGGAATAATATCCAAAATACCAAACTTAAATTTTTTTGACCCTTCACAGCTAATCTTGTGTTTATAAAGGGCATTGTTCGAATTCCCTCTAAGAATGGCATACTGATGTTCAAAAACCCTTTTTCTCAAGTGTCTCTCTGTTTTACCCACATAAAAAAAAATTGGCACTTGTCACAGATTGTTATATAAACAATTCCTTACCATTTTTCAAGTGGATAACAAAAGGTATGTTATGTAAAACCAAAGCTGAACATTCTAGAATAAAAGGACACTGTTGACAAGCTCCACACCTAGTAGTATCCTTAAAATTCAGGGGTGGTGGTGGTAAACTATGTTCAAATAAAAGCTTTAAATTCCTACCCATCTTAAAGACTAATTGAGGGCTTTCACCTAAAGCTGCTATCAAATCTGGGTTTGTTCTAAAAATCACAAAACTACGAACCAAAACTGTGACAAAAAAACAAAACCAGCACTCAAGGATGAAGGTAACAGGCTGCAGTCACTAAATAAATTGTTTAATAAACCTTGATTAAGCGCTTTTGTCAGAACAAACCTGACTTCGTCAGAATCTAGTTGTAACATACAAAAGCAGGCTTTTAACCCCCCCCCATTTAATCACATGACATTCACCCAATGAAACACCACCCACTTTTAATGGAAAACAATATAACCTTTTAAAACTTTAAAACATATTGCATTTTATACTTTGTAAGACAGAAGTCTCAAAGTGCTGGCTACTGAAATGCATTCATTTAGCCCAGGGAACACATTAGCCCATAGTTTGAGTTGCCATAACATCTCCCTCTCCTCAATTAAATCCTCACAAGGTCCACCTCTAAGTTTCCTTACCACAGTGTCCAGCCCATAAAAGACAAGCCTATGCTCAGGGTGTTTTTCTATATGTTTATACAGAGAACTATTTGTGTCCATCTTTCTAATACTTGCCATGTGCTCATATATTCTTTCTTTAAAATTTTGCTAGGTCTTTCCCATATAAAAAACATTTACACTGTTGGCACTTAGCCAAGTAGCTCACCCCCAATGGTGTTGCAATTACAATGAAAGGAAGCAAAAATGTTAGTTTTATTAACCTGAACCTCGTCACCCTCCAGAATACACTTGCATTGTCCACAACAATTGCATTTGAACATACCCCTCTTCCTACTAGTAGAACCTGTCAGTCTCCCTTCCCCTCAAGCAAATCTTTAAGGGATCTACCTCTCCTATACAAAGTAACTGGTCTTGCCTCAATAACCTGACCAGTCCCTTCAAAGCAAGAAAAAAAACTCCCAATATTTTCTCAATATACCAGTAACAACCTCATGTAACCGAGTAAAAGTAGTAATAAAGGAACAAGAGTTTTCGTTAGTTCCTAGTGTAACCCGCTCATAACCACTTGAGTTCGTGCAGTACCTAAATGTGGAGGCTATGTTTATGGCTAGGGGATACACTAGGTCCCTAACTTGTGAGGTACATCAGGAAGTGTTACACATGAGAGAGGGTCCTGTCTGTGAGACAATTTGCAACCCATCTAGTGATACAAGGATTGATGCCTAGTTTGGTGAGTTTATCAATGATACCGGAGTGGGGAATGGTATCAAAGGCCTTGGCTAGGTAGAAGTAGGCTGTATGCACTGCCTTACCCCTCATCTACAGCCTTGGTGACTGCCCCAAAGAAGTTGACCGGGTTCAGTAGGCATGATCTCCTCTTGACAAAGCCAAACTGTGTGGGGTCAAGACATCATTCCTCCCCTGTATGTATTGTTTCCACAATTCCCATTTTTTCTATGTAATTTGCACCTCCCCTTTTCTAAATATCCCAATTCCAGCTGTTTTATCTCTTATATTCACTACTTCTGGTGCAGTTGGTTTAGATTTTATTTTCATTTTCTAGTAATTGTTTTTTTGGCAGCCACCATAATTAGAGTCAGCAAGGCCTTACTATATCTAGGGAATTCCAATTCTGTACCATAGCTCAGAAAAATCATTTCCCTAGATACACCAATTTGCTCACCCAGTATCTCTGATAGAGTAGTCTGCATGGAATCCTTAAAGACTGCCAACTCATTACACTCCCAGAAAACATATTCCCAATTACCACTTTCTTCTCTATAGCTTTTCTTTTCTCGTCCATGCTGCTACTTCCCTCAAACATTTGTCGTCTACCTGAGGAAAAATTTTCTGGATTTTACTTGGGGTATAAAAATAGCTATGTAAACATTTTCAAGTAAAAATCCTAAATCTTCTACATTTTACTGCATATTTGGGAGACATACATATATCCCGCTCATTGTTTCTTTATGAATTACTTATCCAGTCTCTCTTCTCTATCTTTTCTAACCTCCTCTGATTGATTCATACAATTATCACTCAATTATTATATTATAATATTTATATTTGTATAATAATAATAATATAATATTATGTTACTCAATATGCTCTACTAATTATTCCTTTTGTAATGGCAGCTTCTGTTCTAGGTTCTACTAAAAACTCTACCAGTGCTGGTCTTTCATTTAGGACCCCCTAGTTCTTTCTCTTTGCCTATACTCTGATATCATTCATGGAGAGGGAAGGCAATCTCTAACCTGCACTCCAAATTCTTGGCTTCTTCCCATTCTATTACCTTTCTCTCTCTAGTTATTTGCTTCCAATACCTTGGTTCCTTTGCCAGTTTTCAATAAATTCCAGCACCCTCTTGCCTATTGTCTGTAGCTCTAATTGCAGTCATCCCTATTGGCAGAATCTCCTTTCTCCATTCCCATGTTGGCTTAGTTCTTTGAATGCATTCTGCAGCTGCTACATTATGAATATAATATTCTGCATGATTATTGTTATTCTCCTTAAAGATCTGCATCCAAAATCCCAGTCTCTCCTTGTTTCTTGCCATTCCTCCCGTTTCATCATCATCCATTTCCACTTTGAATTCTAGGTTTCTGCTTGTGCTATGTATAGGAGCCTTAGCTGTGTAGCTCTGAAATACCCCTTCAGATCATCACTACCAAGACCTCCTGATGCCAGATCTGTTATCTGCACCACTTTAATAGTTTTACTTACTTCCTTCTTGACAAGACAGCTAAATGTTGCTCATTTGTAACATCATCCACAAAGGAATCTTTATTTACATTCCATATTAAACAATTTTTCCTCCAAATTCTCATTTTCCACCTCCAAACTCACCATAGATTTTCTTTTCACCTCCATGCTGCTGCTTCCCTTAGGCGTCGTCTTTGATGCTATAGGAGCCCTCTGGTACAGTCTCACAGCTCCAAAGAGTAGGGGAGTTGCCTGGTCTTATTAACCCTAGTTGTATAAATACCACCTTCGGTCTCCCTTGACAAAAGGCTACTAGCCTAGGGGGACTTAATGCATTCAACAAAGGATAATTAAAGTAAGATAAAAAAATTATATCCTGTACTTCATAATTTAAGCTCCAAGAATAAGTTGGGTTTCTAATGTGAGGAATAGGAAGTTAAAAGTGAATTAAACCCCATAAAAAAAACATGCAACATCCAAATCAGTTAAACAATTACCCATAAGTGTAAAGAAAACCCAGGACTATGGCTAAATGGACTGTAAAGATGAATACTCAAAACTTCCTTTAGATGTTCTTACTCAAAAGTAATTCACACAACTTAATACCAAATGCAACAGAACAAAAACATATTGATTGCATCCTCAATTACTTCTTAACATTCACAATTCACACAAACAAAATATAAAGTCCTATCCCAACTAAAAGTATGTTACAAAATCTCCTATTTTTTATCCTGAGCCACATGTAAAGCACTAACAAAAAATGTGTTACTACCCAAATTAGAGTATGCTCTCCCCTGCTAACTCTACATTCCATCTCAAATCCTCACAGGCTTCAATCAGCAGAAAATAAAATCTTCAGATTTGTTCTACTTGCAGATACATGTAACAGTCTCAACTGGCTACTGGTATCCACTAGGGTTTCCCTTTAATTACACATTTTGCTCTTTAAAATACTTAAAGGGCTGCCCAGCACTGAAAACAAAACTTCCACTCAGAATACTAGCATAAGAATGAGCCAGGATGAAGCCATTACTTTAGCCGTACCACTTTTCAAAACTGCAAGGGAAAGAGTCTTTAGCAGAAATGACTTTAGTTTACTGGATTCAACCACTGTGCTAAAGACATGAATGAATAACTTTGGCAGGGTTCAAAGCCAAACTCAGAAAGCATTAAATAACACAGAATGTAGCTATGTTTAAGATAATGGCTAAATGACTGACAGTAAGTGATAAGTCTTTCATACATGGCACCAGTTAACTGCTAGATCATTTTGTACACATTTGAATTTGTATTGCTTTGCCAATTTCACTCCAATAGCTACGTAATTTTGAATGTGCATTTTGTGTTATGATTCTTAATGTCTATTATTCCAGTATATGGATAATCCCTTACTTTCATTCATAACTCACTGGTGCAATGAAAATGTATTTTTGTAATTGGATATGTAATGGGTCCCTATCAGCATCTCGAATGCTGACAATATCGAATTTGATATTGTCGCTTCGAGAATGATGAAAGGGCAGAACATCGAATGGGTAAACGGAAATCTCTGTAAGGGGAGATTTCTGTTTACTTCAATGTAGTGCGGTCGCGGAGTTGGTATATTTAAGTAGCGGGGGGTGTGAGGGGTGCAGAGGGGCTTGCCCACCTGCCTACACCCTTTAGTATTTTATTTGGGGGGGTATTTTTTTATCGGCATTCGAAAATGTACTAGGTCGATAATTTCAGTTCGACATTTAGTGATTCGACCGATTACATTTTCGAAATGCTGATATAGACCCTATGTAATGCCCACCACTGCTACCAATATGTGAAGGTCATCAATATGTGACACCCCCACGCTGGGCCAGTAATCGAGGAGCTTGAAATACAAATGGATACCCTTAGTATTTCCAGATGCAGACCTCTCAGCATCAAGTACAATTTCCCTTAAGAGCATAAAGGGAAAACACTCAGACCAGGGTCTGACTGTCTCTATATCTGTCTCCCTCCAGGTATCCAATAAAACTCCCCATTGGTACAGCTGTAGGGTTAGGTCCTTAGCCAAGAGTCCAAGCCAAGTCCTCCAGCACACTCTCTGTAAACCCAGTGCTTCATGGCTTCATGTCCTTGCCCCGAGTTGCTGAGACACACGTGCGCGCGCACACACACACACACACACACACACACACACACACACACACACACACACACACATAGATTTGATTTATCATGCGCACGCGCACACACACACACACACACACACACACACACACACACACACACACACCTGGGAAAGGCTGGCACAGATTTACCTGCTATGCCCCCTTCTGTCCAGAGTACAAGGCAGTTATCACTGCCACCAGACACTTCACTATCAGCTACCCTAAGGCCCTTAACAAAGGGTGTTCAATAATAATTTGCAATATTAATACTAATACAAATGGCAGTAGATGACCAAGATGGCTAGGCCTTCTGGAGTGGCCCACACAGTATCACCAAATAAATCTAAACGCTCTCAAAGGTTAAGTACTTTTTACAAGGATCAGCGATAATAAAAGTTTTAAATATATTTAGTAATTAATAATAAAATCACATGAAAATACTGAATATATATATTCATAGTAAACCACACAGCTCAGACCACAGGAAATATTGAAATGAACAATGATGGACAGACTCGCGCAAAAAAAGAAAAACAATATCTAAACTAAGCTTCACTATATTCCTGACTAAATTTAAAAGAATCACTGTCCCTTAGTTAAGTTACTTACTACTGCGAGGCGAGATGCTGTGGATGAGGGTCTTTCTAGTCAGGCTTCCCAAACAGAATACTCAATACTCAGATTTCTTTTTGCAATATTTAAAATATAATTTCCAAGGGGAATGGCACAATGACCTCATCTGGTCACCCAACTCGAGGTTCTCACTTTCCCCTTTGAAGTTGAGACAGGAAGTTAGGCAAAATACACATGCAAATGTTTAAGACAGAGCCTGGGGCCTCTCTTCTTCACTGAGCTTAAAGGCTGTTCCCCAGACCCAGCATCTCCAGTCCTACTCAGCACTGCAGGGTGCCTTTTAATGGTTTAACAGCTCATTTGCAGTTCCTGTATTTTTCTTAAGTTTAATCTCTGCTGTGCCACTATTTATTTATTTATTTACTTATTTAAGTTTGATGACCAGGGAAGTCCACTGGTCATAAAGAGCTCATTTTCAGTGGAGGCCCAGGGAGAAAAACTCCAAGACATTACATTTCACATGTTACAATAGAAAAACAATAGTTCAAACAGAAAGGTTAAACATTAAGTTATAAGACCTTAGTAGATTAACATTTAAACATATAGTTACTAGCCCTCAGTTGGTAAGGTGAATCTTGAACATGGAGGAAGTATCAGTATATTTATTTAGAAAGTATAGTACATCAGATAGAAGAGAGAGGATCTGTCTCTGGAAGGGGACAGATTGTCTTTGGTTGAGATATAAACAATAGTAGATGGTAATTGAAGAAGAATACAGAGCAAGGTAGAAAAGGAAAGGGAGTTTGAAAGGGGTTATGTTGGGAGTGTGACATGGGCATTCCCACTTAAAAGAAAGAGGATGCTTTACCACAGATGGCCTGCACCTGTCACCCCTGGGATTTCGGATACTGGCTAAGGCTCTTGCTGCTCCTATAGTGCCTTTTTTAGGCAAGGTTCAAATAAATTCACCACCGTAACAGGAACAGGCAAGCAAAAACTGAGGGTAATGCTACTCAATGCTAGAAGTCTAAATCTCAAAATGCACTCACTCGTGGCACTCCTTAAAATGGAGAACATCGATATCTGTGCAGTGACTGAGACCTGGTTCAAGGCCCCAGAGAGCACACTGCACTACCAGGCTAGAACTCATACCACACTTTTCGGCCATGTAACCTGGACCGAAATACCAAAGACGGACGTGTGTCCATATTCATTAAGGATATCCACACCTCCAGGCTAGTTGCTCAACATAATGCATCCGAGGTTATCCAAGTGCAACTAACTCTGGGCAAAACTGCAATCCAAACTGTAGCCTGCTACAGATCCCCCACCATGCCCCAGGATTCCCACTCCTCTTTTCTTGATGTACTAGAAAATATTAGGGTTCAACCAAACACCCTAATAATGGGCGACTTCAATTACCCCACCATTAACTGGGAAAACTACTTGTGTACCAACTCCTTAGCCCAATGCTTTCTGGAATTCATAAACTCCAATACCCTGGAGCAACTTATCCACACCCCCACCAGGGGCAACAATATCCTAGACCTAGTTATTACCTACATGAGTGACCGGTGTTCCACACCTGAAGTCAACTCCTCATTGGTCCAATCCGACCATAAGCTAATCATCCTTGATGTCCGCATCCCAACCCCACCCCCCATTAAGGAAACCATGGTAAAAAATTTCTCCAAAGCCAACTTCATGCTTCTTAAGACAGAAGCGGTGAACTTCATGACACCCATGCAGATGGACAATACAGTTACAACTGCTGAATCCTACACAAATGTACTCTATAAGCACTTACACGAGTGCATGGATCATGCTATCCCAAACAGAACCAAGACGCTATCCTCCAAAAAAAGGAAGCCAATCTGGTGGTCCCCTGCCATAAACAAACTGTACAACAGAAGGAAGAAAATGTTGCAAAAGAGAGTAAAATCCCATGAGTGGAAGAGCTCCCTGGTCAGCCTCAGTAAGAAGCTGAGATCCCTTATAAGATCCTCCAAAGCTAGCTATGAAAACAAAATTGCCACTAATTCTAAGGACAAACACAAAGCATTCTATAGCTATGTCAAGAATCTCGATGGCAACACCCAGATCTGCTCTGAGTTATAGCACAAAGGCATGAAAATTACAGAACCAACTGATATTGCCAACATCCTGTCAGATAGGTTCAGTGCTAACTTTACCCCCTCCACTCCCTAAAGGGCCCATATCTATACAGGAAGAATGCAGAGTCCCTGTAATCACAACTACACAGGTAAAAGCTGCACTTTCTAAAGTCAAAAACACAGCATCCATGGGACCGGACAACATCCCAGGCTGCATTTTACACGAACTTCAGAACGAACTGGCTCCCCACTTAAGCACCATGTTCAATAATAGCCTCGCATCAGGCTTTGTGCCCACTGAATGGTGCACAGCAACAGTTATCCCACTCCACAAAGGGGGAGCCACCACTGATCCCGGGAACTATCGACCTATTAGCCTGATGAGCCTGGTCTGCAATGCCATGGAACGTATCATCATGGAACTCATAAACAAAGACATTGGTAACCTCCAAACTCTGGATCCCACCCAGTTCGGCTTTGTGAAAGGCAGATCATGCCTCCTGAACCTGATCAACTTCTTTGAGGCAGTCACCAAAGCCGTAAATGAGGATAAGGTGGCCTCGCCAAGGCTTTCGACACCATCCCCTATTCTGGAATTATAGCTACACTCACTAAACCAGGTATAAATCCCTACATCACAAGATGGGTTGCCAACTGGCTCACTTACAGAACCCACACTGTAAAAGTTGCAGACTCCAAATCTGACCTCAAAGCAGTGACAAGTGGAGTACCACAGGGTTCCATCCTGGGACCTCTCCTGTTTGGTATCTACTTCTTTGAAGTACAGGCTAAAACAGAAGGCCTCTGGCTAACTAAGTTCGCAGATGACTGCAAACTAGGAGCCATAGTCAAGTCCCCAAATGATGTGGACATCCTGCAGAAGGGCCTCGCTGAGACAGATGCTTGGTGTCAGAGCCATGGCCTTAATGTCAATGCCAAAAAGTGCAGTGTCATCCCCTTTGGTAAAAACTCTGTACCCATGAACTACCACATAGGCAGCAATCTACTTAACACCGAATGTGTGATAAGAGACCTTGGGACCCAGGTGGACAGTAGTCTCTCCTTTGATAGTCACATCGCCACAGTAGTCAGGAAGTCCTTCTGCATGGCACACCTCATCATAAAAGGGTTCTCCTCCAGGAAAAAGAGGTCAATGTTCCCCTCTACTCGTCACTCATTAGACCCATTATAGAGTACAACGCCCCTTTTGGAATGTACCTCACAAGACATCTGCAGCAGCTGGAAAGGCCACAGATGTACCTCACAAAGAGTATTACTGGCCTCAAACAAATGTACTACACTGACCGCCTCAAAAAACTCCAGCTTTACTCCATAGCATATCTCCTCCTCCGAGGTGATCTTTGCCTAACATATAAAGCTATGTCAAACCCAGAGCTGTTGGACATGCTACACCTAAAAAAATCCCAATCCCTCCAAGCTACATGCTCTAGGGACCTAAACCTTGCCACCACAATAAACCAGGACATGCTGGAGGGATAGATTCCTGTCCCAGAGACTTCCCATACTGTGGAACAGGCTACCCATCTATGTCAAGCAAAGTTCTTCATTAGCACTCCAAGAAAAATCTTGATGAGTGGATGGGAAATAGGAAATACACCCCGGGGATCACTTCTGCGTCTCTGCTTGACAGTGGCACAGGAAAATAACTTTCTTGGGTGGCGTAAGCTGAGATTTGAAATTGGTATGGTTTGGTAGGTTGCGTAAGTGGGAGGGGAGAGAGTTCCACTGTTTAGCTAAAGAGTAGGATAGTAGTAGTTGGCCAGGAGGGTGTGATGGTTTACGAACCTGAAGGAGATTTTGGTTTTTGGATCTGAGTGAGTGGTTCAGAATATAGGGTTTTAAGTATATAGCAAGAGAAGGGCAGTTGGCAGGTTTAAAGATAAGCTTGTGGGCAATGTTGAGTTGTAGGCAACTAAAGTAGTTGAGTAGTTCAAGCCATTTAAGGGTGTGGAGGGAGTGGCAGTGGTGGGATGAGTTTTTTGAATTGGTTGCAAATTTGCAGATTTTGTGGTAGCAAGAACTGAGTTTGGATAGTAAGCCAAGATGGAGATTGGTGAACAGGGGAGCGCCGTACATAAGAGAGGGGCGAAGGAAGGTAGATGCAAGGGTTTGCCTGGTTGAGGAAGCGGTTGTGCTTGTTGAGGAGACCTAGTTTTTGGTGGGCTTTCTTGACTGAGGAGTGGATGTGGGTACCAGATTTTAGTTCTTCATCAATGATGATGCCAAGAAGCTTGGTGTTGGGAACAAGTTCAAGTGGTGTGTTGTTCTGCCTATGTATGGTGAATGAGTTTTTGTCAATCATGGGGTTTTTAGTAGGGGAAAAAATCATAAGTTTAGTTTTATTTGCATTTAGAGCCAGATGGTTGGATTGCATCCAGGTTTCTGTTTTGGAGAAGGTTAATTGGGTTTTTGCTAGGAGCTTGGAGGGGGAGAAGGCTGAGCAGATGATATCCTCTATTAAAACCTATACATTTAATTCAGCTACAATAATACATGTACATTTTTCTTCAATCCAGCAGGGTGCACTGTTCGTACATTTCAACACAAGCTAAGATCACAAATACATTTTCACCACAGGCATCTGTACAAAATCAGTTTGATATACAAATAACATAGAGTTCTAATACATTTGTAACACACGCATCTTGTACAAATCAATTTGACATTCAAAGGACATATCATTCTTTACAAAACTCCAGCTGGCTATGCTGCCACTTGCCCATATCATCACAACATATCTGTACTGTATGGCATATCTACTGCACATCTGTATTATATGTAATGTTGTTTTGCTTACTTAGCCCCAAGCCCTGGTTGTGGCTGAAAAGGGTCACTTGACTAGCACATTTCTTTAGTTACAAACAGTAACAACTTAAGAGCTGAAGCATTTTAGGACTAAATTTAGATCACAGAAATGGGATTTAGTCTCCTTTGAGACTGAACACACAGAAAAACTATTTTTATACTGTAAAGCATACATCTCCTACAGAATCACTCTTGTCAGCTAAAATGACTTTTGAGAACCCCTCCAACACCCCAGCAATAGGGGCTGTTACATGTTCATCAGCCAAGAATACAGTTTGAGGATTCTGACAGTTGGGTTATCTCTGATATGACAAATGAATTAGCCAGTGTAGATATGTATGTATACACATATATACGTCTGTTTATAAACTTACCCTTACTTCATGAAATATACAACCTATGTAAATGCAATCAGCCACTGAAGTCCCCCCCCTCTCCATATATATATATATATATATATATATATATATATATATATATATATATATATACACACACACACACACACACACACACACACACACACACACACACACACACACACACACACACACCCCAAATAGAAAATATTCTTCATATGAAACCATAAGACTTTCTTGTTGTGGGTTTTTCAGCCTCCTGTAATAAATGCAGCACATCCTCAGAAAAAAGATACCTGAATGGAATCAAAATCTGATGGCATGTTGGATGAAAAATATTATTATGTTGTGTGAGCAAGTCCATCCTGTGAGGGAACTTGTAGTGGATGAGAAGGCCAAACCAACTGTATGGGCCATGGGGGGTGGATCACAAAGAATATTTTCAGTTTGTCCTTTTTGATTTTGAGCTGGACCTTTTGGATTACATGAAGGGAAGGTATTTTCCTCACTGTGAAAAAGGCATGGCACCATTGTCCAAGCCTCTAGACATGGTACTCTGGAAAATAGATGGAATTGCCTGTTCAGAGTGCATCCAAAGAGATCTATTTTGGGAGCACCTCAAAGATGAACAATCTGCAGGAAGACATCTCTGTTCAACATCCATCCATACAAAAGGTTCTGCCCTGGGTCCGTGAATGGTGTCTAGTAAAAGGTATCGTTTGTACAATTAAAGCCATATGCCGGGGGCAGTGGTGCAGCATTTGTGTTGTCTCCTCACAGCAAAAGGTTCTCCGGTTCAATTCTTGGCTGGGGTGCCTTCTATGTAGAGTCTGTATATGTCCTCCCTGTGTCCATGTGGATTTCCTCTGGGTGCTCCGGTTTCCTCCCATGTTACAAAGACATATGTCTGGAGCAGTTCTCCCAGGGCCTCCGCTGAAAATTGGCTTTGTTCCAAGTCGGACTTTCCCGGTAAACAAATGTTACATAAATAAAAATAAATATACCACAAGGCTCTTAAAATCTCTCTTGCTGAGGTCAGCGAGTTACTCAAAATAAGCAATTAGGAACTGGATTTTGCCTTGAGGGAGGAATGCCACCATGGAGACAGTACTGAAATATCAGTGGTTACCAGATCCTGAGATGGAAGGAGGATAGACTTTTTTTAAGTTTATTATGAAACTCTAGCATAAAACATCCATAGTGAAACTATGAGGGAGGAAGGGTGGCCTAATGGTTAAGGTGTTTGCCTTACAAACACAAGGTGCAGGGTTTGAGTCTCACAAGGGATAATTGGCTAGGCTTAAAATGGCTCGCAAGGGCAGTGAGCTTAGTACTAACCTATTAACCTATGAACCTAAGATCTGAAATAAGTTGATCTTTCAAAGAAATCAAGAGAAGATTGTTACATAAACAGAAGTAAATTATGTAGCCCCTGAAGCCTGTGGAAAGTACTGATGGGTGCTAGACATTTGGTAAATATTCTTGCGGCAGCAGAAATTCCAAAGAACAAACAGGAAATAGAAAATGAAATTGCAAGGCACTGAATCTCTACAATTTTCAGAGATCTGGGTGAATTGGAATTTAGAAATGATTCTTTTAAGTACACAGCAACCAAGAAGGCATAAGGAATGTTTATTGGAAAGAGTGTTTGTAAAGATAAGCATTTTGAATTTTGGAACTATTAAGAAGGTGTTGAGAACAAATTTAAAGACAGAAAAAAAAAAACAGAAGCAAAAGAAAACAATCAAAGGATATAATTTCTTTACATACTCTTGTGAAAAATCATACCACTCTTTCTATGGGCCACCGGTAAAACAAGCAGCAAAAGGACAGACATGCTTCATCTGCTTCATCGTCCTATGAGCATCAGCATGCAGAAAAGCAGGGAGGATTCAACCTCTAATAAAACTCATTAATGGCCTCTGGAACTCCTTCTTGGACAACAATCTGAGGAATGCCCTCCACTCCAACAGAAACAATAAGCGACTTCTTCCAGCCAAAGCAGTCATTTAGTGGGTCCACATGCCAAGAAGCTGTCCTTTATCACTCTGTAAAAGGGACATGACAGCAGGAGGAACGGAGACCCCCTGGTATGAAAACAAACCATACTGACATATTTTCAGTTGCAAACATTATACATTGTATATAATCTTCTGTAAAGTTATTGTCAATTGAACATTACTGCTTCTTACTGAAGTTGGTGTGCCTTGTTTGCTGTGGCATAGACTGGATTCGGGCCTGCTGGATCTAGCTTTGTTTGTGTAACTTGAGCACTAATCCAGGCATTCTCTAAAGTATTCAATTGTATTTATTACTGCTTGGTAGTAACTTGATTAAAGTGTAGCTATCATTCTAAGTCTTTTGGATTAAGCACTTGGGCTTCAGACCAGTTGTTTTACATTAGGAAGGTTTGTGGCATGCACTGTGGTGGCAGGACAGGTAGCTTTCATCCTTCTAAGTTGGGAACTGCTGATTGAGAGCCCAGTGTCTGTTATTCTTAAAGTGTATTAGTTCTGGTTTAAGCACTTGGGCTTCAGGCCAGTTATTTTACATTAAGAAGGTTCGTGGTCTGCACTCTTGTGGGAGAAGAGGCTGGACTCTGCCCTTCTGAGCTGGGAATTTCTGGTTAAAGGTTTATAGTGCCTGAATATTTGAACTGTATCTTACTGAAATTGGTACACCTTGTTTGCTGTAGCATAGACTAGATCCAGGCCTGCTGAATCTAGCTTTGTTTATATGCTTGTTGTTTGTTTGCTTGTTATTTCCTGGAACGCTGATTCCACCTAATACGGCTTCTCAGCTTCTGTGGATCACTAGTGATATCTGCATTGCTTACTGTACTTATTTCCTTGTTTCACTTGAAAGAAAGTTACTGTTTGTCGTTTTGCATTTAAGTTACCTGTAACACATTGCACTTAAGTTACCTGGCACTTGCTCACTAAAGCAATTATATAAGTCAACACTAAAAATTAAAAGCACTACACCCTCACTCCCCACTGGCCCTTGTTTTCAATTATAAAGGAATTCCCAATATTATTCTAGCATGTCCAAAGGTCAGTTGTCAATCTCCTCTCTGGTCCAGCTGGTGAATCTGGGAATCTTGAGGCAATGTTACAACTGCCTCATGTACACAGACAACCCTCTCCTCCTCCCAACAAATTCCAACACATGTGAGAGATGCAACCATATAGCCAAACTGGAGGCTAAGCTCTCTCAACTCAGTACTGGCATAACCAGTCAGGAGGAGAAGGAAACCACACTCATTACAATTCCAGTCTCACATAGACCTACCACGACAGCAAACCAAACACATAATCACAGAAAAACATACTCGGAGGCTCTAAATAAAGATCTGCCTAAGCAGCAGAGACCTCCAAAGCAGACACCCAAGCAACCGCTACCCCAAAACAAAACACGTGCAACACATATCTCACAAAGCCAGCGTGCTGAACAGTCACAGCCCTTAAGACTAAACAACACACCTGATACACTTGTAATAGGTGACTATCGTCAGGCACACTGACGTCCCGCTCACCAGGCTGAACAAGGAGAGGGTCACGGTGAGCAGCCTGTTGGGCGCTAGGATCCGCCACATAACACAAGCACTCAGGTCACTCCAAGGCAAGTACAAATATGAATCAGTCATTGTCCATGCTGGTGTGAATGACCTGAGACGTACCTCCCTGGACTACATGAAAAGAGACATAGAGGAGCTCTCTGAGCATGTAGCCCAGGCCGGTATGACCCTGACCTTGAGTAGCATCTTACCCTCACCAAAAATGATGTCACAATATGAAGACAAGATGATCAATTTCAACAATTGGCTTAAGTACTGGTGTCATTCAAAGGGGATCCAATGCCTGTCAGCTTGGGATGATATGCTCGACAAGCCACGATGCTTCGCTAGGGACGGCTTGCACCTGTCACCCCTGGGCTTTCGGATATTGGCAAAGGCTCTTGCTACCACCATAGTGCCTTTTTTAGGCAAGGATCAAAAGACAAACCACCTCCATAGGTATCACAAGGGATAAGAAACTAAGAGTAATGCTACCCAACGCCAGAAGTCTAAACCTCAAGATGCACGGACTTGAAACTCTCCTTAGCATGGAGAACATCGATATCTGTGCAGTAACAAAAACCTGGTTCAGGGCTCCCGAGAGCACCCCAGCACTACCAGGTTATACCTCATACCATGCTTTTCAGCCCCCAAACTTGGACCGAACCACAAAAGGAGGGGGAGTATCGATATTCATCAAAGATACCCACACCTCCAGGTTGGTGGCAAAGCACGAAGCATCAGAGACTATCCATGTGCAACTAACAGTGGGTAAAACTGCCTTCCAGTTTATTGCCTGCTACAGACCACCCTCCCAAACCCAGGAACCCCACTCGGCCTTCCTGAGAACACTGGAAAATATGAAGGTCTCTCCAAACAGCATTATACTGGGCGACTTCAACTACCCAAACATAGACTGGGGGCATTACTCTAGCTCCAACACACTAGCCCAAAGGTTCCTAGAATTTATAAACTCAAATGCTATGGAACAACTTGTTACCACTCCCACAAGAGGGGAAAACATACTGGACCTGATCATCACCAACATGGGGACTCTATGCTCCAGACCAGAAGTGTATCCCTCACTGGTAAGATCAGACCATAAACTAATCTCACTGGATATTCACATCCCGGCCCCACCCCCTGCCCAGAAAACCACAGTGAAAAACTTCTCTAAAGCAAATTTCACACTCCTCAAAACCGAGGTGGAATCCTTCAAAGCCCCCGGGCCTGTGGAAAATACGGCCCAGACCGCAGAATCCTTTATAAACTCATTCTATGAGCACCTTCAGGAATGCATGGATCATGCGATCCCAAATAAAACCAAGACCCAATCCTCCAAAGTCAGACGTCCTGTCTGGTGGACCCCAGCCATAAACAAACTATACAGTAGAAGGAGGAAGCTACTAAATGATAGAGCAAAATCCCAAAAAGGGAAGGCATCACTGATCAGTATTAGCAAAAAACTACGGGCACTCATAAAATTGTCTAAGGCCAGCTTCGAGAGACAAATTGCACAGGACACTAAGGATAATCACAAGGCTTTCTTTAGTTATGTTAGGAACCTGGGTGGTAATTCCCAGATATGCTCAGAATTAGTCCAAAATGACAAACAATACACCGAACCCACAGACATTGCCAACATCCTAGCTGACAGGTTCAGCGCAAATGTCTCCCCCCCTCCCCACCAAAAGGGCAAATATCTATCCCAGCAGAGTGCTGCCCCCCTGACATCTCAGATGCTCAGCTAAGAGCTGCCCTCTCCAAAGCAAAAAACACAGCATCAATGGGACCATACGGTGTCCTGGGCTGCGTCCTACATGAACTCCAAGAAGAGCTAAACCCAAACATAAAACTACTGTTCAATCTCAGCCTTACTACAGGATATGTGCCCAAAGAGTGGCGTACAGCAACAGTGGTCCCTCTCCATAAAGGTGGTGCCTCAACGGATCCTGGAAACTATCACCCCATAAGCCTGACTAGCTTGGTCTGCAAAGCTATGGAAAGGATCATCATGGACTTCATAAATAAAGATATTGGGGACCTACAGACACTGGATCCTACCCAGTTCAGCTTTGTTAAGGGCAGATCTTGCCTCTTAAACCTGGCTGATTTCTTTGAAACAGTCACCAAGGCCATTGACGAGGGGAAGGTGGTCCACACAGCCTACCTGGACCTCGCAAAAGCCTTCGATACAATACCCCACTCAGGCATTATAGATAAGCTCACCAGCTTAAATATAAACCCCTATGTCACTAGATGGATTGCAAACTGGCTCAAGGACAGAACCCACATGGTTAGAATTGCTGGAGCCATGTCAGACTCCAAACCAGTTACAAGTGGTGTCCCACAAGGCTCAGTGCTGGGACCTCTCTTGTTCGGTATATATTTCTCAGAGGTACAGGCCAACACGGAAGGACTGTGGCTGACCAAGTTCACAGATGACTGCAAACTGGGCGCCATAATTGACTCTCCAGCCGACACAAGCATCCTCCAAAATGCCTCAAAGAAACAGACAACTGGTGCCAGAGCCATGGCCTCAAGCTAAATGCCAAAAAGTGTATAGTCATCCCCTTTGGCAAAAACAAAGTGCCCACAAATTACCACATAGGTGGTAATCCATTAAGTACAGAAGAAGTAATTAGGGACCTGGGGACCCAAGTTGATAGCAATCTCTCATTTGACAACCACGTGGCCAAAGTGGTTAGAAAAACATTTTATATAGCCCACCTAATCATGAAGGGATTCACATCTAGATCAGGGGAGGTCATCGTGCCTCTTTACTCATCCCTCATCAGGCCCATAATTGAGTACAATGCCCCTTTTGGGATGTACCTTACCAGACACCTGCAGCAACTGGAAAGACCCCAAAATACCTCACCAAGAGGATCAAAGGGCTCAAACAGATGCCATATGCTGCCCGGTTAAAGAAACTCCAGCTCTACTCAGTGGCATACCGCCTGTTCAGAGGCAATCTGTGCCTGACGTATAAAGCCATGTCCAACCCGGAATTAATGGACATGCTGCACCTCAGAAAATCCAAATCCCATCGAGCTACGCGCTGGAGAGACTTGCACCTCAGCACTGAAATAAACAGGACATGCTGGAGGGACAGATTCATAACCCAGAGGCTCCCTTCACTCTGGAATAAAATCCCAGTATAGGTTAGGCAGAGTCCCTCATTGACTCTCTTCAAGAGGAATCTTGATGAGTGGATGGGAGATCGTAGGTTTACCCCGGGTATCACTTCTGTGTCACTGTTAGACAGAGGCACAGTATACTAACCTCAAAAAAGGGCATAGCAAAATAAATTTAAAATGGGTGGCGAAAGCCAAACACATTCTGGCTAGGCTTATAAATGCCCTAGGGCAGATAGCCTAGTATGAACCTATGAACCTACACCTCATTCAATTCCTGGATTCCCATGAACCTCATTCCTCCTACAAAACATTATTCTGCATCTATTGTTCCCACCCACAATTCACATTTTTTTTCTATTTAATTTGTTCCTACCCTTTTCTAAAGTTCCCACTTACAGTTCTTTTATCTCTTTTATTATATTCATTACTTCTAATACCATTGGTTTAGACTTTGATTTATATTTTCTTGTAAATGCTTTTTGGTGGCCACCAGAATTAAACTCAGCAAGGCCTTACTATGTCTAGGCAATTCAGATGCTGTATCACAGCTCAAAAAAGTTATTTCTTTAGTTACCTAATTTGCTCACCCAGTACTTCTGACAGAGTAGTCTGCAGGGAATTTTTTAAGTCTGTAACTCATTACACTCCCAAAAAATATGTCCTCAATTACTCCTTTCTTCCCCATCACACCTCCAACATTTGCAGTCTACCTGAAGAAAAACTTTTTGGAGTCAGCTTGAGGTATAAAAATACCCATGTGAACACTTCCTAGCAGAAGTCCTAAATCTTCTAGACTTGTTGCATATTTGGGAGCCACACATGTATCCTCTCCCACTGTTTCTTGTAAATCCAGACACTCTTTTCAATCCTTTCTAACCTCCTCCTATTGATTACTACAGTTACTATGCAATAGTTTATAAGCCCTCCTAATTACTTGTTTTTTATCAACAGCATCTGTTCTACATTCAACTAAAACTCTACCAGTGCTGGTCTTTCACTTAGGATGCCCTATTCACTTCTCTTTGCCTATACTCTGATATTAATCTGTGATAGGGAAGGCTGTCTCTAGCCTACAGTCTAAATATATTCTTGGCCTCTTCCCATTCTATTACTTTCCCTCTAATTATTTGCTCCCATTAGCTTGGTTCCTTTGCCAATTTTCTCCATTAAATTCCAGCTCCCTCTTGCCTATTCTCTGTACTCCTAACTGCAGTCATACCTAATCGGCAGAATGTCCTTCCTCCATTTCTGTGCTGGCTTAGTTCCGAGAATACTTTCTGCTACTTTATGAATAAAACATTCTGTATGGCTATTGTTTTTTTTATGGGCCAGCATCCCAAATCCCAGTCCCTCTTTAGTTCTTGAGCTCCCCTCCATTTCATTATCATTCCTTTTCACTTCAAATTATAGCGTTCTGCTTGTGCTGTTGTATAGGAATCTTAACTGTGTAGCTATGAAATATACCTTCAAATCAGGTAATTGCAGACCACCTTGTTCTACTGGAAGGATCAACTTATTCCACTTGACACTTGCCCTCTTCCTCTCCCAGATGAATTCCTTCAAATCTTTATTAATTGGTGTCCGCAGCTTCAACTCTAGTTGATAAAAATATGCCTGGCCTCTGTATAAAACTAAACATTTTCACTGCTTGTATCCTGCTATCCATATCCATAAAACAGAGCTTCCACTTTCTCAGTTTTTGCATTAAGTTTTGTTTAGTCTCTTCCCACATATCCTTAGCTACCATAATAGAATCCTTTTTAACCCATACTCCAAAGTACTTCATTTTATCTTGTCCCCATAAGTATGGGTATGCTGAACCAGTTTGTGTGTGGGTAGATAATTTTCAGGTATTGCCTTTGTTTTATCTTCATTAATTTTGTATACCAAGAAGACTTGAAACTGTCTCAGAGTGTTCCACAACAGTGAAATGTCCTTTTCTGGCTTTATTAGGTAATTACATCCTTGAATTTCTGAGCCCCTTATTTTCTTTGCCAATGTTTTTTAAATAAAACACAAATAACAAAGGGAAAGAGGATACCCCTGCCTAGTTTCTCTTTTCAAATAGAACTTATCAGACAGGACCTCCTCCCAACTTCCATTTTTACCTCTAGTCCTTTGTATATCCTCCTAATTAACCTTATTAGTGTGTCACAGAATGCAAATGCTTCCATTGTCCTACTTATAAAATCCCACCTTACTCTGTCAAATGCTTTTTCTGCTTTGAGACCCACAAACAACAGTGGCATTTTCTTACAGTTTGATTCCCTCCGGATCATCACTGTTGTATTAATGTCATCAAATGTCTGCTTTCCCTCCACAAAACCACACTGATCCATATCTATCAATTTTGGCAACACCTTTGGCATTCCTTTACCCATTATATACAAACACTTTATAATCATGGCTTAGAATTGAAATGGGCCTTTATGAAGCTGGATCCGATGGGTCTTTACCATCTTTAGGTATTATAGCCACCACAGCTTTCTTCCAGGATGTTGGTGTTTCTCCTCCTTTTAAAATACTGTTACACAAAACCTTCCAGATCTTTATCACTTTCTTCCCTTCTAGCTTCCAAAGTTCCATAGGAATACCATCTATTCCTGGAAACTTTCCTGTAGACTGGTTATACATCGCCATTTTTATCTCATCTCCTGCTATTCTGTTAATAATTCAGCATTATCTACCTCTAACCTTGGCATATTCAGTTCTTCCATAAATATTTCCATTTGTGCTTTTTCTTGATTTCTGCATTTCTTGGCTTTATAAAGATGTTCATAAAATTGCAGAAATAATTATAATACCTCTACCAGATCTCTGGTTATTTTCCTTGTTATAGGCTCCCTAAGTTTGGCAGCAACCCCTTCTACTTTTTGTCGCATGAGTTGTTGTGCTATAAGCTTTTGTACTCTGGAGTTATAATGAAAAAGCAGTTGCTTGACAACAATCTTTCTAAAGGTTGCCTGATTATTAGTACCAAATATAGCCTATCTGAACCTATACTTTGCCTCTGTAATGTAAGCCTTTAGAATATATGCATTCCCAAAGCCAGGAAGATTGTTATTGTAATACTGTTACATAAGGGTTACCTAACCATTGGTTATGGTAACTACAGACTCATACTTGTGTGTAAAATTATTGAACTTATCTCACCTTCATCCCTTTGAACTTGTCAAAGGCAAGTCCTTTCTTTTTCACTTTGTTAATTTCTTTAAAAAAAGTCAAACAGTAGACAGCGGTTTCACAGTAGATACAGAACATATAGACCTGGCCATGGCCTTCGATACTATTCCCCATGTAGGCACTACTGATCGACTTGTAAATCTGAAAAATGTTCATATGTCATGCAGCGAAGAGCTAACTGGTTGCCTGACACAACCAATGAGACTACTGTCACAGGAATCACTTCTGACATCAAAAACATTACCACTGGCTCTCCTATATCGCATCTACTTGTCTAGTTATCAGATCTTCAGACCAACACTTCTGGCATATGGTTATCTAATTTTACAGATTACTGTAAAAATTACTGCTGTTATTCGATCTTCCACTGATGCACAATTGCTCCAGAATGGGTTAGACTAAGATAACAACTGGTGCAAGAACAATGATTTCAAATTAAATGTGAAAAAAAAATACAGTTCATTTTGCTAAACAAAGCATTTGTACATCATACATACAGATGACAAACCCCTCCAACTGGACACTATTGTAAGAGATCTAGACACTCTGGTCAATAATTCTCTATCTTTGGCATTTGCTGACGTCTAGTAACAATCTATGAATCATGCTTCCACCCTACTTTGGAAAGCTTTCTATCTGGCTCATCTAATTTCCACATGTATCTATAGCCAAAGATGATTTAATCCCCTTAGACATATTTCATTAAACACATTTTTGAATATAATTCCCCTTTTGGCATATATATTTGTCTAAACTTATCACCCAATTTGATATACCTGAGAGATTACTAACTAGAAAAGATAAATCTCCTTAAGACCCTCAATAATCTGGACAGACTGGCAGCCCTCTCTCTCTGCATTCTATCTCTTATAGAGTCCTCCATGTTGATCTGTGTCTAGGATTTCAAGCAATGAAAGCTCCAACCATGCTTTATCTCTTACTCCTTCCCAAAACAAATGATTTCTCAAATGGCCAGTTAAAGGAACTACACCCACATCAACAGATAAATAAGGCACACTGGCATTACAGAGTTAGATCTCATCTTATCCCTCACCTCTGGAATAAACTCCACTACACAGAAAACTAGTATCCTTTCCACTTTCAAGGTAAGCCTAGATAATAAGATGGTCAGCCTCAAATTCTCCCTTGGTCTATCTTGTATTGCCCCACATAAGGCTGAAGGGAACTTTTTAACACATGGGATATTGGCTAGGCTTGTAGTTGTCTTTACGCTGACTGCCTAGTATTTACCTATAAACATGCCAGCTTCTAACACAGAAGCCCACAATCTGTAATGCAGAAACTTCAACCTCTGGGCCATCATATCAAGCCACCCACCACAAGCAAGTGAATTAAATAAAAGTTAAAGGAAATACCCTAACTGGCCACCAATACCAAATTTCAATTACTAACTGCTATATAATTACATATGTGTACATGTTTTTTGCTTGTTCGTCACTCACTGTCCTGGTATCCTCCATTTGTCATATTAGTTGATGTGTGAGAGGACCAACCTTGGTTGGTTTCATCCATTCCATCAAATGTTCCACCATAATCTTCTGGAATATCCCACACTTACACGAATGCTCTTTCTAGTGCGTGTCATGATGCCACATGCTGGGTAAATAAGTATGGTTATTCTCAGAGCCTAACAATTCACTCTTAACTACCACATAACATCTTCCTACAAACCAAGACACAAAGATGAACTGACACCTACACTGTTAAAAAGTAATAAACACGTACACACTTAGCCAACATTTTTGGCATTCCAACAGCTGGGACTGCACAGTTGGGCCACCACACACAAGGAGATGGAGAAAACTTGGTAGTTTTGACAAAAAAAGAAGGGTCCTGATACAGATTAACTGACAGAGTAAAAAAATATTCATTGTTTTTATCATTAAGCATAGATCAACTGACAGACGTATACATTATGTGTTATAGCTAACATTAACAATTGTCATTGATGAGTTCCTGGCTTGCTTCAATCACAACTAGCAACCACTAGTGTGGAAAGAGCTGCAATAGAGTCCAAGGACAAACATTCAGAAGGCTATATATCATAAAAAACAGCTATGCTAAAGGGGGTTTGGCTCCTACAGTCACATCTGACAAAAATGCTTGGTAAAGGTGTGCACTACACAAATGTCTGTAATGGAGACATTCTTAAAGCAAGCAGTAGAAGTAGCCACTTCTCTAGTGGAATGGGCTTTAAGCGAAGTAAGCGCCAGCAGGCAGCTCATAAACCAGATGAGCAGAAGATCCATCTTCCTGAAACAGTACACCCAGTCCATGTAACAAATGAGCTGAAGGTGTGACTCTCTCTGTCTCTGTCTCTCCTAGTTTCTGCTCTGGCAGTGAAAACAGGGAAATAAATGGAATGGAGGTTCCTTGTCAGGAGACTCAGAGAAAGCACTTTCAACAGAGTCAAAAACAGGTATTTGGGTAGAAAAATAAAAGATGATCTTTCCAAATACCTTTCTTGATCATCAGACAGGGAATCACCAGAAACTGGGGGAACTGATTTATTTTTCCACAAAAATTCCAGTCACCCTTCAGAAGATTTAATGCTTGCTATGAACTTTGAGTCAAGCCAACACACTCTTCCATGTTTACAGAAAAAAAAAATCTGAGGAAGACAAATATTTAAACTTTTGTCTCATTTCTTGGAATATCCCTAGCAGGAGACAAACTTCTGCATGGAGCTTCACCTTGGGGTACAAATCTATTAGTCTAGCTATGTAGATACACCCCCCACTCCTTCCTCAGAGACTGAGAAGAGTGACTTTTCCATGCCCACGAAGAGCACCTGAATAGATACACGGCATGTGGCTGACCCTGATCGAGGGCAGCTAACATGACTACACCAGAGGGATCCAGAGAACAAAATGAATGCTCTGAGGTACCAGTAATGACCGCAGCAAAGTCACCCATCAGCAGATGAGACACAAATTGAGTCTGCAGTGTTGGCATGGGATCCCTTAAATTTTCTTTTCCTTGGATCTGAAAGAAGCCTGATTCCCTGTTAGCGGTTAGGTAAAGTTAGGAGGCAGGTAAGTTGTCAAAAGTAATGGTCACAAGCAAAATACACAATGACACTCATGAAACACACCTGCCCCCAATAAAACATTGCAAGTCCCACAAAATAAGCACACGTGTCTTTTCACAAAACGTGCTTAATGTAAGCATGAGCAGTGAAAGTTAAAAATAGAAGGTAAACAGACTGTCAGACCAGCCAGTCTTGAGAGTCCCTTAAAACACACATTTCCTATAACAATATTTTCTCACAGAAATTTAGCACATTTTTCACAGAAAACAACATATAGTGGAAGGTTTCTCCAAAGGGAACTTACCTGCCCAGCAATGGAAGACCATTAGCTGACCATTAATCCTCTAAAGCCCACAAGGCAGCACTCTCTAAGGTGGGCAAGAAAGTACTGAAATGTTTGGCACACAGGCTGCTGGTTTTCTCCACTTGGAGCTCATTCAACCAGCAGTCTGGGTGGCAGTGTAGGGAGTCCAAGGTTTTGGAAGACTGCCAGGCTGTTACATCCTAAGCAAGATATAACCCATATAGCTTAGCTACTGTAGCAGTGATTTATGAATGACTTTCAACAGGTGAGTGTCTGAAGTTTTAAGACACAGAAAGTACAGTTTTGTACCTACCATAAATGTAGATGTCCGAACTGGATAGCATCTGCAGTCATAACAAGTGGGTTGTCCTGTCGTCAGGCAGCCCTGCAGTCGGCCGGATTCCAAAGTCCGGGTCCGCTGATGTCGCACTCCACCCGACGTCATCTCTGTTGGTCTTCGGTATAAAAGCATCAGCATTTTCCTCAGTGTTTCTTGCCCCAGATGCCAGTAGCCCTCTTGCAGGCTAAAATTTGGATAGATGCCAATGTTTCCAAATAGATAGAGGTAAACACAACAATAAGCATATATGTACATATATACAAACAAATACACCATAAAGACTCCCCAACAGCTAGCTATTAGGAGGGTAAACATCCTAGGAGTACCACAGAGGGAAGGAGGTGACTGCAGATGCTATCCAGTTCGGACATCTACATTTATGGTAGGTACAAAACTGTACTATGTCCTTCATGGATGCATCTGCAGTCATAACAAGTGGGTAGAATACCATAGCCAACCAGGGGAGGAGGATTAGAGTAGATTATGGTGTGTTTAGGATCCCTTGCAGTACAGCAGTGGCAAACCCTGCTCGGGATCTGGAATATAGAGGTAAATTGTAATGCTTGGCAAATGTATGCACGGAGGTCCAAGTAGCCGCCTCAATAATGTCTTTGGTTGCCAGAAGGCTGTGGTAGTGGCTGTTGCCCTTGTAGAATGAGGTCTTATGTTCTGTGGAATTGGTTTTCCATGGAAGGAGTAACAGTATCGTATGCAATTTCCTATCCATTTGGAGATTGTCTGTTTGGAAATGGCTTTTCCTTCCCTTCCTGTTGCATAGGCTACAAAATGTTGGTCAGTCTTTCTGCTATTTTTTGTTCTGTCCAAGTAGTAGCGTAGCTGTCTATGTACATCCAAGGTATGCAGTATTCTTTCCCCTCTGTTTTGTGGGTTGGGAAAGAAGGTAGGTAGGTGGATTGCCTGGTTTAAAGATACTCTGGATACCACCTTGGGCATAAATGTAGGATTAGTTCTCATGGACACTCTATCTTGGTGGAAGATTAGGAAGGGTTGCACTGCCATTAAGGCCTGTAGTTCTGAAACCCTCCTTGCTGAAGTAATTGCCAGTAGAAAAGCAGTTTTCCATGACAGGTGTTGTAGGTCTGCTGTTGCTGCTGGTTCAAAGGGAGATAGTGTCAACTTTTCTAGCACAAAGTTTAAATCCCAGGCTGGTAATGGTGGTTTCCTTGGAGGTTTTACATTCTTGATTCCTCTGAGGAACTGCCTGAGCAAAGGCTAAAAACCGGTGGATCAAAGCTGGATTCTGCTGAAATAGCTGATGCATGTATCTTGATGGAGGAGTAGGACAGGCCTGAATGAAGAAGTTCGGCCAGATACTCCAGAATGTTAGGCATATCTATGTTTGACACATCTTTTCCTCTTCGGTACTCCAAATGACAAACCTTTTCCATTTTCCAGCATAGTTCCTTCTTGTTGAAGGTCTGCGTGCTTCAAGAATAATGTCTTTAACTCTTTGGGAAAGTTCTGGATTAGCTGCTGCTATGTGATGTTCCATGCAGTCAGTTGCAGCGTTTTAGGTTTGGATGCATGATGCTGTAGTTGTTCTGAGTTAACATCAAAGGCATCAGGGTATTGGCCACATATTGTTCGAGACATGCTCTTCAGTAGTGGGTACCAGTGTTGTCTTGGCCAGTTTGGGGCTATCAGGATTATCCTTGGACGTTCTTCCTTGATTTTTAGTAGTACCTTGTGTATCAAAGGAAGAGGTGGGAATGCATATGCTGTTAGGCCTTTCCAGTTGAAGGAGAGTGAGTCCACTTTCCATGCTAGTGGGTGGAATGTCCTTGTGCAGAATTTTTGAGCTGGTGATTGAGTGGTGATGCGAATAGGTCTATCTGTGGCATTCCCCATTTCTTTGAGATGGTCTTGAAGATGTCGGTGCAGCTTCCATTCGTGGGCATCGTGGTTCTGCTTAATATGTCTGCTAGAGTATTGTCTTTCCCGAACAAACATTGCCTGTAACTGAATGTTGTAGCTGAGTGCCAGGGTCCACAGCTCCAAGGTCATTCTGCATAGGGGGTATGAATGAGTGCCTCCCTGTTTGTTGATGTACCACATGACTGTGGTGTTGTCTGTCCTTATCATCAACTGGCCCTCTTTGAGGAATGGTTTGAACTTTTGGATTGCCAGTTTTACTGCCAGCATTTCTTTTAGATTGATGTACAGGTGAAGTTGATCCTGTGTCCACAATCCTTGCACGCATTTGTCCAGCATGTGGGCCCCCATCCTAGGTCTGAAGCGCCTGTTGTGATGGTCTGGCTTGGTTGACATCTGCAAAGGGTAGGCCTGGGTTTGACTGGCATGCCTGAGCCCACCATAGGAACTCCTGTTTTAAGCATGGAATTAGTGGGATTTCTGTTTCTAGACTGTGTCTGTGTTGGGACCATAAATTCTTTAGGTACCACTGTAGTTTCCTCATATGTAGTCTGGCAAATGGGACCAAGATTATGCATGATGCCATGAAGCCCAAGGCCTGCAGAAATTTTCTTGCTGTTAACTTGTTCAGTTTTGTTAGTGCCAAGAAGTAAAGAGGAAGTTCTTTTGTTTTTCTGTAGTCAGGAATGCCATTTGTTGTACTGTGTCCAATTCCCCAAGAATGTCCTTGTTTGGGATGGTATCAGCCTTGACTTTTGTAAATTGACTGTGTATCCCAGTCCTTGAAGCAAGTAAATGACCCTTTGTAAATCTGTTGTCAGCTTGCTTTTGTTGTCCCTTGTAGTAGGCAGTCGTCCAGGTATGGGTAAATCTGAATTCTGTAGTCTGCAATGAATTACTGATGCCAGGCATTTTGTGAATACTCTGGGCAGTAGATTTTTCAAAGGGCAATGCTGAGAATTGATAGTGCTCTGATCCTGCAAGAAATCTGAGGTATCTTCTGCAGATTGCAGGTATGCCTCCTTGAGATCTAGAGTTACCAGCCAAGACTCCTTGCCCAGCATGGGAAGAAGTTGCTGTAGGGTCAGCATTTTGAATTTTGGGACAATGATGTATGTATTTAAGGTGGACAGGTCGAGAATTGGTCTCCAACTTTTTCCTTTCTTGGAACTAGGAATAGTCTGGAATAGAACCCTTTCCTTGTTCTGTTGTTGGCACTCTTTCCACAGCTCTCATGTTTGCTAACTCCATTATCTGGAGAGCCTCTGTTTTTTGATTTGGAGGTAGATTTGGCATTCCTCTTTTGACTGGTAAAGTGTGGAAGTGGAACCGGTAACCTTGATCTATGGTTTGTAAAATCCACTTGTCTTTTGTTATGTAGTGCCAGTTCTTTGAAAATAAGGTTAACTTTCCGCCTAGAGGAGCTGCTATTTTCCCCTGTAGGCGGAGTTAGGATTAAGTCACTGTGGTTGTGCTGATGTAGTGGCAGTGGCTGCCTGTGCCTCTGTTGTTACCTTGCCACTGTCGCCCTCTGTAGGCACCTCCTCTGGACTGGTTTCTGCCTTTGGAACGCCTATTCCTGCCCCTTTGAAATTCTGTGGAGTCAGGAAAGGACCAATTTTGGCAGGCCAGTTCCTGCTAAACCTTGGGGTTGAACCTGCAAGAAATCTTTAACAGTTTGAACAGATTTTGCCTTTTCTTCCATTTTCTTCATAACCTGCTGGGCAGGTGTACCAAACAAACTTGTCTTATCCATAGGAGCATCTAGCAACTTAGCTTTAACATGATCCGTTCCTTTTGCCTTGCATGCCTTCTTATCACTGTGCCTGTCATGGCTGATCTAAATGAAGCCTCCAGTGCATCATAGCCACATTTTAAGGAATGGTTGCTAACCTGTTGTATGTTATTTACCATCTCTAATACATATTTCTTATCAAGAGATTCATCAGTGGTTACTTTTTTAGTTAACTGATCAAGCATAAACTCTTGGTATTGTATCAAGTGAAACTGACAGTATAAAGCTCTAGCTGAGAGAGTAGCTGAAGTGTAGACCTTTTACCCCATCTGTCTAATGACCTTGCTTCCCTTTCAGAAGGAATAGGGTTTTAGCTGGCCTTGGGACCCTGGGATATAGTTTCTGTCTCTGCATGTGGGGCCTTCTATACGTGGTGATGAGTATCTGGCACCCCGTAAAACTTGTCTGCTTTGGCAGGGGCTGGGGTAAAGAATCAGAGCGGAGCAAACATCATTGAAAGCATCATCCACCACAGAGAGAACAGGAGGTATAGCTAAGGGCCTGTGCTGTGGGAGGTGCAGAAAGGTCCTAAGTCTTTTCTGGAGTCTGAAAAATCCTGTTGCTGCCATTGGAACTGTTCTCGCATGGCATGCAAGGTTTCAAAGAAGAATTCCTCTGGTGGGGAAGCAGCTGGAATGGATTCTTCAGCATCAGAATCTTCAAAATTGGAGAAGGGAGCCTCTGGCTGGTCAGTAATGTCTGATTCATCAGCAGAATCATCAGAAGACACTGGCTCAGGGGGCTCTGCCCTAGGTCTCTTCTCTGGGGGCTGAGAGGCCCTGTCTGGGTGAGATTGAGATCCTCTAATTAAAGAAATTAAATCTTCTGCCAAAGAAAGCATTTGAGAACTAGAAGAGGGCCTGGATGTGGTGGGTTTAACAGGCACTGATTTAGTAGTCTTGGCAGCTTTAGCCCTGGCGAAGGCCTTAATGGACATGGCTGCTGGAGGCCTAGCAGCACCACGTGCTGGGGTAGAGACATCCAAGGGGATGGTGTCTGATAAGTCAACCACCGTAGTGGGTAAAATTTCTGAGGTCGATTCAAGAGTTGTAGCAGGGGCCTCAGTTGTAAGAATAAGTTCAGCTGTACTTTGATCAGTTTTTTTGCTTTTCCATGGTTTGAAGATTGGGTAGTCGGAGGATCCACGGCATAATGTACGCAAAATCAGTACCGAAAAACTGTTCTGCAAACTCCGACCAGCGTTAAAACCGGTTGAAGGAGGCACAGGCCGAACAGGCTGCTACCCTAAACAAGGCAGACAGTAAGAGTGGAAATCTTTATGAGGTATTTGTTTCCCACAGGTTAACCAATTGTTAACTTTTTCTGACATCGGCTGAGGCAAGAAAGAGTCTAAGCTTTAGAAGTCTTGTAGTATGAAGTAATCTCTGGATCCGACCGAACAGCTTGCAAGAAAGACTGAGGAAAATGGCGTCGGCTGATGCTTTAAGACCAACAGAGATGACGCGGTGGAGTGCGACATCAGCGAAGCGGACCCGGACTTTGGAATCCGGCCGACTGCAGGGCTGCCTGACGACAGGACAACCCACTTGTTATGACTGCAGATGCATCCATGAAGGACATCTCAGAGTTGATGGCCACTAAGAATAACGTCTTTCAAGAAATGAACTTCAACGCCACCAAGTTAACAGGAAACAGCAAATGGGAAGACTGTCAATTAATGAAGTTCTGGACCATCAGAGGGAAGAAGTTCTTCAAAGATAGATGGAGATGCAAAGACTGATGGAGAAGCAACACTCATTTATGAAATGCTGAACACAGATGTAGCTGGCTCAACCAGTGGCCTTTGCCGGTCTGATGAATTAGTGCCCCAGCCCCTCAGCTCTTCAAGTGTAGAGCAAAAAAGGAGGTCTGCAATCAGATTAAAAAAAAAAAAAAAGAAATAGATTTTTCTTTTAAATTGTAGCAAACTGCTTTCTACAAACAAAGCAAGCAGCTTAAACCATGCATGAAGCACTATAGTGCTCAGGTTTACAGCACTCAGGTTTTACATTAAACAAAACAAATTATATGGTGGTGCTGCGGTAGCGTTGTCACCTAACAGTAAGACGCTGTCCAGTTCGATTCTCAGCTAGAGCGTCTTCTGCATGGAGACATGCGTGAATGGGCATACCTTTGTTGAAGGTTGTGCGTCAGGGCTGGTAACTCGGCACGTAAAAATCAATTACCAATCATTAGCGGACCGGAGTTCTGCTGTGGCGACCCCTAACCGGGAAAAGCCAAAAGACACAACAAAACAAATTATATTTACTCACACGTATATATATATATATATATATATATATATATATATATATATATATATATATATATATTACATACATACATCTGTTAAAATGCCAGGTTTTTGTGATATAAAAAATGCGACCACAACAAATCATTTCCAAACTTTTCCCACCTTTAATGTGACCTATAACCTGTACAATTCAATAGAAAAACAAACAAATCTGTTAGGGGAAAAATATAAAAACTAAAAAAACTTACAATAAGCTGGTTGCATAAGCGTGCACACCCTTAAACTACACCCTTAAACTAATACTTTGCTGAAGCAACTTTTGATTTAATTATAGCATTCAGTCTTCTTGGGTACATACCTGCCATCAATTAAAGAGACTCGATTTAACCCCAAATAAAGTTCAGCTTTCCTAGGAGGATTTTCTTGACATTTCCTCAGTTGCCTGCTACAGCAAAAGCCATGGTTTGCAGACAGCTTACAAAGCATCAAAGGGATCTCATTGTTGAAAGGTATTAGTCAGGAGAAGGGTACAAAAAAAAATTCCACAGCATTGGATACATCATGGAACATACTGAAGACAGTCATCAAAAAGTAGAGAAAACATGTCAACAGTGACTTTGCAAAGAACTGGACATCCCTCCAAAATTGATGAAAAGACAAGATGAAAAGTGGTCAGGGAGGCTGCCAAGAGACATACAACAACACAGAAGGAGATGCAGGAATTTCTGGAAAGTACTGGTTGTGTACTACATGTGACAACAATCTCCTGTAATCTGCATATGTGTGAGCTATGGGGTATGGCTGCAAAACAGAAGCCTTTTCTTACACAGAAAAACATCTAGGCCTGGCTAAAATTTGCAAAACAATACATCAAGTCTCCCAAAAGCATGTGGGAAAATGTGTTATGGTCTGATGAAACCAAAGTTGAACTTTCTCGCCATAATTCCAAAAGGTACATTTGGCGCAATAACAACACTTCACATCACCAAAACAGCACCATCCCCAAGATGAAGCATGGTGGTGGCAGTATCATGCTTTGGGGTTGCTTTTCTTCATCGGGAACTGGAGCTTTAGTCAAGGTGGAGGGAATTACGAACAATTCCATATACCAGTCACTTTTGGCCCAAAACCTTCAGGCATCTGCTAGAAAGCTGAAGATGAAGAGGAATTTCACCTTTCAACATGACAATGACCCCAAGCATACATCCAAATCAACAAAAGAATGGCTTCACCAGAAGAAAATTTGTCGGGTGACCTAAAGAGGGCTGTGCACAAGAGAAGCCCTCGCAATATGACAGATTTGGAGCACTTTTGTAAGGAAGAGTAAGCAAATATTGCCAAGTCAACATGTGCCATGCTGACAGACTTCTACCCAAGAAGACTAAATGCTACAATTAAATCAAAAGGTGTTTGAACACGGTATTAGTTTAAGGGTGTGCACACTTATGCAACCAGCTTATTGTACATTTTTTAGTTTTTATATTTTTTTGGATTTGCTTGTTTTTCAATTGAATTGTACAGGTTACAGGGCACATTAAAGGTGGGAAACATTTTGAAATTATTTATTGTGGTCTTATTTTTTAATATCACAAAAACCTGGCATTTTAACAGGGGTGTGTAAACTTTTTATATCCACTGTGTGTACATATAGGAGAGCTACAGAATCTTGAAAGACCAAAATCCTGACACCAAAATCTTGAAAGTTCAAAATACTGAAAACTCAAAATACTGAACACACACAGGATACCAAAACTTACTATATTCCAATACAAGTATATACAGAAACAAATAAAAGACAAACCATATTACTCTTCTCCAAGTATAAGCAGGGGGTCTACACCCCCATACCCCCACAGCTACTTAAATATATCAACTCCGAGATTACACTCAGTGTAGTGAAGTGCAATCTCGGAGTTGATATATTTAAGTAGCAGGGGGTTTGGGGGTGCAAGGGGCTTGCCCCCTGTGTATAGTTGAAGGGTAATATGTTTCTGTATGTACTTGTGCTGGAATATAGTAATTTTTGGTGTGTTTTCAGTATTTTGAGTTTTCAGTATTTTGAACTTTCGAGATTTTGGTCTTCAGGATTTTGGGCTTTCAGTATTCTGTAGTGCTCCCATACACACACAAACACACACACAGATATATATATACATATATATATATATATATATATATATATATATATATATGCATTTTTTTATGATTAAACTATAGAAAACTGCTTGCTACAAATGTAGCAAGCAGTTGCTACCAGTTATACTCTGCTTTCCAAAGCCAGTATGCAATAAAGAGATTGGAATTGGCCGAATGTACCCCCAACACTTTGAACATAGGGCAGTTGCCCCTCTAGCCTACCCTAGCTATATTACTGCTGCTGAACCACAATCCCACCATCCACAGGGTCATGACATGCAGAAATAGCTGACAAGTGCACACTGATTGTGGAATAAATGAGGCCCACATCATATGTGTGTCTGATATCATCTAAGATCACCTACAAAATGACCAACTGGGTTGATAAGGCTGCCACTCCACCAAGTCTGAAAACTACTTATATTTGGAAGTACAGATTTTTCAAGTGGAAAGTCTCCTATCAACACTGATAAAGTCTGAGACCGAGGCAATAGACACTCTGGGCTAAAAGACTCTTAAGGGAGGCCACTAGTCTCAAAAATCTTTAGAATCATCAGAACATCCTTGGCTAGGACTGGGAGATTTTTAGTAATGCTAGACATCCAAGTCCTTCAATCCGTATCTTTTCTGGTGAACATGGGAGAACGAGAATGAGTATGAGATTTGGTCTTTTTTGAACTTGCAGTGAGGTACAGATCAGCAGGCATAGCAGAATGCGATTCAAAAATTTCCAAAGCCACAGATAGAAGTCAACCATGTTTTCCCCACTGAAGGACAGGTTGTTTTCCGCTGTGCCTCACTTCCAGAAGGTTCCACTATGGTTCACTGACTGATATCCAGATTAAGCTACAACAGGATGAAGTCTCTCTGGACCAGGTTCATTCTGTATTTTGCCACTATAAAGGTCACATACATCAGACTGACTTTATTACACTTATAGTGGGACAATGAATTGTTAATGTGATATAAATGCATAGATAAGAAGTTTCTATAAGACAGAGATATAAGAATCATACTCCCTAAAGTTATTTTGTGAATGTTAGAAAAGATATGCTTCTGTATGCCTAAGCTGGTACACAGACATCATACTTAGATAATTTATCTCTAAAGATTGCCTCAATCTAAAATGTCACTTTTTGCTTGTTTTCATTTGTTACTAAAAGCTACTTAACTGTATTATTAGTTCTACTTTTGGTTTGCATTCTATAAAAAAATCATACTTTTCACTGCTTATCTTAGTTATTTTCTTTGTACTAGCAAGCTCCATGTCAGTGTACGTAGTTGAAGATTAATCTTAAACTATGTATTAGTCACTGTAGCAGTAAATCTTTTAACTCTGTATTCATCTTGCCTGGATCTAACAATACATTAAATTATAACAGTAAGCAAAAACAAAGTGACAGAGACTGTTTTTCTCCAGATTCCAGAAAGCAAATTGTTTGCATTTCAACAGATGGTATTTTCTACTGCTAGCTCTTCTGGTTTCTTAAAGGATCACCTGATAGTCCAATCAAAGCATTATTCCAAATCAAACCATAATTTTCCATGCTATAAAGTGAAGACTGTGGAGGATGAGGTATGCTCACAATCCTGGTGGTGAAGAAAAGGTTTTCCCTCAGTGGAAGTCAGATGCACTGGGCTAAACTCTCCAGAACAAAGGAGGACCATGGTCACCCTGGTCAAAAGAAGCCATAAAAAAAGTTAGAATAAACATTTTATTTTTGCTTTTAACAATTCTCCATGAACGAGAAAAACTGGTGGAAACGCATATAGGACCTAGTTCTAATAGACTTGCTCTTGGTGTAAGTGACACTCTCAGGTGTTAAACCTGTTTTATAGACAAGCCTTATAGCGGGGTACTTCACTTACATCAACAGCAAGTCCTTTAGGATCTAGCCCATAGCATATTCCCCTACCTTTCCACTCAAAATACATTGCAAGTCCTCATCCAGTAACTAAGAAACTGTACTGGAGACAAAGAAATTCCCTCTTCACAGTCCTAACTGAAACAGAAACTGGAACGCTACTGGACTGAGCTCCTGTTTGTCGTATAAGTGGTAGGCAACTTAGTTGGTCTGTTACAGCACTGCATTCCTTCTAAAGACAAACAGCTATCAATTAAATGCTGAAAGGAAAAGTCAGTTTCTTCAATTTGTTTGATATCCTGCAAAACTGGTAATAATGTCCACAGCCACCCGATAAATACCTTGCTATAGACAATGCTTGAATGTCCTGACTCCAAGGTGTACTGCATGTCTTTTAGACTGATGTATATTCTCATTTGAGAAAGGGAACAGAGACCCTGCACTGTGCAAGATTCTGAGTAATTTACTCTGTTTGTATTCAATGCTTCAATCATCAGAACTTGGAAAGAGAAGAGGTCCCACGGACCTGCCTCAGCTTCACTTGGTTGCTAACATCAACCAGTTCAGCTCTCTGACCAAAGAAGAAACAATGGGTTCTTCATGTTCAAATGACTCTCCAAATTATGTCAACAATTCTTCAGATAATGATCAAAACCTTTTCATATGGTTCCTGACATGCACACATTCATCATTACATTCACTGAAAGTTGACCCAGAATACTAAGATAAAGCCTGTCCATCAAACAAATCTGGACTGTGACCAACTGAAACAATGTTATTACTTCTTACACTCTCTTTCTTGTGTTAAAAATGTCAACCATACAACAAACTCAACAGCGCTTCACAAAACACTTTCTGCTGTAAATGGAACACATTCGATCATCTGTAATGGAATGTAAGCACTGATGATCTCTGAAAACGGATAAGAATCCTAGGTTTTCTTATAAGTAATTCTCTAAATGAGCATAGGGAAGGTAACTGTCCAAATAAGGATAAAACTGATTGTATCAAAACCAGAGAGTTGCTACTATAGATGTCAGACACTTGGAGAAAACTTTCCTAGTGAATTCTTAAGGGAAACATACAGAATTGAAAACTGAACCCACTTGAAACTTAAGAAATATGTTCTAATGTACGTATACTGGGATATGCTTATCAGCAGGACTATAAAAGGAAAATTCAGAAAAAGTGAACAAGCTGTAATAGAGCTGTACTAAATGAAGAATGAGCATAAATTGTTCAACAGATAAAAGTAAAAAAGTTGCACTGTACTCATCTTTTCTGTAAAATATGACGTGAAAGAATATGAGCAAAATGGTATAGAAAAGCATTTGGGACTGTGAGCATGCATTACAGCTTAAAATATTAAGTAAAAACATTCTTCCACAACAGTGCGCACTGTTGCAAAAATACAGTGCTTGAAGATTGTGGCTAGGTCACATGATAATGCCTTGTTTGGACAGTAGCTTGTCTGGGTCCCCTACCCACACCCAAGTGTTTAACTGTGAAAATAGGAAGCCATCTTCTAAAATTCAAACTATAGCTACTGGAAATCCTGTATGAGAACTTACAAGTAAGGAGAAAATAAATTCCAATCAGTTAAAGGAGATGCTGTGACCTTCCAGGCAGAGAGGATACCACTGTAGACAGACCTCATTATACTGCCTGTAAGAACTCTGAAAATTCTATTTAGTATTTAAAGAGCCAGGGATAGTAAAGGCAACAAATAATCTTTTATCCAGAGACACAGAATTTCTATGTTAGATGTTCTGCATTGTTCTGTTTTTGTAATTGTTTCTTTGGCTTTATCTATGAGGAAAGGTTTAGATCTATACAACAGGCCAAGTTTTTGTGTGCCTTTTTGACTGCTATTTATAGCATAGTCCATAGCACCATTTATTGTTACTCCAAGAAGTTAAGAGAGTGGTACAATTTCTATCTTAGTATTGTTGGATGAGGTGATATGAAACTGGTCTTTGTCAGTGTGACTTAGGAGTGAAAAGGAGCACATTTTAGGGGAGGAGGGGGAAAGAGAAGAAGTTGTGATTTGTCTAGCCACAAAATTAGGTCAAATTTCAAAATGTTTTATGGTATACAACCCACAAGATTGAGACTATGGATGTGCCAAGTAATAGGTTATTATAGACAAGGGAGTGATGCCATCAGATCACAGCATATGTAGCACACAGGAACACTGGGAAATAAAGCTGCCAATTCATTACAGAATGTCTAGAAGCACTGAGCTCAGTTAACCATAACTTAGACAATGTCATTTAGGTGTGCCTTCTGTTCGTCAAATTGCTACACTGTCAATGTAATTCCTTTAGACTTTCTCAAAAGGAACCTAACCGGATCAAAAATTTTATGAGATACAATGTGCCAGAGTTTATCACATTGCAATATCAAACTGAGAAGACAATTTGTTTTTTTTTTTTTTATAATCAGGCCCATTCCTCTATGCTCCGTTAATCTTTTATTACTGAGCTTTAGCTTCACACTTCAAATACTTTTAACTTCTAACACTCCCACTTTCTAGTGCTCTTGAATTTACTACCTCTGCTGCAGGCTACAGCAACCTGATTCCTGGCTTCTGACTTCTGGTTACCCTAGTTATTTACTTTTTGCACAGACTCTGCCTGGATTGTGAAAAGGTAGGAGGTACACAAATGTACCCTATTCAAACAAAACTTTGACAATTGGATGGGAAATCATAAATCTACCTTGTTTTGGCCCCATGTTCCTTATATTCAGAGGCTGTCAATAAGAAAAGAATTATCCTAATAACCCCCTTACAAATCCTTAATTACCTCCCTACTAACATGCTCCCCCTGTATAGACACCCATGGCACTCAGGGCCTAAATGATTTAGGGTGTGCATCTAGGCTTGTAAGGGCCCTAGTGATCGTTAGCCTACTAACAGCCTATGAATCTATTATCTGGGAAGAAACACATAAAAGAATAAAGCTGTATGCAGAGTCACCATGGTAGCTCTCACTAGGAATTACTCTAACGGCTTTAACACTTAAACTGATGATTATACATCACAGTGAAGTACTACACAAAGTATAACACAATGAGAAAAATACATGCACAGTTAAGATCAGACAGCCTAAAAAGTCTTATAGTCTTATACCCTTTAATTTTTCTTTCTCTTTACTTGTTCTTGTAGTTAACATAAAGACAATATTCTGTTGTACTTTTCAGAATGGCAATTTATTCAAGTAAGCAAACAGAAAGACGTAAAATAATCAGAACAAATATTAGAATACAGGCTGTTCCTACTCCAAGCTCCAAAGAATGTTTTGAAATTCCTACTCCAAGCTCCAAAGAATGGTTTGAAATTAACCTACCTGTGTGTCTTCATGTGCTTTTTACAGTTTAAGGAGGTTTTGAATGTCTTCTGACAGTACGGGCACATATATGGCCGGAATTCATTGTGGATTCCCATATGACGTCTCAAGCTGCCACTGGTGGTGAATGCTCCATCACAGACCACACATTTATAAGCCTTCAGTCCAGAATGTGTCCTTATGTGTGATTTTAACACACCGGCAGTCACAAAACCTCTCCCACAATGAGAACATTTGTAGGGTTTTTCTCCTGTGTGGGACCTAGAGATAAGAATTAACAGCAATAAATCACAAAATATCACATATTCTACGATATATTAAAATGACATAAATCCATGACATAAAATAATTTCACTTCACAAACATTATAACATACTGGTCTCCTGAAATGTGACCACAAAGTATTTTGAGTTGTAGAGCACACTATTTACTGAACTGGAAGTCTTCTGAAAGGATAGTTTCAACAAGTACTCTGTACTCTCATTTTTTTGTTTTATTTAGAGTTAAAATGTAGTAATGATAAGGAAACTTCAGATGCAAGTTGTTCTTTAGAAGAGTGTTATATAAGTCACTGATGGGAGAGTATGGAGGGAGAAGCAGTCTGCAGAATTATTTTATTATGTGCATATTCCAACAAACCAGTTAAACTGGCCAGTTTCAAATTAGCTAGCTATGAAATGGCAGAGAGAGTACCAGCTTAATTCTGGAGCTGATGAACACTACGAGGACAGTCAAATAATCCATATCTGCCTGCCTGAACACCAAACTGACACTTTCCTATTTCACATCATGCATGTTTCCCTGAAGAATATGTCCTACAGCACAGTAAACTCTAAAAATACCAGTGAACACATTAAAATGACTGATTAGCTACCTAATTTTCAAAAGCCAGGCTGGGAATTTTGGATCTGATGGGTTTGATTGGAACACTTTGTCCCCTCCTTGACACATATAACTGGATGTTTAGGTATATATGTCTAGATTAGGTCAAATGAAGCAAAATTAGACATCAAAATTGGTTTAGCCAGAGAAAGCATGAATGCTTCTTGTGCTGCTCCAGCTTTGTAAGCAGTAGAAGGGGTTGGTCTGACTGACCTTGTGGATTATTTTGATGGTGAAAGGAATAAACATAAAAGAAGCAATCTAGTAGTCTAACAAGACTGTGATCCTTACAATGAATCCTGGGTGGATCCATCAGGCAGTATCAAAACAGAGATAAATGAAATCTGATTTACTTACACCACAAAACATGCATGCACGGGTGAGCACTCAAACACGTGTCTATATGTATTTGTATATATATATATATATATATATATATATATATATATATATATGCGCACGTACACACTATCCTGGTATGCCACTATATACAAATTTAAGGCTATGAAATTCGAGGTCAGGTCACAGCATCTTGGGAGTAGGTTACATAAAGCTGAAGGAAGATCTGTCACAGCAACAGTATTCCCTAGTCTGCACAGGCTGGCATTTTTGTACAGCCTCACCTTAAAAACTTAAGTTGCTACACATCTTTACCAAAAGGATACAATGACTCTTCTACCTCAAGATTTTTTCATTTTTATTTTTGGTTTCCCCCACAATCCACCATCTGCCAGTGTCCCATTTCAAGCTCCACAACAAAGCAGAGAGGAGATAAGGGGATGTCTTGGTATAGCATCATCCTAAAAGTAGAGTAGGCTTTTCGCATCTAGTCTACCTTTAACCCCAGAGCTGTAAATGACAAGTTGCACTGCTGATGCAGTTTGTGTACATATCCTACAATGTGTACACCATTATGTGTATATAAGTCTGTCTGTGGTTTCTCCATGTTTTTTAGCTGCTTGAAAGAGAAACCCCAACCTCTACTAGGTGTCACAGCCAGGCATGAGATAATCCCTTAGGATGGGCATGCCAGCATTTAAGCTACTCATTCTCACCCCCTCCATTTCCTCTAACCTGTGACTGCTAGATCACAAGGTTCCATATGTGCACCACAGAGCTAGCTTCTGCTTCATAAATGCATGTTTTCATCACTTGTCATTAAATATACACTTCTGATCTCGGTCAGGGCACAGCATAAGTTGTAATGCCATGGCAACTTGTGATTCTTTCAATGACAAAATAATTCACTCTGATCATTTTTTTCAAAAAGAATACTGATAAAAGCTAAGTGGCATCCTAGACAACAGTCCTTAACATCAACTTATACACCATGCTGCCACTACACACATACCCTCATATACACAAATATTTCAGGCAGGGGCAATAATGCCTTTCTGACCTGCCAATATACCAAAACAGTTATTCCCATAACAACTGTCCAGGCTGTTCTTTAAAACTAATGCTTGCTTTAATGCAATTTTGTATTCTATTCCATGCATCAGCTACTCTCTGAGAACCGATAAGTACACCTTTCATTCATAAATCTTCTACCTAAGCTGTCTGATGATTGCCTACTATTTTTTGATAACCCCAAACATTCCCAGCGGTAGCATTCTCCAAATGCTGTACATACTTGAATAAGGTCTTCTTTTAAATGTCTGTATGAGACATCATACAATTTCAGATAATTTACTCTTTCATAATCCATGGTTGCCCTTAGTATACTTTGGCTACATTCTTTCCAGTTTACTCATGCTTGTTTTCTTATAATGTTCCCATATTGTTATCCCATACTCAAGTTTGGGTCTAATATAACTTAAACAATGATTTCACACTTTTCCTATACTTTAAAAATCTTTTTATACAGTCTACAGCTTTATAACTATCATCAACCAATTTGTTCATATGATTAGAAAACCTCAAAGCTAGATCTACCCATACATCCAGGTCCTTAAGTGAATCTACAGTTTCAATCACTGTGTGTCATATTAAATATTTATCTTTCAATCTACATTTCCCAAACCTCATATGCTTAGTGTTTGATGCATTAATCAACATACACTTTTTCTGTGTCTAATTGGTCAAGTTAGCCAAGTTATTTTACAGACATGCCCTACCTGTAACACATGAAAACAGTTTACACATTATCATGTAAACTGTATATACTGCAGAACACCTGACAAAAAAGACAGATCTGAAAAACAAACCTAAACAAGTATTAGGTTAGGAGAGAACCCTGTGGGTCAACCTCACTTTGCTATGTCGTATTTATAAGCCATGTGGCTATCCCGCTTATCAAGAGTACATCAATACCTACGTGATCTAATTTACTGATCAGTATTTTGTATATGACCTCAACAAATGCAGAAGTTAAATCTATATAAATTACATCACAGCACAAACTTTTATTTATAGCTGTTATACTGTTACAGAACATTGTGTTACACATGATTATTCGTCTATTTTCAATATAAACATTCTTCTACATGGATTTAACTCCTAACCTTTCTATTTTTGACAATTTACTGACAATTTATGTGCAATAACATTCTCTATTATTTTTTACAAAACATGAAAGTAAACTTATGGGTCTCTACAACTCTGCTCCCCTTTCCCTCAAAGATAGGTTTATGAAGTGCATACCTCCAATCTGGAGGAATCCGTCCACATTTAAATTACCTAGGGAATAAAAGATATAATGGTACTGTAAGTTCATACTGAAGTGTTCTCAGGTCATTATTACTAAGTCTGCTTCTTCCCTGTGTTTTGTCTGGGTCCAGTTTGCCTAATTCTTTTTCAATATAAATTAATTTGATTTCATTACTTGAGGTTATCTGGATATTAGGACAATTTATCATCAACATTGTGGAGCCAAACTGCTTTGCATAAGACTTTGTAAATATATCTATAACCCATTGTATCCGAGAATAAATTTTAGAATCTATACATAGTTCATCAATTTGTATGTCTTTACTCCTTCCACATCTTATGCATCTATAAACAGGTTTCCTACTGTGCATAATATTTTTATATTTGTCTCTTAATCTTGTCTCCCGTTACGTTCAATTTCTCTGTCCAGCTTGTTTATTTCAGTTTTCATAGTAATAGTTTGACCTTTTTTTCATTCCTTATATATATTTTTGTCTCTCATCCTACTTAAGTATTTTGCTCTTATGGAAATATATCCTCCTGATATTGTATGGCCAGACTCTGATGTTAAACAGGTTTTTGATTTTCTAAATTGAAACAATTTCTCTTTCAAAATTTGCAACATCCCTTCACCACATTTTCCACTGAATGCATCACACCAGTTAGTTTTACATAGTGACTGTTTTGCTTACATATAATCTCTTATTAATCTTCTGTGCATTAGTTTAGATTTTAGTTTGGCAGAATTACCTAGCAGCAGATTTACCTTTTATAACTCCATGATCAGCACAGATCAACGGTAGTAAAACCTGACATGAAGTAACAGTCATTTCCTTAGGAACATAAAGAATGTATATTATGTTCTGAACCCTGCCAGACTTTTTTACAATCTGAAGCAGTTGCTGTTACTGAGCATACATCGTAAATAATTTCCTTACTAATGTTGAATCAATACTATTCCTGTTTCTTGTAAATAAGTCTTCAGCCATTATTATTCCTTCTTCCTGTGTGTGGTTCATGCAATGAACTATGAATATGAATTAATTATGAATTCCTCTAGGTCATCAGTACTGGGATTTGGTGGTCTGTACACTCCAACAGCAGTTTCACAGTTACACAATCTATAGTATTGGTATTATCAGTGAACATGTAATAATCACAGGTCTCAAGCTTTAAACCATATCATACCACCTCCACTGGGAAATGAAAGTTATATACATACCTTAAAGGTAGATCTGCACTGGCAACCTCACCTGTGTTATATCTAGGACTAAGACCAGAAGGACTTAGCCCAACCCTCCCAGGATACTACAGCCCCTTTATTCTATCCATAATTCTCAGCACCCAAGATTATGCTCCAGATATTTTGAGTGCTCTTCTGAGGTACAGCGAACAAAACAAGAAGAAAAAGTTTAGAGGCACGCCAACAAGCAGAACAGTATCCATTACCCCCCCCCCCCGTCAGAGAAAGGGGAGTGGGGTGGCAGACATGAAACTGTCAATGTAGCTTTGTTAATATAATAAGTATGTAACTTTTTGTATCTGGTTTTAGGACTTTATCTCCTTCTCTAGAACAGTTACAAGCTTATCCTTTTGGGTGGCTCCTCATAGAAGTAAGCATTCAAGAAGGCTTGTGAGGTAACCACAAATCTATTAGTTTAAGAATCAGATGATTCAGTTAATGGTTTTACATACTTTTGTGACAAAACATTATCCTGTGTGAATGCCAAACAGGTAGGGTTACCTTTAACACTTTGGTGCCCATTTTTTGGATGAAAATAGAAGAAAAAGTTGGATTTCCTTCCTCACGCATTTCATTCTATCTCAATGAAATCTAAACTGCCTGTGAACATCCATGCAATGCAAGAGATGTTCTCCATAACTAGTATAACCAGGGGGAAAATGCAGAAAGTATTTGTCTTCAGGGACATCTTGTCTCTATGGATAATTGGTTTCCAAGTATGACCATGCAAGGTTTGCAGCTCTGAAATACTTCTGGCTGAAGTGACTGCAAAAAAAATTCCAAGTGAAATATTTCAATTGTAGATGCTTGTTTCAAAGGGAATGATTGTTACCTTCTCCAGAACAAAATATGGGTTCCAAGAAGAAACAGGAAATTTGAAGGAAGTACATAGCAGGAACACATATTTTAGAAAGATACTACAAGTGAGGCTAAAGAGGAAGAGTTTGTACTTGATGAAAATGTTTGACTTGTAGGATCATCATGTGACATCTTTGCATACACAGCCCTGAAATCTCAGAAAATGAGACATTATGAACAGTGTATTTATTCAGTAGTCACATTAAGACATATTACTTTTGAACACCTCTCTGATTTGTCCTCCACAATTTTTCATACAAATTATGAACAGCAAATCGCGTTTGCTGTTCACACTTCTTTAGAACAGCAACTTCTTGTTGTTTACCTGTAAAACCACACCCGGTATTTTTACTGTACCTTCTTTTCATGAACTCAGGTGTTCTGCATCCTAACACAGTAAAACACTTGTCCATATTGATTGTTTGTCTTTTTTAGTACTAGATTTTCATTATCACATACTGATAAAGATACAGATGCTGGAATTCTACTCTTTTAATCTAAAAACCTTTATTAGTGTAGATAAAAAGAAGATCTCCTTTTTCAGTGGATTATTCCAATATTCCAAGTTACTGTTACTGTTCTAAAATTTCTTCATAAAGTTTTTAGAGTCTGTACAGTCCTCATAACTTGACCATTAGTTAGTGGACAGCGAGGAGTAAAGGGCAAATGTTGAAACTCCCACTCTTTTTTTAAAGTCTACAATGGCTCAATGTGGACTTCTGTCTGACAGGATCCCATCCAGAACTTCAATAATTGAAAATACAGCATTTAGTGCATTAAATAAATATCTACTTTTAGTTATCACTTAATGTCACGACCCAGTAAACTTCAAATGATAGTCAACACGCATCAAATATGCACAGTCTTGATAATGAAACACATCCATTTGACTTTGTCTTCATCAAATCTATAATAATTAATCTTTTATTTTGGATTATTAATTTGGTAAGTATTACATACAGCATAATGCTGAACATTCTGCTATATATACCTAAATTCCTAACCAAAACATTATAAGCTCTGCCTTCACAGTTTACAGTTCTTAAGTGAGACTTGCATATTCCTGCTAACATTTCATT